>NW_027437223.1:0-382200 GCF_033239565.1 Halichoeres trimaculatus | reverse complement strand
GCCAGACACCATAGTTCAGTGCCTCCCGGGAGCAAGAGTGGGCGACATTGAGGGCAACTTAAAACTGCTGGCAAAGGATAAACGTAGATTTCGTAAGATAGTTATACATGTCGGCGTTAATGACTCCCGACGTCGCCAGTCGGAAGTCACAAAGATTAATGTGGAGTCGGTGTGTGCTTTGGCCAAAACTATGTCGGACTCCGTAATTTTCTCTGGCCCCCTGCCAAACAGGGCAAATGATGAGATGTTTAGCCGTATCTCCTCATTCAACCGCTGGCTGTCGAACTGGTGTCCAGATAATGGCGTGGGTTTTATAGACAACTGGCGATCCTTCTGGGGCAAGCCTGGTCTAATTAGCCGAGATGGCGTTCATCCCACTCTGGATGGCGCAGCTTGTTTAACTAGAAATCTGGCTGATTTTATTAGTTTACCCATCTGACCACTCAGAGTGGAGACTAGGCAGCAGAGCAACAGTCCTACACGCTCCTCTGCGTTTCCCTTAGTGCAGTTTCCCAACCACTCCTGTTGTAACATAGAGACTGTGTCGGTTCCCCGACCGAGACCCTTTTTCTATAAAAATAAAAATAACAATAACAACAATAATTATTATAACAACAACAACAACAATAATAATAATAATAATAATAATAATAATAATAATAATAATAATAATAAAGGAGTGAATTATGATAATCTTATAAAAATTAAAACTTCCGGTGCGGATGAACCACATGACGTTAAAGTCAAATGTGGTTTGTTAAATATTAGATCTTTATCATCTAAAGCTGTGCTAGTTAATGAACTTATATCAGATTATCACATTGATTTACTTGCTCTGACTGAAACCTGGCTGTGTGAGGGCGAATATGTTAGTTTAAATGAGTCCACGCCTCCCAGTCACCTTAATACTCATAACCCTTGAGACACAGGCCATGGGGGGTGAGTGACAGCTATCTTTAACTCTAGCTTTAATATTAGCACTAGACCTAAACTAGGCATTAGCTCTTTTGAAAGTCTTTTTCTCAGTTTCTTGCATCCAGCTGTAAAAACCGCGCAACCGTTTTTGTTTGTTATCGTCTACCGGCCTCCTGGCGTTTACTCTCAATTTCTCTCCGACTTTTCAGAGTTTCTTTCTAATATCGTTCTTCTTTCGGATAAAATTATCATTGTCGGTGACTTTAATATTCATGTGGACGTCGTTGACAATAGTCTTTGTATTGCCTTCATGTCTTTACTGGATTCTTTTGGTTTCACACAGTATGTGAACCATCCTACTCATCGCTTTAACCACACCTTGGATCTTGTTCTTGCTTATGGCGTGGAACCTGTCAACTTGGCTGTCTTACCGCAGAATCCTCTTCTGTCGGATCATTTCTTCATTACTTTTGAATTCTTGCTGTCGGATTTCTCACCTGCGAACAAAATCATCTTGTCCAGGAACTTGTCTGACAGAGCTGTAGACATTTTTAAGGAAGCTATTCCTGCTGCCTTGAATTCTTGCTCTACTTTTGCAGAGAGCTCTTGTGCTCCCTCTCAGCTTGATCAACTTGTTGCGGATACCACGGGTTCTCTTCAAGCCGTCCTCGATTCAATTGCTCCGCTCAGACAGAGGACTCTCAGACGACATCGTTCCGCTCCGTGGTACAACGCTCAAACTTGTGACCTCAAACAACAATCGAGGAAATTAGAAAGAATATGGCGTTCGACTAAAACAAACGAATCCTGCTCGCGTTGGAAAAATAGTCTAAATGAATATAGAAAGGCTTTGTGACTGGCATGTGCAACTTACTACTCGACTCTTATAGAAGAGAATAAAAACAATCCTAGATTCCTTTTCAGCACTGTAGCCAGGCTGACAAACAGTCATAGCTCTACTGAGCCATGCATTCCTCTATCGCTTAGCAGTGAGGGCTTTATGAGCTTTTTTAACAATAAGATATTAAAGATTAGAGATAAGATTAGTAGCGTGTTACATGCAACCGTGATAAAACCTTCGATTGATGGCGAATTTGCGGAAACGTCGCTTAGAGCTAATATACTCCTGGACTGCTTCTCGCCTGTGGACTTGTCAGAGCTGGATTCAACTGTCTCTTCAGCCAAACCATCAACTTGTCTTCTGGATGCCATACCAGCTTGGCTGTTAAAGGAAGTCTTTCCCTTGGTCAGATCTTCTTTACTAAGGATGATTAATGCGTCTTTACTGTCAGGCTACGTGCCCCAACTTTTTAAAGTTGCTGTTATTAAGCCTCTTCTTAAAAAGCCTACACTTGATTCAGGCTCTTTTGTCAACTACAGACCCATATCTAACCTCTCTTTTGTTTCTAAGATCTTGGAGAAAGTTGTTGCAAGTCAGCTCTGTGATTTTCTTCATAGCAACAGTCTTTTTGAGGTCTTTCAGTCTGGGTTCAGAGCCCACCACAGCACTGAGACTGCGCTGCTGAAAGTAACCAACGATCTACTTTTGGCTTCAGACAGTGGTCTTCTTTCTGTGCTTGTCTTGCTTGATCTTAGTGCCGCTTTCGACACTATTGATCATTGCATTCTTCTGCGGAGATTAGAGAGTCTTCTTGGTATCTCAGGAACCGCTTTAGCCTGGCTTCGATCGTATCTTTCGGATCGACATCAGTTTGTTCATGTGAACGTCTCTTCTTCGCACACCAGGGTGCAATATGGAGTTCCTCAAGGTTCAGTGCTCGGACCGATTCTTTTCATCTTGTATATGCTTCCTCTCGGCACTATATTGAGGAAACACTCCATAAACTTTCACTGCTATGCAGATGACACTCAGCTTTACTTGTCAATGAAGCCTGAAGAAACCAACCACTTATCTAAACTTGAAGCATGCCTCAAAGACGTAAGGTCCTGTTGAAGATGAGATTGCAGGGAACAGCCAGGCAGGGCTGGTGGATTACCAGGGAGAGGCAGCAGGCATTGATTGTGGCCTCCAAAGCTTTCACACACTCTCCTGTCATGCTCCTGTCTCTCTTCCTTACTTGTCAATGAAGCCTGAAGAAACCAACCACTTATCTAAACTTGAAGCATGCCTCAAAGACGTAAGGTCCTGGATGAGCTGAAACTTCTTACTGCTGAACTCAGAGAAGACTGAAGTCATTGTTCTTGGACCTAAACATCTCAGAGAAGCTTTCTTGAACAACATCGCTGCCTCTGACGACATCAGCTTGGCTTCCAGCACCACTGTCAGGAACCTGGGAGTTCTTTTGGATCAGGACCTGTCCTTTAACTCTCACATCCAACAGGTCTCAAGGACGGCATTTTTTCATCTTCGCAATATCAAGAGAATTAGACACATCTTGTCTCGGAGCGATGCTGAGAAACTAGTCCATGCTTTCGTTTCTTCTAGGCTGGACTACTGTAACTCTCTTTTATCCGGCTGTCCTAATAAGTCTATTAGGACTCTTCAGCTGGTTCAGAATGCTGCCGCTCGGGTACTGACTTGGACTGGGAGGAGAGAGCACATCTCTCCAGTGTTAGCGTCTCTACACTGGTTACCTATAAAATCTAGGATAGAGTTTAAAATTCTCTTTTTGACTTACAAAGCGCTTAATGGCATCGAGCCATCGTATCTTAAAGACTTAATCGTTCCGTATAATCCGTCTAGGTCTTTGCGTTCTCAACATGCAGGTCTGCTCGTTGTACCTAGGGTCTCAAAAAGTAGTATGGGAGGTCGAGCCTTTAGTTATCAGGAACCTCTTCTTTGGAATAACTTACCGGTTGAGGTCCGGGGAGCAGACACGGTCTCAACCTTTAAGAGTAGACTTAAAACTTTCCTTTTTGATAAAGCTTACAGTTAGAGCTGGATCAGATCTGAACCAGCTCTTAGTCATGCTGCTATAGGTTTAGACTGCTGGGGGGAACTGACACACAGGGCTCCTGTTTCCCTCTTTTTCTGTCAGTCTAACTTCTAGTCTTACTGTCCTGTTATAGTTACTGACCATACACCTCTTTGGGAGGATTTGAGTTTGTCTTGTAGGTTCCTGGGGATCGGTGAAGTAGACGGCCTGCTGCTGTGCTCCTGTCCGACACCAGCTGCTACGGCTTTGGATTGTTGCCGGGAATGGCCTGCTGGTTTCACCTTAACTGTCGCCACAGCGCCAAACTTCAGACTTCGTCTGTTTCTCTCTCTCTCCCTTTCTGTGTGTGTGTCTGTGTCTGTGTGTGTGTGTCTGTGTCTGTGTGTGTGTATCCCCCCCCCCCCTTCTCTTCCCCCCCATTCTCTCTCCCACTCTCTCTCCTCTATTGGTCTCTCTCTAACCCCGACACAGTCGAGACAGATGTCTGTCTAACATGAGTCTGGTTCTGTCCGAGGTTTCTGCCCGTTAAAGTGAAGTTTTTCCTTGCCATTGTAACTTGCTAAATGCTGCAAAGTCCTGTACTCATGGTGGATTAAGATAAGATAAGACTCCTTATCTTGTCTTGATGTTGGGTTTCTGCTAATAAAATTTTATTAACATTTACGGGTCTAGACCTGTAAATGTTTTTGTAAAGTGTCTTGAAATAACATTTGTTATGATTTGGCGCTATATATATAAAGATTGATTGATTGATTGATTGAATTGCACTGAGTCAATTGCAAAGTTTTAAATAATATATTCATATAACAATAATATTACATTGTTTGGACAACATACATATCCAACTAACCATAAAATACCATTTTATCATGTAAAGATGCAATATACACAACCATACATGGCTCAATTAGAAGGAAGGTCAACTCCACTGTATTCCTTTCCCCCAAAAATGTAGATTTAACCATTGAAACCATGAATTTAGGTCATATAGGAGACGAGATATGGAGAAATTCTTTTTTTTTTTTTTTTTTTTTGAAAGAGGCCATTTTTAAAGATCCACGATGGCTGACATAACAATCTCAGGAAAATGGCAACATTGCTTTTCGGATTTTTTATGTCATAAGGTTTCTGAACATATATAGTTTTACAAATCTCAGTCTTCATCCTACATATTGACCTAAGCAACCTGACCAAAGTACAAGGCGCAGGAGCCAAGCACCTTAACAGCCATCATTCCATCAACGTCTTTTGGTATGATGAAGACCAGGTTTAGAGCGATCCTCCTGCAGTCCCTGGAGTTGCACTTGTTGGAAACGAGGTGTTTTTTCCCTCACCTTGTTTCCTGGCATTCATTGATGATGATAAGAGATGACGAAGAACGACTCAGTTCTCAATTGATACTGAGATTTATTGATTACAAATGAGCCTAGAATTACAGATCTGGGTTCATTTACCTTTCCCTGTCATCAGACATATGCTGGGGTAAAAGAACCCCCTATCTTGTCCCTCGGACCCTTTTATCAGTCTTTTTAGCGCCTCCTAGTTTAGACATGTCATTTCCCCAGTCAGAGTCTTCTGGTGTGCGCCACATCACTGCTTCTCTGCTCGTTCATGTCATTGTTCTCTTGGGGCACAGGACAACCATAGATTTCCTAGAAGAGTTACACAGACACATGCATACTCCTACACTAATGGCCTTGAAAAAAAGACATACTTTTAACTTCTTCCCTTCTATGTCTGTTTTTCTCAAAACCACAGTTTCACTTATGCGCTTGATAAAAAAATATTGAACTTTTGACGCAAATTCGCATGAAAGCTGGGTGAAAGTCTCTGAGGAGACAGGTTTTGAAGGTACGTTCTGTAAATATTTCTTTCCAGCTGGGTTTGCCTGCACAGGTCATCACCGAGTCCGACTGTGTTTTCCTCAGTGGAGTTTTGAGCCTAATAGACAGGAGGGAGGAGCTGGGCAGGGGCAGAGCCAGGGAAAAGATGGAAGTTCTCTGCGGTCCTCTCTTTCCTCGACCCCTTCATTATCCCCAGGGAGACCTCCGGGAACGTGGTTTGGGGGTTTGGGTGGTCGAGGGTTCAGGGGGTCGGAGGTTTGGGGGATTGAAGATGAGATTGCAGGGAACAGCCAGGCAGGGCTGGTGGATTACCAGGGAGAGGCAGCAGGCATTGATTGTGGCCTCCAAAGCTTTCACACACTCTCCTGTCATGCTTTTGAAACCACAGGTCATTGTTTTCAGATGCAGTTTTGGGCTTTCGGTCTTTAAATGAACAAGCTCTCCACTCCGCATGCGCAGGAACGCGCTAACGCGTGTTCGCCCCTCAGCTTGTCAAAATAGTCGAACGTCGAGACTCGGGCGTTCATGCAGTGCATGACAGGAGATTTGCGCAAATAAATTTGTGAGTTCACGTTTGGTTTGGCCGCACCATTAGAAGTCACAAAAGTAATTTCAGTGACGTGTCAGCAGATGGACGATGTATTGGACTGTGGTGCCTTGCACTCCCAAACAAACTGTGGCGACCCCCTAACTTCCATGTCCCACAGTCAAATAGACTCCAGGGTTTTTATTGTGGCAGCTCATCCATGTCCAGTAGCATCACCCATGTTTCATTGTGTTAGAATTTCCTTTTATTGGTCTGTACCTTTCTATATTAACTGTGAATCATTTGTGTTTGATTCTACATAAAGCATGTCAAACAAAAAAATAACATTGGTTGGGGTTGGTTTTTATTTTACATATGTACGTTTATTTATTGACAAATTTATGAAGAAGAGCTGGTCCATTCAGTACTCTCCTCTGCCTCTCTCTGCTGTCTCATTACCTCTATTTGTGGTTCATTATCATATCTGTCCATTCATATTAATTTCTATGCTTGTTCTTAGTTGTATTCATTCTTATAGTGCACTATTGACACATTTTTTAAAATTATTATTATTTGCAAATTTCAACTTCGAGTGCTTAATTTGTAGTTATCTCACTGAATGCACATCCTAATTTGGCTGATCTCTAATTTTAAGTATTTTTTTATGCCTGTTTGGTAAAGTAATCATGCATGTGTTACATCGCTCCTGATATTTCCAGCTGTTGACTGCATATAAAGCTGTTACACCTTCCTCCACTAACATTTTTTCATCAGCAGATGGTGCCATAACACCCCTGAGCTGAGTACTAATCTCTGGTTGAGCAGAGAGCGTCCTGTTGCTTCATTCACTGTCCCGATGAAGATCTCTCAGGTCAGTTTGGTCCTGTTTGAAGGCAAATTTTGAACTGTGAACTTATTAAACCACTTTTTATTGACTGAATCCATTTTTTTTCTGTGTTTGAAACATTTTTAGAGAATTGAGTTCGTATTTAAAGAGACTTCTCATTTCCACCTCAGTGCCAAGTCATTATCTCTGAATCAGTAATTAAAACAGCTCCCTCTGTTGCTTCGAATAGGAATAATGTAACTCTTTATTTTTAATTAGATTTCCTGTCAACATAAAATACTCTGATTCAATTACACAGCCAGCCTGCGTGCTGTTATCACCTCGTGGACCAGATGTAAACAGATGCTTTCTGCTTTTCGCTAAAGACAGAAACTTCAGCAGAGACTTCGGTTTGAGCTCTTATCAGCTGCTGGCACCATCACAGTGGAAACTCTGGGAGCATGATGACCAGGCCCTCTTCAGCTGAGGTAAGTCTTCAATCATCATCAGTCATCTATCTTGTGAAATTCAAGCTGCTTTATATGATGTGTTTGCTGCTGGAGCACAGCAAAACCCATTCCAGCCATTATTCAGATGTGTCTCTGTCTCTGGAAGTTGTGGTAGCTGTGGAAGCTGTGGTAGCTGTGGTAGCTGTGGAAGCTGTGGAAGCTGTGGTAGCTGTGGAAGCTGTGGCTGCTGTGCAGGGTTCATGCAGGTGATGTTTGTGATGCAGAGTTCTCGTGTACAAACAGCTTTTTCTGCCTTTAACTGCAGTAATTTTTAACACCAATAACCTCCCCGTGATGTGTGTAATGAAGCCCAATAGATAATGTAAGTTTGGTTTACTAGCTTCACATATGCTCTGGCATCATCTAGTGGTGAAATGGCAGCATTGATGCATTTCAGATCTTTAGCTTTCAACATATAGGATAAACTGTGTAAATTTTTTTGCATTGTATATGAACAATACATGCATTATATAACATCAGCATTATTGCTGCAGAGTTATGCACGGTTATGCAATGTAAGAGGTGAACACTGGAGTCTGCATTTGCCATTAGCTGGAGATGAATGCTAAAATACCGGGCTCAGGTTGCATCACTGCCCCTGACCTCTGCTGCACTTTGCAGGTTTGCAGATTTGCAACATGTAGCTTGTGCACTCCAAAGGGAAAAAAGTGGCATCAGTTTTTTAGAAAGGTTAAATGTCCTCTCGTGTATTTTCTTTGCTGGTTTGGGCATTTTTAGCTGGCTGTAGGGTTGTAATATGGTGGAAAATTTCTGGTAAATTTCAGGTTTCTTCAAAATTTTCATGTGAATTTTGGAAAGTTTCAGAATTTCGCCACCATCTACTTTGATGGAATTTTCTAGAAAATTGGTTGAGAAAGAGTTCTTTTATTTTTCACCAATTATGGTTTTTTTATGTTGTCAGTTTGCTTGTAGTTACGATCCATAGCTTCCCCCATGATGACACATTCTGCACCAATATACAAAGGGGGTGCATCGCTGCCATAAGGCGCATGTCGAGCACCAAGTCAGGCCGAGGAATAAGAGAGGAAAAAAGAGATGAGTAATCGGACACCGCAATGATCAACAGCATGCAGCATCTGAACAATCAGCGGTCGTATACGCCAATAGCCAGCTTGATGCAGGTGGAGAGATGGTCGTTTATTGGCAATATGAATGGGGAGCAAACAAAAGAAAGAATAAGTCAAAACAAGAGGAGGCTCGCACAAACTCAGGTTATCAATAACAACACAAATTGGTGGGCAACTCCATTTGATGTAATACCCTTGACTGTTTTCATTTCCTCAGTTGTCTAAATATCAAATTCATGTTAAATAGCAACAAGTAGATTCGGTGACGTCTTCTTTTACAAATAGTTAGGTAAATATAGGGATGGGTCTTAAGAACTGGTTCCTGTTAAAAATTGATTAGAAATTGCTCAATTCATCAACAGCATTTGCCTTTCTGCTGTGGTGATCTCTCTGACCATGGTCTGGGCCTTACCCTGAACTCCCCTTCTTGGTTCAGAACCATAACATCTGCTTATTGATTCCATTGGCCACTATTTACATTACACCAGTGCAACCAGACCTTAGCTCACCAGATAAATAAAAGTTTTCAAGAAAATTCTGATCCAGAATCTTGTTAAGGTTTTACTGAGAAACTGAACACACAAAGAACAAATATTTCATCTCACACAAGAGATTCCTGCTCATTACATCTAACCTGTTATATATCTCATGATGTACCAAAAACCATGTGGACAAAAATCAGCGCGAACGTGGCACAAAAGTAAATGGGAAATTACGTGTATGCTAGCAGTTAGCATACATCATTATGAGTTCAACTTTGAGAAAATAATTTTAACTTTCACCACAAAAACATATTACAGTGACTTTCTGTGAACAATACTAAGAACTCCAAATGTCAGACTACTTAAAGGTAAATGACTGTCGAATAGGAAGGGAGGGTGAAAAAGTACTGCAGGCCCATGGCATTAGCTCCTGGAAAAATTGGATGGCATACTTAATACCCGACACTCGTACGCACCCATCTCGCACCTCTCGTTTGTGGAGAAGCAGGTGCTGAATGACTCGCAGACGACCTGATTCTGGGTCGGGGTTTCGTACGTAGCAGAGCAGCAAGGTTGCTGCGATCTATTGAAAGTCATCCCTCAGATCCAAGTTTTCGTCCGTCGACCGGCCAGTCGGCCGGCGGCCCGCGGGGGCCTCGGACCACCCCCCCTCGCCCCACCTCTGCGGCCGGGGGCTCCTACCGGGGGCGCGCCGCGGGGAGAGTGGGAGCAGCAAGGGGGAGGTGTTGGGGAGGGATTTCAACTGTGTTAAAAAAAAAAAAAAAAAAAAAAAAAAAAATCCTCCTACAAGGGGCGCGGGCCTCTTGGGGCCGCGGCTGATTGGTGTAGTCGGCGGGGGGGCTGCTTAAGTGTGGGTGCGCGGGACCGTGAGGTGCGCAAGGCACACAGGGGAGGGGAGGGAGTGGATGCCGGGGAGGGGAGGGAGGCCCGGGCCAGCCCGGTGGTACCGGTAGGCACGGGGCGCCGGCGGTGCGCTCTGGTCCTGGGGGTTGCGCAGGGCCGCCGCCGTGAAGGGCCGGTGGGAGCAACATCGTGAGATGGATGCTGGTTGCATCCGGCCCGCCAGGGCGCCAGGGCCTCCCGGGCCGAGAGCCAGCAGGGGGCCCAGCGGTGGCTGGCGGGCGTGGGAGCCCCGATGGCCAGGGTCCGCCACCCCTGGGCCCTTGGCCTCCGGGGCCAGGAGCGGTCCGTCCTACCAGGGGCGCGGGCCCCTTGGGGCCGTGGCTGTTTGGTGTAGTCGGCGGGGGGGGCTGCTTAAGTGTGGGTGCGCGGGACCGTGAGGTGCGCAAGGCACACAGGGGAGGGGAGGGAGTGGACGCTGGGGGCAAGAGGGAGGCTCGGGCCAGCCCGGTGGTACCGGTAGCCCACCGCTCTTGGGTGCTCTGGTCCCGGGGTGTCCCCGGGGCCCAGGGGTGCGCAGGGCACGCCGGACGGAGCTGAGAGGACGCAGGGCTGCCGGGCGGGTTTCCGGATGGTGCCCCACCCCACCCCACCCTGTCCGGCCAGCCGTCGGTTCCTGCCGCGGAAGACCCGTGCCGGCATGCGGCTCAGTGCTCCCCCGGGGCTCCCCCGGGGCCACCTCTGCCCACCTCCCTGCCCCCTGACACCACCCCCTGCCTCCTACCCCCACCGGCCGCCCCCCCCCCCCCCCCCCCCCCCCCCTGCCCTCCGTAAATGGCCGGCTGGCGCAGGCGGCCCACGCTTACGGCCATACCACCCTGAACACGCCCGATCTCGTCCGATCTCGGAAGCTAAGCAGGGTCGGGCCTGGTTAGTACTTGGATGGGAGACCGCCTGGGAATACCAGGTGCCGTAAGCTTTTGCTCTCCCTCCCGTTCCCACCCCACCCCCACCCCCTGCCCTCTCCTTCCGCCGCTTCTCCCCCCGACTCCCGCAGCTTCCCCTCCTCCCGCTTCCCGCCGCCGCCTCACCTCCAGCTTCCCACCTCCCGCTTCCCCTCCTGCCTCCCGCCGCCGCCTCACCTCCCGCTTCCCACCTCCCGCTTCCCACCTCCCGCTTCCCACCTCCCGCTTCTTCCTCTCTGGTCTCTTTTCATTTTATTTTACTATCATTAAGATCATCACCCTCTCTCCGTGAGCTACCACCTTATCGTGGTGGAGGGGTTTGCGTGTCCCAGTGATCCTAGGAGCTAAGTTGTCGGGGGCTTTATGCCCCTGGTAGGGTCGTTGCCGAAGAGGCAACGTGGGACCCCCTCCCAGTGGGCTCACCACCCGCAGGAGGGGCCATAGGGGTCGGGTGCAATGTGAGTTGGGCGGCAGCCGAAGGCAGGGACCTTGGCGGTCCGATCCTCGGCTGCAGAAGCTGGCTCTAGGGACGTGGAATGTCACCTCTCTGGCGGGGAAGGAGCCTGAGCTGGTGCGCGAGGTTGAGAAGTTTGGGCCAGATATAGTCGGCCTCACCTCGACGCGCAGCAAGGGCTCCGGAACCAGCCTTCTTGAGAGGGGTCGGACTCTCTTCCACTCTGGAGTTGCCGATGGTGAGAGGCGGCGGGCAGGGGTGGCGATACTCATCGCGCCCCCCGGCTCGGTGCCTGTACATTGGAGTTCACCCCAGTGGACGAGATTGAGCCTCCCTCCGCCTTCGGGTAGGGGGACGGATCCTGACTGTTGCTTGTGGCTATGGTCCAAATAGCAGTTCAGAGTATCCACCCTTTTTGGAGTCACAGGTTATCCATAACAAACACCATGTTCAAGCATAAGGGTGTCCATACGTGCACGTGGCACCGGGACACCCTAGGTCGCAGTTCGACGATCGACTTTGTAGTCGTGTCATCGGACTTGCGGCCGCATGTCTTGGACACTCGGGTGAAGAGAGGGGCGGAGCTGTCAACCCATCACCACCTGGTGGCGAGTTGGCTCCGATGGTGGGGGAAGATGCCGGTCAGACCTGGTAGACCCAAACGTATCGTGAGGGTCTGCTGGGAACGTCTGGCGGAATCTCCCGTCAGAGAGAGCTTTAACTCCCACCTCCGGGAGAGCTTCAACTGTGTTCCGGGGGAGGTAGGGGACATTGAGTCCGAATGGGATCGGAGCTGTGGCCGTAAGGTGGTTGGTGCCTGTCGGGGCGGCAACACCCGAACCCGCTGGTGGACACCAGCGGTGAGGGATGCCGTCCAGCTGAAGAAGGAGTCCTATCGGGCCTTTTTGGCGTGTGGGACTCCTGAGGCAGCAGACAGGTATCGACAGGCCAAGCGGAATGCAGCTACGGCCTGTCGCCGAGGAAAAAAAACCCGGACGTGGGAGGAGCTCGGCGAGGCCATGGAGAACGACTTCCGAACGGCTTCGAAGAGGTTCTGGACCACCATCCGGCATCTCAGGAGGGGGGAGCAGTGCACTGGAAAGTTTGCCCGACCTGTCCGCATGTGTTTTGTGGACTCGGAGAAGGCATTCGACCGTGTCCCTCGGGGACTCCTGTGGGGGGTTCTCCGGGAGTATGGGGTGTCGGGCTGCTTGTTACGAGCCCTCCGTTCCCTGTACGACCGGTGCCAGAGCTCGGTCCGCATTGCTGGCAGTAAGTCGGACTCGTTTCCAGTGAGGGTTGGACTCCGCCAGGGCTGCCCTTTGTCACCGATTCCGTTCGTAACTTTCATGGACAGAATTTCTAGGCGCAGCCAGGGTGTCGAGGGGGTCCGGTTTGGTGACCTCAGGATTGGATCACTGCTTTTTGCAGATGATGTGGTCCTGTTGGCTTCATCAAGCCGTGACCTTCGACTCTCCCTGGAGCGGTTCGCAGCCCAGTGTGAAGCGGCTGGGATGAGAATCGGCACCTCCAAATCCGAGTCCGTGGTCCTCAGCCGGAAAAGGGTGGACTGCCTTCCCCGGGTCGGGGATGAGATTCTGCCCCAAGTGGAGGAGTTTAAGTATCTCAGGGTCTCGTACACGAGTGAGGGAAGGATGGAGCGAGAGATCGGCAGGCGGATCGGTGCTGCGTCCGCAGTAATGCGGAACTCTGCACAGGTCTGTCGTGGTGAAGAGGGAGCTGAGCCGGGAGGCGAAGCTCTCTGTTTACCGGTCGATCTTCGTTCCCACCCTCACCTATGGTCGTGAGCTTTGGGTAGTGACCGAGAGAACAAGATCGCGGCTACAAGCGGCCGAAATGAGCTTCCTCCGTAGGGTGGCCGGGCTCTCCCTTCGAGATAGGGGGAGAAGCTCGGCTGTCCGGGAGGAGCTCGGAGTAGAGCCGCCTTGAGAGGAGCCAGATGAGGTGGCTCGGGCACGTCCCACCGGGGGGAGACCCCCGGGCAGACCCGGGACACGCTGGAGAGACTACATCTCTCGGCTGGCCTGGGAACGTCTCGGGATCCTCCCGGAAGAGCTAGATGAAGTGGCAAGGGAGAGGGAAGTCTGGGCTTCCCTACTTAGGCTGCTGCCCCCGCGACCCGACCCCTGATAAGCGGAAGAAGATGGATAAGATCATCATTTGAAACGATGATTCTAATTCATCTACCCATTTATTTATTTATTCCCCCCCCCCCTTTTGGATCGCCATGTCCAATCGGCAAAGACGGGGACAAGCCGTCCTCCTACCGAGGGCGCCGAAAGGGGGCGGTTGGATCGCAGGGTCACGCCCAGTCCGCCAAGGGGACTACAAAAACAAAGGACAGAGCGCACACCCATCGGCCAACCACCATCGGCGCGCTTTCGAGAGTCGCGTTTTCAAAAGAGTGCCACCTCCAGGCTGCACCTGGACAAGTGTCAGGCCGGGGAAAGCGCGCCCCAACCCGGCCGCGGCCGCCTCGAAACCTACCGGGCAGACCCCGGAGCGACCCGGCACCGCCCCCGTCCACCCGCGTCGCCGCACGCTGGCAGGCGAGCAGGCGGACGGGCGGGCAGGCCGGCAGGCAGGCACGCAGGCACGCGGCCATCGGACCGAAAAAAACAAAACAACAACAACAAATAAAAAAAAACTGACCGACAGGAAATCGCCACCCGCCAACGGAGGGCCCCGCGCGCGCCCAGACGCGCTGCGCTCGGCTTCTCCGGGCTTTGCGGGAACCGCCCCCCTGGCCGCGCCACGGCCGCGCCGTACCGGGTGGGAAGCCCCGGCCCCGCGCAAAGAGGCCCGCAGCCGCGGCGAGACCGAGAAGCCCCGTCTTTAGCCAGCCGACCTCTCGTACGGAGCGCCGGGCCCCGCCTCCGGGCGGCCGCCCGGCTCCGGTGGAACACCGTTCCTCGAGGCCCGCCCGCTCTCCTTTTCCGTGGCCGAAGCCCCGGAAAGAGCCCAGGAGAGGAGGGGCGGGGCGCGCGGTCCCCTTCCCGCCGCCCCCGACCTCCCGCGGTCCCACACGCCCGGGCCTGTCCCGCGGCGGATCCCCCCCCCCACCGCCCGGGGGCTACCTGGTTGATCCTGCCAGTAGGATATGCTTGTCTCAAAGATTAAGCCATGCAAGTCTAAGTACACACGGCTCGGTACAGTGAAACTGCGAATGGCTCATTAAATCAGTCGTGGTTCCTTTGATCGCTCGTTCCGTTACTTGGATAACTGTGGTAATTCTAGAGCTAATACATGCAAACGGGCGCGGGACCCTCCCCGGCAAACCCCTCGCGGGGGGTGCCGGGGTCGGGCGACGCGTGCATTTATCAGACCCAAAACCCACGCGGGGCCCGGCGGGGGGGCCCTCCCCCCCTCCGGCCCCGGCGCCCCTTTGGTGACTCTGGATAACCTGGAGCCGATCGTCGGCCCCCCGCGGCGGCGACGTCTCATTCAAATGTCTGCCCTATCAACTTTCGATGGTACGCTACGCGCCTACCATGGTGACCACGGGTGACGGGGAATCGGGGTTCGATTCCGGAGAGGGAGCCTGAGAAACGGCTACCACATCCAAGGAAGGCAGCAGGCGCGCAAATTACCCACTCCCGACTCGGGGAGGTAGTGACGAAAAATAACGGCGCGGGTCTCGATCGAGGCGCTGTAATCGGAATGAGCCTACTTTAAACCCTTGAGCGAGGATCCATTGGAGGGCAAGTCTGGTGCCAGCAGCCGCGGTAATTCCAGCTCCAATAGCGTATCTTAAAGTTGCTGCGGTTAAAAAGCTCGTAGTTGGATCTGGGAGTCGAGCGGGATGGGTCCCCGCCGCGCCGTCGGCGGGCGCACCGCCCGCGCCCGGCCCCTGCCTCTCGGCGCCCGCGGCCGACGCCCTTCGCCGGGTGTCCCGCCGGGCCCGAAGCGTTTACTTTGAAAAAATTAGAGTGTTCAAAGCGGGCCCCCTCGCCCGAATAGCGCAGCTAGGAATAATGGAATAGGACTCCGGTTCTATTTTGTGGGTTTTTCTTCTCCCCGCGCCGCCGGCCGCCGGCGAGGGGGGGGGGGGGGGGGGGGGTTTCGGCGGCGGCGCCTCGCGCGCGGCCGCCGGCACCCCCCCCCCCAGCCGGTCCGGCCTGGGGCGGGGCGACCTGGAACCGGGGCCATGATTAAGAGGGACGGCCGGGGGCATTCGTACTGCGCCGCTAGAGGTGAAATTCTTGGACCGGCGCAAGACGCACTGAGGCGAAAGCATTTGCCAAGAATGTTTTCGTTAATCAAGAACGAAAGTCGGAGGTTCGAAGACGGTCAGATACCGTCGTAGTTCCGACCATAAACGATGCCGACTCGCGATCCGGCGGCGTCCTCAACACGACCCGCCGGGCAGCGTACCGGGAAACCAAAGTCTTTGGGTTCCGGGGGGAGTATGGTTGCAAAGCTGAAACTTAAAGGAATTGACGGAAGGGCATCACCAGGAGTGGAGCCTGCGGCTTGATTTGACTCAACACGGGGAACCTCACCCGGTCCGGACACGGAAAGGATTGACAGATTGAGGGCTCTTTCTCGATTCCGTGGGTGGTGGTGCATGGCCGTTCTTAGTTGGTGGAGCGATTTGTCTGGTTAATTCCGATAACGAGCGAGACTCTGGCATGCTAACTAGTTACGCGGCCCCTCGCGGCCGGCGTCCAACTTCTTAGAGGGACTGGTGGCGCGCAGCCACACGAGAGTGAGCAATAACAGGTCTGTGATGCCCTTAGATGTCCGGGGCCGCACGCGTGCTACAATGAGTGGGTCAGCGTGCCCGTCTCCTTCGCCGACAGGCGCGGGTAATCCACTGAACCCCACTCGTGATAGGGATTGGGGCCTGCAACTGTTCCCCACCAACGAGGAATTCCCAGTAGGCGCGGGTCACCATCCCGTGTCGATTAAGTCCCTGCCCTTTGTACACACCGCCCGTCGCTACTACCGATCGGATGGTCCAGTGAGGTCCCCGGACGGGCCCCGCCGGCCCCGCTCGCCGGCGGCCGGCGGAGCGCCCGGAAGGCGCCCAAACTGGTCTATCTAGAGGAAGTAAAAGTCGTAACAAGGTTTCCGTAGGGGAACCTGCGGAAGGATCATTGCCGGTCGGTCGCCGGGGCCCCGGTGGCTCGCCCGCGCGAGCCCCCTCGAAACCCCGCTCCGCGAAGCGCGGCGGGGGGTCGGCGCCTCCCCCCCGCGCGGGCCCTCCCCTCGCCCGCCCCGCCCGCCCGCCACCCCCGACCCGGAAGCCCCGCCCCCGGGCGGCCCGGGAAAGGGCGCGGGCGCCAAGGAACCTTAAAAAAAAAAAACCGCGCACGCTCCCCCCGAAACCCTCGGCCGAGCCCCAGCCGCAGGTGCCCGCGGCCCTCGCCGCGCCCCGACCCCTTCCCCGGGGGCTCAAAGTCCCCGCCGGGGGCGGGGCTCGGGGGCGCCTGCGCCAGGGCGGGGGGAGCGGACCCTCGTCTTGCCCTCCCCGTGAGACAACCCTGTCACCGTCGCTCGGTTGGCCCCCACTCTGGAAACGCGCGCCCAGCCAAGCGCGCGAGAGCAAAAGCAGACAACTCTTAGCGGTGGATCACTCGGCTCGTGCGTCGATGAAGAACGCAGCTAGCTGTGAGAACTAATGTGAATTGCAGGACACATTGATCATCGACACTTCGAACGCACCTGGCGGCTCCGGGGTATCTCGGAGCCACGCCTGTCTGAGGGTCCCTTTCGACATCACTCGGGGAGGAGCCCGCTCCCCCCCCCCCCGCAGCTGGGGGCGTCGCAGGCGGGGCCCCCCCCGCCTTCGTCCCCCTAAGGCCAGACCTCCCCCGCCACCCTGTCGACTCGGGCCGCCCCCCCCGCCCTGTACTCTACCCCCAGCCCCTTCCTCGGCGGCGTCCGCGGCGCGGCTGCCGGTGGACCCGACCATCCTTGGCCGACCGGGCCGCCGCGGCCGAGGCGAGAGGGCGAGGGATCCGGTGGGGGGGGGGTGTTGGGGGCGGCGCGGACCGAGGAGGCCGGGGAGCCACGCGAGCCCTCCCCTCGAGCCCGCCCGTCGGCGGGTTTTTTCCTCGGCGGGAGGCCGCGCCGGAGGGGCGTCCCCCCTTTCCGCTTCTTTTTCGACCACGACCTCAGCTCAGACGAGACCACCCGCCGAATTTAAGCATATTACTAAGCGGAGGAAAAGAAACTAACCAGGATTCCCCCAGTAGCGGCGAGCGAAGAGGGAAGAGCCCAGCGCCGAATCCCCGGCCGCGCGCCGGTCGAGGGAAATGTGGCGTACGGAAGAGCGACCCCCCCGGGCGTCGCCAAGGGGGCCCGAGTCCTTCTGATCGAGGCCCTGCCCGCGGACGGTGTGAGGCCGGTGGGGGCCCCCGCGGCGCCCGGACGCGCTCTTTCCCGGAGTCGGGTTGCTTGGGAATGCAGCCCAAAGCGGGTGGTAAACTCCATCTAAGGCTAAATACGGGCACGAGACCGATAGCGAACAAGTACCGTGAGGGAAAGTTGAAAAGAACTTTGAAGAGAGAGTTCAACAGGGCGTGAAACCGTTGAGAGGTAAACGGGCGGGGTCCGCTCAGTCCCCGGGGGATTCAGCCCGGCGGGGCGGGCGGGAGCTCGGCGCACGGGGATCCCCACTCTCCTCCCCCTCCTCCGGGCGGGGTAGAGGTTTGGGAACCCTGCCCGGGCCCGCCGCCCCCCGCCCGGTGCACTGTCGCCCCGGCGGCGCGCCGCGACCGGCTCCGGGTCGGCCAGGAAGGGCTCGGGGGCGAAGGTGGCTCTGGGGAACTAGACCCTCCCCCGGGTCTTTACAGCGACCCCCTCGCCCCGAAACGTCGCCGCTTCCCGGGGCCGCGGTCTCCAAAGCGCTCGCCGCGCCCTCTCGTCGCCGCGGGGTCCCGGGCGCCTCGGTCCGTCCCCCCCCCCAGCCCCCTCTCCCCCGCTTTCGGGCGGTGTGGGGGGGGTTGGTTGGGGTGGTCGGGCCGGGTGCGCCCGGGGCTCCCCCGCGGAGGACGGGCCGGGGCCCCCCGCCCCCGGCGCGGATGTCCCTTCGACCGGCGCGGCGCTGTCCCCAGCCCGCGCCGACCGCGCCGCGCCGCCCGGGCGGGGATCGGCCCACGACGAGGGCGCCAAGGGTCTGCGGCGACGGTCGGCCACCCGCCCGACCCGTCTTGAAACACGGACCAAGGAGTCTAACGCGCGCGCGAGTCAGAGGGCTCGCCCGGAAACCCCACGGCGCAATGAAAGTGAGGGCCGGCGCGCGCCGGCCGAGGTGGGATCCCGGCCCCCCGTCCCGCGGGGCCTCGGGCGCACCACCGGCCCATCTCGCCCGCTCCGTCGGGGAGGTGGAGCGTGACCGCGCGCGATAGGACCCGAAAGATGGTGAACTATGCCTGGGCAGGGCGAAGCCAGGGGAAACTCTGGTGGAGGCCCGCCGCGGTCCTGACGTGCAAATCGGTGGTCCGACCCGGGTATAGGGGCGAAAGACTAATCGAACCGTCTAGTAGCTGGTTCCCTCCGAAGTTTCCCTCAGGACAGATAGGGAAAGATCCCATTTTGACCCCTTAAGTAAATTTGGGCTACCCGCATTTCACAGTCTTCCACCAGGTGGCCTTTAACCGTTTCGAGCTCCAATTTGGGTGCCTAATTTTCTATTCGGGCTACCTCCTCCGGGCACGCCCCCGGGAACCCCTTGCTTCCGTTTGGGGCACTCTTTTCACTTTGGGGGACCTTTTGAGGGACATTTCTCCAAATTACTGGGATGACTCCCGGGGGTGCCAGAGTCAATTTGGGGGGCTTTTTTTCACTTTGGGGGACCTTTTTCGGGACATTTCCCCACATTGCTGGGATGACTCCCGGGGGTGCCAGAGTCAATTTGGGGGACTTTTTTTCACTTCCGGGGACCTTTTTCGGGACATTTCCCCACATTGCTGGGATGACTCCCGGGGGTGCCAGAGTCAATTTGGGGGACTTTTTTTCACTTTGGGGGACCTTTTTCGGGACATTTCCCCACATTGCTGGGATGACTCCCGGGGGTGCCAGAGTCAATTTGGGGGAACTTTTTTCACTTCCGGGGACCTTTTTCGGGACATTTCTCCACATTGCTGGGATGACTCCCGGGGGTGCCAGAGTCAATTTGGGGGACTTCTTTTCACTTCCGGGGACCTTTTTCGGGACATTTCCCCACATTGCTGGGATGACTCCCGTGGGTGCCAGAGTCAATTTGGGGGACTTTTTTTCACTTCCGGGGACCTTTTTCGGGACATTTCCCCACATTGCTGGGATGACTCCCGGGGGTGCCAGAGTCAATTTGGGGGACTTTTTTTCACTTCTGGGGACCTTTTTCGGGACATTTGTCCCCATTGCTGGGATGACTCCTGGCAGTACCCCATTCAATTTGGGGGACTTTTTTTCCACTTTTGACCACTTTTTGTCAGAAAGGCCTCCCGATCAGTCCGTTGGCACTGGGCAGGTACCTGCCCACATTTCAAAGAACTTTTTTCCCACTCGGGGGAATTTTTTTCCCTGCCTTCTTGTAAGGGTTTCCCTTTGGAGACGGACCTTCAGGGCGTTAACCAACACACAGTCACAACAAAGAATTTGTCAAAAGACCTTTTTGATTTGTGCAATGAACTAATTCATTTATAAAATCTTCTCCTATTCAAAAGTCACCTTACATAATTCAACAATTGATATTATACAAAAATTTGCTGTTTGAAGTTAATTAAGTCATTTTCGGCTGCTTTTTCTCTTCAAAAAGGAGCCCAAAATGGATAAAAGACTAAGTCATTTAGGGCTAATTATTTCAATAGGAAAAGTAGCTCAAAATGACTTCATTTTTGAAAAGTAGCCCAAAATGACTTCAATTCGGGCTACTTTCCCCATTCAAAAAGTAGCCCAAATTGACTGGATCACAAAGTCAATTTGGGCTACTTTTCCCATTGAAAAAGTAGCCCAAAATGAATTAACCACAGATGGACATCTATGTGGTCTTTGAACATGTCAGAGTCATTTTGGGCAAATTTGAGTCATTTTGGGCTACTTTTCCTATTAAAATAATAGCCCAAATTGAAGAAATCACTAAGTAAATTTGGGCTACTTTTTCAATGGGAAAAGTAGCCCAAATTGACTTTGTGATCCAGTCAATTTGGGCTACTTTTCAAAATTCAAAAAGTAGCCCAAATTGACTCAATCACAAAGTCAATTTGGGCTACTTTTCCCATTGAAAAAGTAGCCCAAAATGAATTAACCACAGATGGACATCTATGTGGTCTTTGAACATGACAGAGTCATTTTGGGCAAATTTGAGTCATTTTGGGCTACTTTTCCTATTAAAATAATAGCCCAAATTGAAGAAATCACTAAGTAAATTTGGGCTACTTTTTCAATGGGAAAAGTAGCCCAAATTGACTTTGTGATCCAGTCAATTTGGGCTACTTTTCAAAATTCAAAAAGTAGCCCAAATTGACTCAATCACAAAGTCAATTTGGGCTACTTTTCCCATTGAAAAAGTAGCCCAAAATGAATTAACCACAGATGGACATCTATGTGGTCTCTGAAGATATCAGGGTCATTTTGGGCAAATTTAAGTCATTTTGGGCTACTTTTCCTATTAAAATAATAGCCCAAATTGAAGAAATCACTAAGTAAATTTGGGCTACTTTTTCAATGGGAAAAGTAGCCCAAATTGACTTTGTGATCCAGTCATTTTGGGCTACTTTTCGAAAATCAAAAAGTAGCCCAAATTGACTCAATCACAAAGTCAATTTGGGCTACTTTTCCCATTGAAAAAGTAGCCCAAAATGAATTAACCACAGATGGACATCTATGTGGTCTTTGAACATGACAGAGTCATTTTGGGCAAATTTGAGTCATTTTGGGCTACTTTTCCTATTAAAATAATAGCCCAAATTGAAGAAATCACTAAGTAAATTTGGGCTACTTTTTCAATGGGAAAAGTAGCCCAAATTGACTTTGTGATCCAGTCAATTTGGGCTACTTTTCAAAATTCAAAAAGTAGCCCAAATTGACTCAATCACAAAGTCAATTTGGGCTACTTTTCCCATTGAAAAAGTAGCCCAAAATGAATTAACCACAGATGGACATCTATGTGGTCTTTGAACATGACAGAGTCATTTTGGGCAAATTTGAGTCATTTTGGGCTACTTTTCCTATTAAAATAATAGCCCAAATTGAAGAAATCACTAAGTAAATTTGGGCTACTTTTTCAATGGGAAAAGTAGCCCAAATTGACTTTGTGATCCAGTCAATTTGGGCTACTTTTCAAAATTCAAAAAGTAGCCCAAATTGACTCAATCACAAAGTCAATTTGGGCTACTTTTCCCATTGAAAAAGTAGCCCAAAATGAATTAACCACAGATGGACATCTATGTGGTCTCTGAAGATATCAGGGTCATTTTGGGCAAATTTAAGTCATTTTGGGCTACTTTTCCTATTAAAATAATAGCCCAAATTGAAGAAATCACTAAGTAAATTTGGGCTACTTTTTCAATGGGAAAAGTAGCCCAAATTGACTTTGTGATCCAGTCATTTTGGGCTACTTTTCGAAAATCAAAAAGTAGCCCAAATTGACTCAATCACAAAGTCAATTTGGGCTACTTTTCCCATTGAAAAAGTAGCCCAAAATGAATTAACCACAGATGGACATCTATGTGGTCTTTGAACATGACAGAGTCATTTTGGGCATATTTGAGTCATTTTGGGCTACTTTTCCTATTAAAATAATAGCCCAAATTGACTGGATCACTAAGTAAATTTGGGCTACTTTTTCAATGGGAAAAGTAGCCCAAATTGACTTTGTGATCCAGTCATTTTGGGCTACTTTTCAAAATTCAAAAAGTAGCCCAAATTGACTGGATCACAAAGTCAATTTGGGCTACTTTTCCCATTGAAAAAGTAGCCCAAAATGAATTAACCACAGATGGACATCTATGTGGTCTTTGAACATGACAGAGTCATTTTGGGCAAATTTGAGTCATTTTGGGCTACTTTTCCTATTAAAATAATAGCCCAAATTGAAGAAATCACTAAGTAAATTTGGGCTACTTTTTCAATGGGAAAAGTAGCCCAAATTGACTTTGTGATCCAGTCAATTTGGGCTACTTTTCGAAAATCAAAAAGTAGCCCAAATTGACTCAATCACAAAGTCAATTTGGGCTACTTTTCCCATTGAAAAAGTAGCCCAAAATGAATTAACCACAGATGGACATCTATGTGGTCTTTGAACATGACAGAGTCATTTTGGGCAAATTTGAGTCATTTTGGGCTACTTTTCCTATTAAAATAATAGCCCAAATTGAAGAAATCACTAAGTAAATTTGGGCTACTTTTTCAATGGGAAAAGTAGCCCAAATTGACTTTGTGATCCAGTCAATTTGGGCTACTTTTCGAAAATCAAAAAGTAGCCCAAATTGACTGGATCACAAAGTCAATTTGGGCTACTTTTCCCATTGAAAAAGTAGCCCAAAATGAATTAACCACAGATGGACATCTATGTGGTCTTTGAAGATGTCAGAGTCATTTTGAGCAAATTTGAGTCATTTTGGGCTACTTTTCCTATTAAAATAATAGCCCAAATTGAAGAAATCACTAAGTAAATTTGGGCTACTTTTTCAATGGGAAAAGTAGCCCAAATTGACTTTGTGATCCAGTCAATTTGGGCTACTTTTCGAAAATCAAAAAGTAGCCCAAATTGACTCAATCACAAAGTCAATTTGGGCTACTTTTCCCATTGAAAAAGTAGCCCAAAATGAATTAACCACAGATGGACATCTATGTGGTCTTTGAACATGACAGAGTCATTTTGGGCAAATTTGAGTCATTTTGGGCTACTTTTCCTATTAAAATAATAGCCCAAATTGAAGAAATCACTAAGTAAATTTGGGCTACTTTTTCAATGGGAAAAGTAGCCCAAATTGACTTTGTGATCCAGTCAATTTGGGCTACTTTTCGAAAATCAAAAAGTAGCCCAAATTGACTCAATCACAAAGTCAATTTGGGCTACTTTTCCCATTGAAAAAGTAGCCCAAAATGAATTAACCACAGATGGACAGCTATGTGGTCTTTGAACATGACAGAGTCATTTTGGGCAAATTTGAGTCATTTTGGGCTACTTTTCCTATTAAAATAATAGCCCAAATTGAAGAAATCACTAAGTAAATTTGGGCTACTTTTTCAATGGGAAAAGTAGCCCAAATTGACTTTGTGATCCAGTCAATTTGGGCTACTTTTGAAAATTCAAAAAGTAGCCCAAATTGACTCAATCACAAAGTCAATTTGGGCTACTTTTCCCATTGAAAAAGTAGCCCAAAATGAATTAACCACAGATGGACATCTATGTGGTCTTTGAAGATGTCAGAGTCATTTGGGGCAAATTTGAGTCATTTTGGGCTACTTTTCCTATTAAAATAATGGCCCAAATTGAAGAAATCACTAAGTAAATTTGGGCTACTTTTTCAATGGGAAAAGTAGCCCAAATTGACTTTGTGATCCAGTCAATTTGGGCTACTTTTGAAAATTCAAAAAGTAGCCCAAATTGACTGGATCACAAAGTCAATTTGGGCTACTTTTCCCATTGAAAAAGTAGCCCAAAATGAATTAACCACAGATGGACATCTATGTGGTCTTTGAACATGACAGAGTCATTTTGGGCAAATTTGAGTCATTTGGGGCTACTTTTTCTATTAAAATAATAGCCCAAATTGAAGAAATCACTAAGTAAATTTGGGCTACTTTTTCAATGGGAAAAGTAGCCCAAATTGACTTTGTGATCCAGTCAATTTGGGCTACTTTTCAAAATTCAAAAAGTAGCCCAAATTGACTCAATCACAAAGTCAATTTGGGCTACTTTTCCCATTGAAAAAGAAGCCCAAAATGAATTAACCACAGATGGACATCTATGTGGTCTTTGAACATGACAGAGTCATTTTGGGCAAATTTGAGTCATTTGGAGCTACTTTTTCTATTAAAATAATAGCCCAAATTGAAGAAATCACTAAGTAAATTTGGGCTACTTTTTCAATGGGAAAAGTAGCCCAAATTGACTTTGTGATCCAGTCAATTTGGGCTACTTTTCAAAATTCAAAAAGTAGCCCAAATTGACTCAATCACAAAGTCAATTTGGGCTACTTTTCCCATTGAAAAAGTAGCCCAAAATGAATCAACCACAGATGGACATCTATGTGGTCTTTGAAGATGTCAGAGTCATTTTGGGCAAATTTGAGTCATTTGGGGCTACTTTTCCTATTAAAATAATAGCCCAAATTGAAGAAATCACTAAGTAAATTTGGGCTACTTTTTCAATGGGAAAAGTAGCCCAAGTTGACTTTGTGATCCAGTCAATTTGGGCTACTTTTCAAAATTCAAAAAGTAGCCCAAATTGACTCAATCACAAAGTCAATTTGGGCTACTTTTCCCATTGAAAAAGTAGCCCAAAATGAATCAACCATTGATGCACATCTATGTGATGTTCCGAAAATGACTTTGTCATTTTTGTAGACTTTTTCAATTGAAAAAATGATACCTTTAAATTCATTAAAAATCAATGCTTTCACCTAGGAGGCTGAAATTACAGTATGTTCATCGTGAGTACATGTCGAATCAGTGTGCAAAAGATTGTAGATGTGCGACATTTCTAAAGGTCAAAGGTCAGGGACAAGCACATCTGAGGCCTTCATTTCATCCCTTTAAATTCATTAAAAATCAATGCTTTGACTTAGGAGGCTGAAAATACAGTATGTTTATACTGAATTGGCGTCGAACAAATGGGTATAAGGGTCATACCTGAAATCCTTGTGCAAAGTTGCTCCAGACCCCTAATTCAATATGGGAGCCTTTTTGATCCATGAAAGTAGCCCAAATTTAAACAAGGGTTTCCCGCCCTTTTTTCCCTCCTTTTTAATTTTTTTTTTAAAGAAAACTAAAAAACTTGGGAACTTGCTTTTTTCACAGTCTTGTAGAGGGGCCTAAGCCTGACCAGTGTGCAAAATTTGGGATCTCTCAGGCCCCTGGGGGCCTCGTGAGGCCAGAGAACAGGGACGAGCTCATCTGAGGCCTTCATTTCATCCCTTTAAATTCATTAAAAATCAGTGCTTTGACCTAGGAGGCTGAAATTACAGTATGTTCAATGTGAGAACAGGTAGAATCAGTATGCAAAAGATTGTAGATGTGCGACATTTCTAAAGGTCAAAGGTCAGGGACAAGCACATCTGAGGCCTTCATTTCATCCCTTTAAATTCATTAAAAATCAATGCTTTGACTTAGGAGGCTGAAAATACAGTATGTTTACCCTGAATTGGTGTGGAACAAATGGGTGTAAGGCTCATACCTGAAATCCTTGTGCAAAGTTGCCCCAGACCCTTAATTCAATATGGGAGCCTTTTTGATCCATGAAAGTAACCCAAATTTAAACAAGGGTTTCCCGCCCTTTTTTCCCTCATTTTTAATATTTTGAATTAAAATACTTCTTTTAGAGATATTGCTTTGATTTTTGAATATAGTGCATAATTTAACATGCTTTACATGACTGTTTTGGTCCCATCTCATTCGGCCAATCAGAAAGCTACTTAGCTTCCTAGACCAGTTAGGAACTTGGGGCTTTTATATCATGACCCTTGTCTAAAATGAAGCTCAGACCTCAAGTTTCAAATGATTTGACCCATTTTTGTGGCAACGGCGAGCCGCCAAAATCTGAAAAATGCAAACTTTGGAGCCCCGCCCCTCGAAAAGTACAAGGCCGATGGAGGCGCCGGTGATGGCGTTCTACTCGTATCTGGACCCTCTACAACATATAAAAATTTCAGCCCCGTCGGACTTTTAGAACAAAAGTTCCTCCAAACTGCCCAACTCTGGCAGAGGGTGTTGGAAGCACCAAGTCCAACACCCTGTGAGATTTTGAACCCTGTCCAACCAATTAAGAAAACTAAAAGACTTGGGAACTTGATTTTTTCGCAGGCTTGTAGAGGGGCCTAAGCCTGACCGGTGTGCAAAATTTGGGATCTCTCGGGCCCCTGGGGGCCTCGTGAGGCCAGAGAACAGGGACGAGGCCTTCATTTAATCCCTTTAAATTCATTAAAAATCAGTGCTTTGACTTAGGAGGCTGAAATTACAGTATGTTCATCGTGAGAACATGTAGAATCAGTGTGCAAAAGATGGTTAAGCTGCGACCTTCCTAAGTGGGAAAGGTCACGAATCTGTGTCAAAGGTCAAGTCATGAAAATATCCCTTTAAATTCATTAAAAATCAGTGCTTTGACTTAGGGAGCTGAAATTACAATATGTTTATCGTGAGAACATGTAGAATCAGTGTGCAAAAAATTGTAGATGTGCGCCATTTCTAAAGGTCAAAGGTCAGGGACAAGCACATCTGAGGCCTTTATTTCATCCCTTTTAATTCATTAAAAATCAGTGCTTTGACTAAGAAGGTTGAAATTACAGTATGTTCATCGTGAGAACGTGTAGAATCAGTGTGCAAAAGATGGTTAAGCTGCGACCTTCCTAAGTGGGAAAGGTCACGAATCTGTGTCAAAGGTCAAGTCATGAAAATATCCCTTTAAATTCATTAAAAATCACTGCGTTGACTTAGGAAGCTGAAATTACAATATGTTTATCGTGAGAACATGTAGAATCAGTGTGCAAAAGATTGTAGATGTGCGACAATCCTAAAGGTCAAAGGTCAGGGACAAGCACATCTGAGGCCTTCATTTCATCCCTTTAAATTCATTAAAAATCAATGCTTTGACTTAGGAGGCTGAAATTACAGTATGTTCATCGTAAGAACATGTAGAATCAGTGTGCAAAAAATTGTAGATGTGCGACATTTCTAAAGGTCAAAGGTCAGGGACAAGCACGCCTGAGGCCTTCATTTCATCCCTGTAAATTCATTAAAAATCAATGCTTTGACTTAGGAGGCTGAATATACAGTATGTTTATCCTGAATTGGTGTGGAACAAATGGGTATAAGGCTCATACCTGAAATCCTTGTGCAAAGTTGCCCCAGACCCTTAATTCAATATGGGAGCCTTTTTGATCCATGAAAGTAGCCCAAATTTAAACAAGGGTTTCCCGCCCTTTTTTCCCTCCTTTTTAATATTTTGAATTAAAATACTTCTTTTAGAGATATTGCTCTGATTTTTGAATATAGTGCATAATTTAACATGCTTTACATGACTGTTTTGGTCCCATCTCATTCGGCCAATCAGAAAGCTACTTAGCTTCCTAGACCAGTTAGGAACTTGGGGCTTTTATATCATGATCCTTGTCTAAAATGAAGCTCAGACCTCAAGTTTCAAATGATTTGACCCATTTTTGTGGCAACGGCAAGCCGCCAAAATCTGAAAAATGCAAACTTTGGAGCCCCGCCCCTCGAAAAGTACAAGGCCGATGGAGGCGCCGGTGATGGCGTTCTACTCGTATCTGGACCCTCTACAACATATAAAAATTTCAGCCCCGTCGGACTTTTAGAACAAAAGTTCCTCCAAACTGCCCAACTCTGGCAGAGGGTGTTGGAAGCACCAAGTCCAACACCCTGTGAGATTTTGAACCCTGTCCAACCAATTAAGAAAACTAAAAGACTTGGGAACTTGCTTTTTTCGCAGGCTTGTAGAGGGGCCTAAGCCTGACCGGTGTGCAAAATTTGGGATCTCTCGGACCCCTGGGGGCCTCGTGAGGCCAGAGAACAGGGACGAGGCCTTCATTTAATCCCTTTAAATTCATTAAAAATCAGTGCTTTGACCTAGAAGGTTGAAATTACAGTATGTTCATCGTGAAAACATGTAGAATCAGTGTGCAAAAGATGGTTAAGCTGCGACCTTCCTAAGTGGGAAAGGTCACGAATCTGTGTCAAAGGTCAAGTCATGAAAATATCCCTTTAAATTCATTAAAAATCAGTGCTTTGACTTAGGAAGCTGAAATTACAATATGTTTATCGTGAGAACATGTAGAATCAGTGCGCAAAAGATTGTAGGTGTGCGCCATTTCTAAAGGTCAAAGGTCAGGGACAAGCACATCTGAGGCCTTTATTTCATCCCTTTTAATTCATTAAAAATCAGTGCTTTGACCTAGGAGCCTGAAAATACAGTATGTTCATCGTGAGAACGTGTAGAATCAGTGTGCAAAAAATTGTAGATGTGCGACATTTCTAAAGGTCAAAGGTCAGGGACAAGCACATCTGAGGCCTTCATTTCATCCCTTTAAATTCATTAAAAATCAATGCTTTGACTTAGGAGGCTGAATATACAGTATGTTTATCCTGAATTGGTGTGGAACAAATGGGTGTAAGGCTCATACCTGAAATCCTTGTGCAAAGTTGCCCCAGACCCCTAATTCAATATGGGAGCCTTTTTGATCCATGAAAGTAGCCCAAATTTAAACAAGGGTTTCCCGCCCTTTTTTTCCTCCTTTTTAATATTTTGAATAAAAATACTTCTTTTAGACATATTGCTCTGATTTTTGAATATAGTGCATAATTTAACATGCTTCACATGACTGTTTTGGTCCCATCTCATTCGGCCAATCAGAAAGCTACTTAGCTTCCTAGACCAGTTAGGAACTTGGGGCTTTTATATCATGATCCTTGTCTAAAATGAAGCTCAGACGTCAAGTTTCAAATGATTTGACCCATTTTTGTGGCAACAGCGAGCCGCCAAAATCTGAAAAATGCAAACTTTGGAGCCCCGCCCCTCGAAAAGTACAAGGCCGATGGAGGCGCCGGTGATGGCGTTCTACTCGTATCTGGACCCTCTACAACATATAAAAATTTCAGCCCTGTCGGACTTTTAGAACAAAAGTTCCTCCAAACTGCCCAACTCTGGCAGAGGGTGTTGGAAGCAC
Source organism: Halichoeres trimaculatus (assembly GCF_033239565.1). Taxonomy (NCBI): domain Eukaryota; kingdom Metazoa; phylum Chordata; class Actinopteri; order Labriformes; family Labridae; genus Halichoeres; species Halichoeres trimaculatus. The sequence goes on along the minus strand of NW_027437223.1, from coordinate 352,978 downwards.
CAAGTCCAACACCCTGTGAGATTTTGAACCCTGTCCAACCAATTAAGAAAACTAAAAGACTTGGGAACTTGCTTTTTTCGCAGGCTTGTAGAGGGGCCTAAGCCTGACCGGTGTGCAAAATTTGGGATCTCTCGGGCCCCTGGGGGCCTCGTGAGGCCAGAGAACAGGGACGAGCTCATCTGAGGCCTTCATTTAATCCCTTTAAATTCATTAAAAATCAGTGCTTTGACTTAGGAGGCTGAAATTACAGTATGTTCATCGTGAGAACATGTAGAATCAGTGTGCAAAAGATGGTTAAGCTGCGACCTTCCTAAGTGGGAAAGGTCACGAATCTGTGTCAAAGGTCAAGTCATGAAAATATCCCTTTAAATTCATTAAAAATCACTGCTTTGACTTAGGAAGCTGAAATTACAATATGTTTATCGTGAGAACATGTAGAATCAGTGTGCAAAAGATTGTAGATGTGCGCCATTTCTAAAGGTCAAAGGTCAGGGACAAGCACATCTGAGGCCTTCATTTCATCCCTGTAAATTCATTTAAAATCAATGCTTTGACTTAGGAAGCTGAAAATACAGTATGTTTATCGTGAGAACGTGTAGAATCAGTGTGCAAAAAATTGTAGATGTGCGACATTTCTAAAGGTCAAAGGTCAGGGACAAGCACGCCTGAGGCCTTCATTTCATGCCTGTAAATTCATTAAAAATCAATGCTTTGACTTAGGAGGCTGAATATACAGTATGTTTATCCTGAATTGGTGTGGAACAAATGGGTGTAAGGCTCATACCTGAAATCCTTGTGCAAAGTTGCCCCAGACCCTTAATTCAATATGGGAGCCTTTTTGATCCATGAAAGTAGCCCAAATTTAAACAAGGGTTTCCCGCCCTTTTTTCCCTCATTTTTAATATTTTGAATTAAAATACTTCTTTTAGAGATATTGCTCTGATTTTTGAATATAGTGCATAATTTAACATGCTTTACATGACTGTTTTGGTCCCATCTCATTTGGCCAATCAGAAAGCTACTTAGCTTCCTAGACTAGTTAGGAACTTGGGGCTTTTATATCATGATCCTTGTCTAAAATGAAGCTCAGACCTCAAGTTTCAAATGATTTGACCCATTTTTGTGGCAACGGCGAGCCGCCAAAATCTGAAAAATGCAAACTTTGGAGCCCCGCCCCTCGAAAAGTACAAGGCCGATGGAGGCGCCGGTGATGGCATTCTACTCGTATCTTGACCCTCTACAACATATAAAAATTTCAGCCCCGTCGGACTTTTAGAACAAAAGTTCCTCCAAACTGCCCAACTCTGGCAGAGGGTGTTGGAAGCACCAAGTCCAACACCCTGTGAGATTTTGAACCCTGTCCAACCAATTAAGAAAACTAAAAGACTTGGGAACTTGCTTTTTTCGCAGGCTTGTAGAGGGGCCTAAGCCTGACCGGTGTGCAAAATTTGGGATCTCTCGGGCCCCTGGGGGCCTCGTGAGGCCAGAGAACAGGGACGAGCTCATCTGAGGCCTTCATTTAATCCCTTTAAATTCATTAAAAATCAGTGCTTTGACTTAGGAGGCTGAAATTACAGTATGTTCATCGTGACAACATGTAGAATCAGTGTGCAAAAGATGGTTAAGCTGCGACCTTCCTAAGTGGGAAAGGTCACGAATCTGTGTCAAAGGTCAAGTCATGAAAATATCCCTTTAAATTCATTAAAAATCACTGCTTTGACTTAGGAAGCTGAAATTACAATATGTTTATCGTGAGAACATGAAGAATCAGTGTGCAAAAAATTGTAGATGTGCGCCATTTCTAAAGGTCAAAGGTCAGGGACAAGCATATCTGAGGCCTTCATTTCATCCCTTTAAATTCATTAAAAATCAATGCTTTGACTTAGGAGGCTGAAATTACAGTATGTTCATTGTGAGAACATGTAGAATCAGTGTGCAAAAGATTGTAGATGTGCGACATTTCTAAAGGTCAAAGGTCAGGGACAAGCACGCCTGAGGCCTTCATTTCATCCCTGTAAATTCATTAAAAATCAATGCTTTGACTTAGGAGGCTGAACATACAGTATGTTTATCCTGAATTGGTGTGGAACAAATGGGTGTAAGGCTCATACCTGAAATCCTTGTGCAAAGTTAACCCAGACCCTTAATTCAATATGGGAGCCTTTTTACATATTGAAAGGGTACCCTAATTGAAATAAGGCTCTCCCATCCCCCGCTGAAGGACTTGGGTGGGGGATGGGAGACAACCTCAGAAGGCTGAAAAGGAGTTTTCTGCTCAACTGCTCAACTGGTGAAGACTTAACGAGCGGGGGATGGGTGAGATGAAGTCAATTTGGGGGACTCTTTTTCACTTTGGGGGACCTTTTCCATGAAACTTCTCCTGATTGGTCCTTGTGCCATCTGACCACGCCCCATTCCATTTGGGTGACCTTTTTTCACTTATGGGGACATTTTTCCAGAATTGTCTCCTGATTGTTCGGAATGACACCTGGCCACGCCCCTTTCCATTTGGGTGACTTTTTTTCACTTTCGGGGACCTTTTACGGTGAATTTCTCCCCATTGCTGGGGTGACTCCCGGGGGTGCCAGAGTCAATTTGGGGGACTTTTTTTCACTTTGGGGGACCTTTTAGGGTGAATTTCTCCCCATTGCTGGGGTGACTCCCGGGGGTGCCAGAGTCAATTTGGGGGACTTTTTTTCACTTTGGGGGACTTTTTTCCAGGATTGTCTCCTGATTGCTGGGAATGACACCTGGCCACGCCCCATTCCATTTGGGTGACTTTTTTTCACTTTGGGGGACTTTTTTCCAGAATTGTCTCCTGATTGCTGGGAATGACACCTGGCCACGCCCCATTCCATTTGGGTGACTTTTTTTCACTTTGGGGGACTTTTTTCCAGAACTGTCTCCTGATTGCTCTGAATGACACCTGGCCACGCCCCAAGTCAATGTGGGTGACTTTTTTCCAATTTGGTTGACTTTTTCCAAAAACTTTACGGAACGCCCCCAGATTGGAGCAGGGTGTGAGTGAAGGTCCGACAGACACAACCTTGGGCTTTTTTTTACATGTCGGAGCACTTTGGCCCAAAATGTCTCGGAGAGGTCTCGCAGCCTCCGGTACCCTTCCGGAGGGTGGCTGGGAGACTCCCAGCACATTGGAGAAACAAGTTTCCCAAAGTGAAAAAAAGTCCCCCAAATTGACTCGGACACTGCCAGGAGTCACCCCAGCAATGGGGAGAAATGTCCCGAAAAAGGTCCCCCAAAGTGAAAAAAAGTCCCCCAAATTGACTCTGGCACCCACGGGAGTCATCCCAGCAATTGGGACAAATGTCCCGAAAAAGGTCCCCGGAAGTGAAAAAAAGTCCCCCAAATTGACTCTGGCACCCCCGGGAGTCATCCCAGCAATGTGGAGAAATGTCCCGAAAAAGGTCCCCGGAAGTGAAAACAGGTCCCCCAAATTGACTCTGGCATCCACGGGAGTCATCCCAGCAATTGGGACAAATGTCCCGAAAAAGGTCCCCGGAAGTGAAAAAAAGTCCCCCAAATTGACTCTGGCACCCCCGGGAGTCATCCCAGCAATGTGGGGAAATGTCCCGAAAAAGGTCCCCCAAAGTGAAAAAAAGTCCCCCAAATTGACTCGGACACTGCCAGGAGTCATCCCAGCAATGGGGAGAAATGTCCCGAAAAAGGTCCCCCAAAGTGAAAAAAAGTCCCCCAAATTGACTCGGGCACCCCTGGGAGTCATCCCAGCAATGGGGAGAAATGTCCCGAAAAAGGTCCCCCAAAGTGAAAAAAAGTCCCCCAAATTGACTCGGGCACTGCCGGGAGTCACCCCAGCAATGGGGAGAAATTTCCTGTAAAAGGTCCCCCAAAGTGAAAACAGGTCCCCCAAATTGAATGGGCGTAGCCAAGACTTACCAATTTGCATATCCTTAACATAAAGTCTCCCAAATTTACCTTAAGTCAATTTGGGCTACCATGTTCAAATTGTATGGCCTTGACTCCATCTAGTGGAGTTCCATTGTTGTTACAGGAAAGGTCCCCCAAATTTACCTGAGGTAGCCCAAATTGACTTCAATTTGGGTATACTTTAGAAAGGTAGCCCAAATTGACTTCAATTTGGGGGCCCTATTTCATTTGGGGTGACCTTTGACACAAAGTATACCCAAAATGACCAATTTAGAATACCCAAATTGACCGGTTCCCTAAGTAATATTCAGGGAACACAACATCCTTTCATTCATTTATATGATTCTCTTGAGATTCATTTTGCTTTTGCTTTTTAAATTGACATCAGGAGGGGGTGGGGGGGCAGAGACCTACAACCTACAACAAAAATATTAAACCCAACATTTTATGGATATGGAAACCTTACAAGGTAACCAAGAGATGAGAAAAAAATTGGATGATAAGATTTTGTTTTTGATGTATTTTAAAGCTGATTTAAGACAACAGAAACAGTAACAGAAAAGCTAACACAGGAGGAAGGTTAAAAAGGTTAAGGTAAGAAAAACATCACAATATTTACTGGCACATCAAAAGGGACACTTACTGGGTTCATGCAAAGGGAAAAAAATACAAAAAAAAAATACAAAAAAATCACAATATATTGTGACAGTGGAGGAGAGACCAGTCTGGACTGCAAGGTTTGCTTTTAACAAAAATCACAGTCTATTTACGTTAGGGAAACGGGTAGGGGAGAAAACACAACCAATCTTCTTCCCGGTCTGGGGTAGCCTCTAGTCTGCGGGGTCCAGACTGGTGTCCTCCTGGAGAGAGAGGCAAAAAAAGGGATGGGTTTTTTAAAGCTCACACTTTTTATTTCTGCCCTTCCTGGTCTCAGCCACCTGCTCCTCTCTCTTCTCTTCTCTCTTCTGTCTCCCTTTCCACTCCTCTCACCCCCCAGCACCCTCTGATCTTTGATTGTCTTCAGCTGGGCTCTCTCCAGCCTTGGGTCACCTGGCAGGGTAGGTACCTATGATATGACCCTGCCCAGCTGGTGTCTGCTCAGTCCTCCTCTCTGGCGCCCTCTGCTGGCCATGAGACACCAGTGGTGGGGGGAGACACCACAATATATTTGAGTAAACTGTGTTGAAGATGGCTTATCAAATTTGATACAGCGGGTATATAAGGTCATGTAACTCTGAAACAGTCAATGGCCATTTACTTGCATTTCATGCATTATGTCTAAAATCAAGCAACATACAGTCTTTTTATTTTCAAATGACATAGTTTGCTACATTTAGAGTTAAAACTTAGCTATGAAACTTGCTGTAAGCACGGACCAGAACTGGAGCTACGTTGCCCATGTGTACTGTCAGAAATGCAGAGTGCATCTTTGCTTAAACAAGGAGAGAAACTGTTTTCAGGCCTTCCACCATGCAAAATAAAAGGTTGTGAACTGCAAAATGAAAAAAATACTAAAATGTTGTTGTTGTTGTTGTTTTTTTCCAGACTTCCACCCAGCCAGTTCCATTGGTGGCTTTCTCACTACTGCATGATGGTAGCACTGTTTGTGTTTGGAAGTATAAATTTGTTAGTCATGTTAGTCATATAACTGCCCCCGTGACCTACTATAACTATATCAATATCTTTTGAGGTTCGTGCCCCTGGTAGGTGTTGACACACTTAAAACAAGTTTCGTGGGAAGATGGCCCACTGGACACTCCGTCGCGCCCTTGATGCAGAGTTAATAGACACATAGGAATGTGCATACTCACCAGCATACTTACAACAGCCCACAGTCTTCCTCCTTGGCCATTGGCTCTGCTCCTGGATGTAGACGGTTCGTTGAGTGTGCAGGAAGACGGAAGAGAATGGCTCGCCAGGAATGCCCTTCTCTAGGGATGCCACCGCAGTTCCCCAATACAAGCATATGTGGCTGACACAACATATCCAGTCCAGCTCCCAGACATGCCCAACCTGCCTGGACAATGGAGGGGCCACCAGTCCATCAGGGCTCAAACCTTTGGAATGCTCCACCCTCACGTGAAAACAAACCTCCAGCAAAAGACCCTGCCACGCTCACAGTCCAAACCTGGCTCACGCCACCCAGTACTGGGTCCAACAAGTGTGATCCCCTGGCCCTTCTGACACCTCGAGCTAAGGGCTTATTGACCTGGAAGTTCTGACACCCACTCAGCAAAGCCTCCGAACTGGTCTGTGCTGTAACCAGGGAACCTGGCCGGGTCGTAGGGGAACCCCATCCAGTCCGGGCGCCTAGACATGCCCAGCTTGCCTGGACAATAGAGGGGCCACCTTAGATCTACCCAGAGGGAGGTATTTCGCATGTGGCCCCTTCAACATCCTGGCCCCCCTTGCCAGCTGTACATGAATAAGTCACACGGGCTGGGAAAAGTCCATCAGGGCTCAAACCTTTGGAATGCTCCACCCTCAAGTGTGAACAAACCTCCAGCAGAAACCCCTGCCTCGCTCACAGAAGAAACCCGGCCTACGCCCCCCAGTGGTGGGTCCAACACGAATAACCCCTGGCCCTTCTGACACCTCGAGCTAAGGGCTTATTGACCTGGAAGTCCTGACACCCACTCAGCAAAGCCTCCAGTTCTGGTCTGAGCTTTAACCAGGGAACCTGGCCGGGTCGTAGGGGAACCCCATCCAGTCCGGGCGCCTAGACATGCCCAGCTTGCCTGGACAATAGAGGGGCCACCTTAGATCTACCCAGAGGGAGGTATTTCGCATGTGGCCCCTTCAACATCCTGGCCCCCCTTGCCAGCTGTACATGAATAAGTCACACGGGCTGGGAAAAGTCCATCAGGGCTCAAACCTTTGGAATGCTCCACCCTCAAGTGTGAACAAACCTCCAGCAGAAACCCCTGCCTCGCTCATAGAAGAAACCCGGCCTACGCCCCCCAGTGGTGGGTCAAACACGAATAACCCCTGGCCCTTCTGACACCTCGAGCTAAGGGCTTATTGACCTGGAAGTCCTGACACCCACTCAGCAAAGCCTCCAGTTCTGGTCTGAGCTTGAACCAGGGAACCTGGCCGGGTCATAAGGGAACCCCATCCAGTCCGGGCGCCTAGACATGCCCAGCTTGCCAGGGCAATGGAGGGGCCACCTTAGATCTACCCAGAGGGAGGTATTTCGCATGTGGCCCCTTCAACATCCTGGCCCCCCTTGCCAGCTGTACATGAATAAGTCACACGGGCTGGGAAAAGTCCATCAGGGCTCATACCTTTGGAATGCTCCACCCTCAAGTGTGAACAAACCTCCAGCAGAAACCCCTGCCTCGCTCATAGAAGAAACCCGGCCTACGCCCCCCAGTGGTGGGTCAAACACGAATATCCCCTGGCCCTTCTGACACCTCGAGCTAAGGGCTTATTGACCTGGAAGTCCTGACACCCACTCAGCAAAGCCTCCAGTTCTAGTCTGAGCTTGAACCAGGGAACCTGGCCGGGTCATAAGGGAACCCCATCCAGTCCGGGCGCCTAGACATGCCCAGCTTGCCAGGGCAATGGAGGGGCCACCTTAGATCTACCCAGAGGGAGGTATTTCGCATGTGGCCCCTTCAACATCCTGGCCCCCCTTGCCAGCTGTACATGAATAAGTCACACGGGCTGGGAAAAGTCCATCAGGGCTCATACCTTTGGAATGCTCCACCCTCAAGTGTGAACAAACCTCCAGCAGAAACCCCTGCCTCGCTCACAGTAGAAACCCGGCCTACGCCCCCCAGTGGTGGGTCCAACACAAATAACCCCTGGCCCTTCTGACACCTCGAGCTAAGGGCTTATTGACCTGGAGGTTCTGACACCCACTCAGCCAAGCCTCCAGTACCAGTCCGTGTCGGAACCAGGAGAACCTGGCTAGGTTGTAGCGGAACCTCCCCAGTCCGGGTGCCCAGATATGCCCAACCTGCCAGGGCAATGGAGGGGCCACCAGAGGGAGGTATTTCGCGTGTGGCCCCTTCAACTTCCTGGCACCTCTGTCGGTTGTGATAAACCAGAAGCAGGGACTGGGAACAGTCCTTCTTACTTTGACTTTAGCCTCCGGTGGGCAGTTCTGGAGCCTGACCTCGAGTTTCGTGTGGATATTAAGCCACTGTATGCATCAGCAACCAAGTCAAAAATACCACAGTGGTCCTGGGTCAGGCAGGTGCAGAAAAGAGTCACCCCACCATCATTGGCGTTAATCATTCCCTGAGAAATGGCTCTTTTAGGCGGGCATTCTCCACAGGTGGCAGGAACGCACAAACTCGCACAAAGCCTGAGGAGCAAATGGACTTTGGTGCAAACGGCAAGCGACAGTAGCAGCAGCGACATTAGCTCAGTGGGTAGAGAGAATGCTTGGGGACCGTGGGATCCGGGTTAAGAGCAATGATTTTCAATCAGTTGACTGAGAATTGTAACTGGACTCGATGCTTGTGAAAATGGACTTTAGCCTGAAAAAGCAGCAGTGATAACTCTTGGTCAGGTTCTGAAATCATGCCACACAAACACAAACACAGTATAGTCCAATTCACTGCCACTGGAGCTTGGGTTGTCTGTGTCACGAGATCCCTTGATCAAGCCCTCATTCAGGCCACAAACAAGTGAACAATGGGCTAGGGGATCACTGTCAGATGATCGCTCAGTGTGCAGCCACCTGAGCTCTCGCCAGAACCCCCTTGGTTCTAATTCAATCTCAGGCGGTACGCTTGGACCACGAACTGGGGGATATCTTGGAAACATTTACCCAGTTTTCAGCCCCCTGAGCCGGGCTGCTCTCTGGCCAGAACCCCCTTGGTTCTCATTCAATCTCAGGCGGTACGCTTGGACCACTAACTGGGGGATATCTTGGAAGCCATTTACCCAGTTTTCAGCCCCCTGAGCCGGGCTGCTCTCTGGCCAGAACCCCCTTGGTTCTCATTCAATCTCAGGCGGTACGCTTGGACCACGAACTGGGGGATATCTTGGAAGCCATTTACCCAGTTTTCAGCCCCCTGAGCCGGGCTGCTCTCTGGCCAGAACCCCCTTGGTTCTCATTCAATCTCAGGCGGTACGCTTGGACCACGAACCGGGGGATATTTGGAAGCATTTACCCAGTTTTCAGCCCCCTGAGCCGGGCTGCTCTCTGGCCAGAACCCCCTTGGTTCTCATTCAATCTCAGGCGGTACGCTTGGACCACGAACCGGGGGATATCTTGGAAGCATTTACCCAGTTTTCAGCCCCCTGAGCCGGGCTGCTCTCTGGCCAGAACCCCCTTGGTTCTCATTCAATCTCAGGCGGTACGCTTGGACCACGAACCGGGGGATATCTTGGAAGCATTTACCCAGTTTTCAGCCCCCTGAGCCGGGCTGCTCTCTGGCCAGAACCCCCTTGGTTCTCATTCAATCTCAGGCGGTACGCTTGGACCACGAACCGGGGGATATCTTGGAAGCATTTACCCAGTTTTCAGCCCCCTGAGCCGGGCTGCTCTCTGGCCAGAACCCCCTTGGTTCTCATTCAATCTCAGGCGGTACGCTTGGACCACGAACCGGGGGATATCTTGGAAGCATTTACCCAGTTTTCAGCCCCCTGAGCCGGGCTGCTCTCTGGCCAGAACCCCCTTGGTTCTCATTCAATCTCAGGCGGTACGCTTGGACCACGAACCGGGGGATATCTTGGAAGCATTTACCCAGTTTTCAGCCCCCTGAGCCGGGCTGCTCTCTGGCCAGAACCCCCTTGGTTCTCATTCAATCTCAGGCGGTACGCTTGGACCACGAACCGGGGGATATCTTGGAAACATTTACCCAGATCCGGGCTGCTCTCTGGCCAGAACCCCCTTGGTTCTCATTCAATCTCAGGCGGTACGCTTGGACCACGAACCGGGGGATATCTTGGAAACATTTACCCAGTTTTCAGCCCCCTGAGCCGGGCTGCTCTCTGGCCAGAACCCCCTTGGTTCTCATTCAATCTCAGGTGGTACGCTTGGACCACGAACCGGGGGATATCTTGGAAACATTTACCCAGTTTTCAGCCCCCTGAGCCGGGCTGCTCTCTGGCCAGAACCCCCTTGGCATTCAAACTCAGGCAGCACGTGTGGACCATGAGCCAATTCGGGGTTCAGTGCCTTGCTCAAGGACACTAGGGCATGCGACTGCTGTCTGCTGGACTCGAACCCTGGACCTTTGGATTGAGAGGCGACCACTCTGCCACTGAGCTACAGCCCAGGGCAGAGCCACCTGAGCTGGGTTCTTCTCTAGAGCCAGACCCCTGAGGCCAGGGACACTTTCTGTGAGAGCCAGACCCTGAGGCCAGGGAGACTTTCTGCTAGAGCCAGGCCATAGTGCACAATTTGTGGACACATTGTTTTCAATGTCCCCCTGTTCTGCTCTGGAGGTCCCCTGTTTCTGAAAACGTGATTCTCAAAAATGGGATGATGGTGGTTAGCCGATGGGACGTCACACAGCCACCAAAACACAGTATAACCATTGCGTGCTATGGCTATTAGGTTCGAGGAGTAGCCCAATCATTGATGTTTGGTGCCCCTGGTAGGTTGGGCCGCTAACCAGGGGCTCAGAGAGGATGACACTTTGAAAATTTTCACTCTACTGCCAGCTCATACCCCTGGTAAGACGCCCTGCCGACCAGGCTAAAGTTAATTCCATGATGTTGAATGAAGTGCAGTGTAGTTTGGGATGCATCAGCTCTCAGCTGTCTGGAATCCATACCGACAATTACTTAGAACACAATATCTGTTAATAAAATTGTCCAACCTAAAATGTGTTTTTCTCCATTTTTGAAAGTGGAATTACTTTCGCTATTTTCAATTTTTTCTATTGAAAAAGATAAAATTACACACACAGCCAACTATATAAAATAAATAAATAAATGGAAAAAAAAAATATATATATATATATATATATATATATATATATATATATATATATATATATATATATATATATATAGTGGTTCAATAATCACATCAGTTATGTTTTAAACTAACATCATGTCCATACCTACACAGTCATTGGATCTTTTGCTTGCACAACTTTTCGCAATACTGAATATTTCAACTTTCTTTATTCTACCAAGAAAAAACACTTATAACTGATCTATGGACAATAGAAGGAAGCTTGCACAGTCAAAAGCACAACTACGTTGGCGCAGTCAGGAGAGAGCTTGTGTTATGTCCAACAGATCCCGGGTTCAAGCCCAGAAGCGGGTGTATTTTTTTTTTTAAGCAAACTTAGACTAGTAACTGATCTATGGACTATAGAAAGAAGCCGCTCAGTCAAAAGCACAACTACGTTGGCGCAGTCAGGAGAGAGCTTGGGTTGACTCCAATAGACCCCAGGTTCAAGCCCAGAAGCGGGTGTGTTTTTTTTTTTTTTGCAAACTTAGACTAGTAACTGATCTATGGACAATAGAAGGAAGCTTGCACAGTCAAAAGCACAACTACGTTGGCGCAGTCAGGAGAGAGCTTGGGTTGAGTCCAATAGACCCCAGGTTCAAGCCCAGAAGCGGGTGTGTTTTTTTTTTTTGGAAACTTAGACTAGTAACTGATCTATGGACAATAGAAGGAAGCTTGCACAGTCAAAAGCACAACTACGTTGGCGCAGTCAGGAGAGAGCTTGTGTTATGTCCAACAGATCCCGGGTTCAAGCCCAGAAGCGGGTGTGGTTTTTTTTTTGCAAACTTAGACTAGTAACTGATCTATGGACAATAGAAGGAAGCTTGCACAGTCAAAAGCACAACTACGTTGGCGCAGTCAGGAGAGAGCTTGTGTTATGTCCAACAGATCCCGGGTTCAAGCCCAGAGAGGGTGTGGTTTTTTTTTTGCAAACTTAGACTAGTAACTGATCTATGGACAATAGAAGGAAGCTTGCACAGTCAAAAGCACAACTACGTTGGCGCAGTCAGGAGAGAGCTTGGGTTGAGTCCAATAGACCCCAGGTTCAAGCCCAGAAGCGGGTGTGTTTTTTTTTTTTGCAAACTTAGACTAGTAACTGATCTATGGACAATAGAAGGAAGCTTGCACAGTCAAAAGCACAACTACGTTGGCGCAGTCAGGAGAGAGCTTGGGTTGAGTCCAATAGACCCCAGGTTCAAGCCCAGAAGCGGGTGTGTTTTTTTTTTTTTGCAAACTTAGACTAGTAACTGATCTATGGACAATAGAAGGAAGCTTGCACAGTCAAAAGCACAACTACGTTGGCGCAGTCAGGAGAGAGCTTGTGTTATGTCCAACAGATCCCGGGTTCAAGCCCAGAAGCGGGTGTATTTTTTTTTTTAAGCAAACTTAGACTAGTAACTGATCTATGGACTATAGAAAAAGCCGCTCAGTCAAAAGCACAACTACGTTGGCGCAGTCAGGAGAGAGCTTGGGTTGACTCCAATAGACCCCAGGTTCAAGCCCAGAAGCGGGTGTGTTTTTTTTTTTTTTGCAAACTTAGACTAGTAACTGATCTATGGACAATAGAAGGAAGCTTGCACAGTCAAAAGCACAACTACGTTGGCGCAGTCAGGAGAGAGCTTGTGTTATGTCCAACAGATCCCGGGTTCAAGCCCAGAAGCGGGTGTGTTTTTTTTTTTTGCAAACTTAGACTAGTAACTGATCTATGGACAATAGAAGGAAGCTTGCACAGTCAAAAGCACAACTACGTTGGCGCAGTCAGGAGAGAGCTTGGGTTGAGTCCAATAGACCCCAGGTTCAAGCCCAGAAGCGGGTGTGTTTTTTTTTTTTTTGCAAACTTAGACTAGTAACTGATCTATGGACAATAGAAGGAAGCTTGCACAGTCAAAAGCACAACTACATTGGCGCAGTCAGGAGAGAGCTTGGGTTGAGTCCAATAGACCCCAGGTTCAAGCCCAGAAGCGGGTGTGTTTTTTTTTTTTGCAAACTTAGACTAGTAACTGATCTATGGACAATAGAAGGAAGCTTGCACAGTCAAAAGCACAACTACGTTGGCGCAGTCAGGAGAGAGCTTGTGTTATGTCCAACAGATCCCGGGTTCAAGCCCAGAAGCGGGTGTATTTTTTTTTTTAAGCAAACTTAGACTAGTAACTGATCTATGGACTATAGAAAAAGCCGCTCAGTCAAAAGCACAACTACGTTGGCGCAGTCAGGAGAAAGCTTGGGTTGACTCCAATAGACCCCAGGTTCAAGCCCAGAAGCGGGTGTGTTTTTTTTTTTTTTTGCAAACTTAGACTAGTAACTGATCTATGGACAATAGAAGGAAGCTTGCACAGTCAAAAGCACAACTACGTTGGCGCAGTCAGGAGAGAGCTTGGGTTGACTCCAATAGACCCCAGGTTCAAGCCCAGAAGCGGGTGTGTTTTTTTTTTTTGCAAACTTAGACTAGTAACTGATCTATGGACAATAGAAGGAAGCTTGCACAGTCAAAAGCACAACTACGTTGGCGCAGTCAGGAGAGAGCTTGTGTTATGTCCAACAGATCCCGGGTTCAAGCCCAGAAGCGGGTGTGTTTTTTTTTTTGTTGCAAACTTAGACTAGTAACTGATCTATGGACAATAGAAGGAAGCTTGCACAGTCAAAAGCACAACTACGTTGGCGCAGTCAGGAGAGAGCTTGTGTTATGTCCAACAGATCCCGGGTTCAAGCCCAGAAGCGGGTGTGTTTTTTTTTTGTAAACTTAGACTAGTAACTGATCTATGGACTATAGAAGGAAGCTTGCACAGTCAAAAGCACAACTACGTTGGCGCAGTCAGGAGAGAGCTTGGGTTGAGTCCAATAGACCCCAGGTACAAGCCCAGAAGCGGGTGTGTTTTTTTTTTTTGCAAACTTAGACTAGTAACTGATCTATGGACAATAGAAGGAAGCTTGCACAGTCAAAAGCAAAACTACGTTGGCGCAGTCAGGAGAGAGCTTGTGTTATGTCCAACAGATCCCGGGTTCAAGCCCAGAAGCGGGTGTATTTTTTTTTTTAAGCAAACTTAGACTTGTAACTGATCTATGGACTATAGAAGGAAGCTGCTCAGTCAAAGCACAACTCCGTTGGCGCAGTCAGGAGAGAGCTGGGGTTGAGGTCAACATACCTCGGGTTCAAGCCTAGGAGCAGGTGTATTTTTTTTTAAGCAAATTTAGACTAGTAACTGATCTATGGACTATAGAGGTATATAGATGCGATTTTTGGATGAAGGAAAAAAAGAATTTGTAATTATAATAATAATCTTAGTAATAATAATTATTATAATAATTCGTCCTTACAGTGGGTACAAGTTTAAATTTTTAAATGTATAAAAGAATCACTTTATATCTGTTTATTGCATCAGGGCTTCTTGACTTTCTCGGGAACCTTGATTTCAACCAAATTCAACAAAAACCTTTTTTTTTTCACGACATCATAAAATGCTCTGGTTGAAATTATATCCTTTGTAGTGTCAGGGTTGGTTTTGACCCGGTCATAAAAATAAGATTATAAAGCAACTTTTGGAGCCAAAATAGAAATCACAAATGTACTTTCAGCCAACACAGCAGGGGGAGTTGACGGCGCACCAGGGGGAGGTGTCAGCAGATTCATGTTGGCGCAGTGTCACCATGTGGAATCACCTTTACATTATCATCATGATCAGAACCCACCTCCGGTGAAGGAAGGTATTTCTATGGAAAATTGTGGCTGTTGTCACCTTTTATATCATAAGACAATTTGTGCCTTTATTCTGTTATATGTTGACTGTACTTTGAGGGTGACAGAAGAAAGAAAATCAGATCATTTTAAATAGTTACCACTGGTGGGATCGAACCCACGCTTGCAAGTAAAACATGGATCACCGTGCATCTATGTCCTACCCTCTAACCACTCAGCCACTGACTTTCCTGTGACAGGGACACACAGTCTACTATCTGACATGTCTTGATTCACGGTTATTCCAGTCTAGTATAACTGGGGCGGTTCACCTGTCAAAGGATCACGCAGGTGTCCTAATGCCAGCTCAGGGAGGACGGAAACCTCCCGTGGAGCTGAAGGACAAAAGCTCGCTTGATCTTGATTTTCAGTATGAATACGGACCGTCAAATCGGAGCCTCACGATCCTTCTGACTTTTTGGCTTTTAAGCAGGTGTCAGAAAAGTTAACAAAAGGTCTCAGCTTATGTTTCTGAACAAGAACATCAAATATTACAGGTATAGATTCATTTAATGTGACACCTGCAGTTCACAAGGCGTCTTTCAGAAGCTTGTCAGACCTTCTCTGAGACGCAGCTAAGGTAAGCCTGATGTTTAGCCTGACTGGGACCAGGCTTGTCGCACTGGCTAATTTACCATGCTTACCAAACCACGCTAGCCTTAAGCCTCGTTTGTGGAACCCAACGCTCGCTAAAGTTAGCCAGGCTAACCCAAATAAGCCAGGCTTTGAGCTAAGCCAGCTTCGTGGAATACCCCCAAGCTCTTGCACACAGATATATTTTTTAAAACTCTGATTTATCATTCTAATAGTTTCAAAAGTAATAATTGATTTCCAATGGCTTGATTGGTTCTTATACAAATAACTTCTTAATTCATTTTTTTGTGTTGAGACCTGTTCTGTATTTCAATATGTTCATATTAAAGTCCTATTGCTGACATTTTTTTATTATTATTATTAGTTTTTATTTTTGCATTTTCTTGAAGAAAATATATGGGTCGAAAATGACCCGTAACACCACAGATGTTGTGAAAGTTAATCATTTTTAAATGAAAAAATAAATCAAGCAAATTAATTTCAGAGATGTTTTTCCCTGAGTAATATTCAGGGAACACAACATCCTTTCATTCATTTATATGATTCTCTTGAGATTCATTTTGCTTTTGCTTTTTAAATTGACATCAGGAGGGGGTGGGGGGGCAGAGACCTACAACCTACAACAAAAATATTAAACCCAACATTTTATGGATATGGAAACCTTACAAGGTAACCAAGAGATGAGAAAAAAATTGGATGATAAGATTTTGTTTTTGATGTATTTTAAAGCTGATTTAAGACAACAGAAACAGTAACAGAAAAGCTAACACAGGAGGAAGGTTAAAAAGGTTAAGGTAAGAAAAACATCACAATATTTACTGGCACATCAAAAGGGACACTTACTGGGTTCATGCAAAGGGAAAAAAATACAAAAAAAAAATACAAAAAAATCACAATATATTGTGACAGTGGAGGAGAGACCAGTCTGGACTGCAAGGTTTGCTTTTAACAAAAATCACAGTCTATTTACGTTAGGGAAACGGGTAGGGGAGAAAACACAACCAATCTTCTTCCCGGTCTGGGGTAGCCTCTAGTCTGCGGGGTCCAGACTGGTGTCCTCCTGGAGAGAGAGGCAAAAAAAGGGATGGGTTTTTTAAAGCTCACACTTTTTATTTCTGCCCTTCCTGGTCTCAGCCACCTGCTCCTCTCTCTTCTCTTCTCTCTTCTGTCTCCCTTTCCACTCCTCTCACCCCCCAGCACCCTCTGATCTTTGATTGTCTTCAGCTGGGCTCTCTCCAGCCTTGGGTCACCTGGCAGGGTAGGTACCTATGATATGACCCTGCCCAGCTGGTGTCTGCTCAGTCCTCCTCTCTGGCGCCCTCTGCTGGCCATGAGACACCAGTGGTGGGGGGAGACACCACAATATATTTGAGTAAACTGTGTTGAAGATGGCTTATCAAATTTGATACAGCGGGTATATAAGGTCATGTAACTCTGAAACAGTCAATGGCCATTTACTTGCATTTCATGCATTATGTCTAAAATCAAGCAACATACAGTCTTTTTATTTTCAAATGACATAGTTTGCTACATTTAGAGTTAAAACTTAGCTATGAAACTTGCTGTAAGCACGGACCAGAACTGGAGCTACGTTGCCCATGTGTACTGTCAGAAATGCAGAGTGCATCTTTGCTTAAACAAGGAGAGAAACTGTTTTCAGGCCTTCCACCATGCAAAATAAAAGGTTGTGAACTGCAAAATGAAAAAAATACTAAAATGTTGTTGTTGTTGTTGTTTTTTTCCAGACTTCCACCCAGCCAGTTCCATTGGTGGCTTTCTCACTACTGCATGATGGTAGCACTGTTTGTGTTTGGAAGTATAAATTTGTTAGTCATGTTAGTCATATAACTGCCCCCGTGACCTACTATAACTATATCAATATCTTTTGAGGTTCGTGCCCCTGGTAGGTGTTGACACACTTAAAACAAGTTTCGTGGGAAGATGGCCCACTGGACACTCCGTCGCGCCCTTGATGCAGAGTTAATAGACACATAGGAATGTGCATACTCACCAGCATACTTACAACAGCCCACAGTCTTCCTCCTTGGCCATTGGCTCTGCTCCTGGATGTAGACGGTTCGTTGAGTGTGCAGGAAGACGGAAGAGAATGGCTCGCCAGGAATGCCCTTCTCTAGGGATGCCACCGCAGTTCCCCAATACAAGCATATGTGGCTGACACAACATATCCAGTCCAGCTCCCAGACATGCCCAACCTGCCTGGACAATGGAGGGGCCACCAGTCCATCAGGGCTCAAACCTTTGGAATGCTCCACCCTCACGTGAAAACAAACCTCCAGCAAAAGACCCTGCCACGCTCACAGTCCAAACCTGGCTCACGCCACCCAGTACTGGGTCCAACAAGTGTGATCCCCTGGCCCTTCTGACACCTCGAGCTAAGGGCTTATTGACCTGGAAGTTCTGACACCCACTCAGCAAAGCCTCCGAACTGGTCTGTGCTGTAACCAGGGAACCTGGCCGGGTCGTAGGGGAACCCCATCCAGTCCGGGCGCCTAGACATGCCCAGCTTGCCTGGACAATAGAGGGGCCACCTTAGATCTACCCAGAGGGAGGTATTTCGCATGTGGCCCCTTCAACATCCTGGCCCCCCTTGCCAGCTGTACATGAATAAGTCACACGGGCTGGGAAAAGTCCATCAGGGCTCAAACCTTTGGAATGCTCCACCCTCAAGTGTGAACAAACCTCCAGCAGAAACCCCTGCCTCGCTCACAGAAGAAACCCGGCCTACGCCCCCCAGTGGTGGGTCCAACACGAATAACCCCTGGCCCTTCTGACACCTCGAGCTAAGGGCTTATTGACCTGGAAGTCCTGACACCCACTCAGCAAAGCCTCCAGTTCTGGTCTGAGCTTTAACCAGGGAACCTGGCCGGGTCGTAGGGGAACCCCATCCAGTCCGGGCGCCTAGACATGCCCAGCTTGCCTGGACAATAGAGGGGCCACCTTAGATCTACCCAGAGGGAGGTATTTCGCATGTGGCCCCTTCAACATCCTGGCCCCCCTTGCCAGCTGTACATGAATAAGTCACACGGGCTGGGAAAAGTCCATCAGGGCTCAAACCTTTGGAATGCTCCACCCTCAAGTGTGAACAAACCTCCAGCAGAAACCCCTGCCTCGCTCATAGAAGAAACCCGGCCTACGCCCCCCAGTGGTGGGTCAAACACGAATAACCCCTGGCCCTTCTGACACCTCGAGCTAAGGGCTTATTGACCTGGAAGTCCTGACACCCACTCAGCAAAGCCTCCAGTTCTGGTCTGAGCTTGAACCAGGGAACCTGGCCGGGTCATAAGGGAACCCCATCCAGTCCGGGCGCCTAGACATGCCCAGCTTGCCAGGGCAATGGAGGGGCCACCTTAGATCTACCCAGAGGGAGGTATTTCGCATGTGGCCCCTTCAACATCCTGGCCCCCCTTGCCAGCTGTACATGAATAAGTCACACGGGCTGGGAAAAGTCCATCAGGGCTCATACCTTTGGAATGCTCCACCCTCAAGTGTGAACAAACCTCCAGCAGAAACCCCTGCCTCGCTCATAGAAGAAACCCGGCCTACGCCCCCCAGTGGTGGGTCAAACACGAATATCCCCTGGCCCTTCTGACACCTCGAGCTAAGGGCTTATTGACCTGGAAGTCCTGACACCCACTCAGCAAAGCCTCCAGTTCTAGTCTGAGCTTGAACCAGGGAACCTGGCCGGGTCATAAGGGAACCCCATCCAGTCCGGGCGCCTAGACATGCCCAGCTTGCCAGGGCAATGGAGGGGCCACCTTAGATCTACCCAGAGGGAGGTATTTCGCATGTGGCACCTTCAACATCCTGGCCCCCCTTGCCAGCTGTACATGAATAAGTCACACGGGCTGGGAAAAGTCCATCAGGGCTCATACCTTTGGAATGCTCCACCCTCAAGTGTGAACAAACCTCCAGCAGAAACCCCTGCCTCGCTCACAGTAGAAACCCGGCCTACGCCCCCCAGTGGTGGGTCCAACACAAATAACCCCTGGCCCTTCTGACACCTCGAGCTAAGGGCTTATTGACCTGGAGGTTCTGACACCCACTCAGCCAAGCCTCCAGTACCAGTCCGTGTCGGAACCAGGAGAACCTGGCTAGGTTGTAGCGGAACCTCCCCAGTCCGGGTGCCCAGATATGCCCAACCTGCCAGGGCAATGGAGGGGCCACCAGAGGGAGGTATTTCGCGTGTGGCCCCTTCAACTTCCTGGCACCTCTGTCGGTTGTGATAAACCAGAAGCAGGGACTGGGAACAGTCCTTCTTACTTTGACTTTAGCCTCCGGTGGGCAGTTCTGGAGCCTGACCTCGAGTTTCGTGTGGATATTAAGCCACTGTATGCATCAGCAACCAAGTCAAAAATACCACAGTGGTCCTGGGTCAGGCAGGTGCAGAAAAGAGTCACCCCACCATCATTGGCGTTAATCATTCCCTGAGAAATGGCTCTTTTAGGCGGGCATTCTCCACAGGTGGCAGGAACGCACAAACTCGCACAAAGCCTGAGGAGCAAATGGACTTTGGTGCAAACGGCAAGCGACAGTAGCAGCAGCGACATTAGCTCAGTGGGTAGAGAGAATGCTTGGGGACCGTGGGATCCGGGTTAAGAGCAATGATTTTCAATCAGTTGACTGAGAATTGTAACTGGACTCGATGCTTGTGAAAATGGACTTTAGCCTGAAAAAGCAGCAGTGATAACTCTTGGTCAGGTTCTGAAATCATGCCACACAAACACAAACACAGTATAGTCCAATTCACTGCCACTGGAGCTTGGGTTGTCTGTGTCACGAGATCCCTTGATCAAGCCCTCATTCAGGCCACAAACAAGTGAACAATGGGCTAGGGGATCACTGTCAGATGATCGCTCAGTGTGCAGCCACCTGAGCTCTCGCCAGAACCCCCTTGGTTCTAATTCAATCTCAGGCGGTACGCTTGGACCACGAACTGGGGGATATCTTGGAAACATTTACCCAGTTTTCAGCCCCCTGAGCCGGGCTGCTCTCTGGCCAGAACCCCCTTGGTTCTCATTCAATCTCAGGCGGTACGCTTGGACCACTAACTGGGGGATATCTTGGAAGCCATTTACCCAGTTTTCAGCCCCCTGAGCCGGGCTGCTCTCTGGCCAGAACCCCCTTGGTTCTCATTCAATCTCAGGCGGTACGCTTGGACCACGAACCGGGGGATATCTTGGAAGCATTTACCCAGTTTTCAGCCCCCTGAGCCGGGCTGCTCTCTGGCCAGAACCCCCTTGGTTCTCATTCAATCTCAGGCGGTACGCTTGGACCACGAACCGGGGGATATCTTGGAAGCATTTACCCAGTTTTCAGCCCCCTGAGCCGGGCTGCTCTCTGGCCAGAACCCCCTTGGTTCTCATTCAATCTCAGGCGGTACGCTTGGACCACGAACCGGGGGATATCTTGGAAGCATTTACCCAGTTTTCAGCCCCCTGAGCCGGGCTGCTCTCTGGCCAGAACCCCCTTGGTTCTCATTCAATCTCAGGCGGTACGCTTGGACCACGAACCGGGGGATATCTTGGAAACATTTACCCAGATCCGGGCTGCTCTCTGGCCAGAACCCCCTTGGTTCTCATTCAATCTCAGGCGGTACGCTTGGACCACGAACCGGGGGATATCTTGGAAACATTTACCCAGTTTTCAGCCCCCTGAGCCGGGCTGCTCTCTGGCCAGAACCCCCTTGGTTCTCATTCAATCTCAGGTGGTACGCTTGGACCACGAACCGGGGGATATCTTGGAAACATTTACCCAGTTTTCAGCCCCCTGAGCCGGGCTGCTCTCTGGCCAGAACCCCCTTGGCATTCAAACTCAGGCAGCACGTGTGGACCATGAGCCAATTCGGGGTTCAGTGCCTTGCTCAAGGACACTAGGGCATGCGACTGCTGTCTGCTGGACTCGAACCCTGGACCTTTGGATTGAGAGGCGACCACTCTGCCACTGAGCTACAGCCCAGGGCAGAGCCACCTGAGCTGGGTTCTTCTCTAGAGCCAGACCCCTGAGGCCAGGGACACTTTCTGTGAGAGCCAGACCCTGAGGCCAGGGAGACTTTCTGCTAGAGCCAGGCCATAGTGCACAATTTGTGGACACATTGTTTTCAATGTCCCCCTGTTCTGCTCTGGAGGTCCCCTGTTTCTGAAAACGTGATTCTCAAAAATGGGATGATGGTGGTTAGCCGATGGGACGTCACACAGCCACCAAAACACAGTATAACCATTGCGTGCTATGGCTATTAGGTTCGAGGAGTAGCCCAATCATTGATGTTTGGTGCCCCTGGTAGGTTGGGCCGCTAACCAGGGGCTCAGAGAGGATGACACTTTGAAAATTTTCACTCTACTGCCAGCTCATACCCCTGGTAAGACGCCCTGCCGACCAGGCTAAAGTTAATTCCATGATGTTGAATGAAGTGCAGTGTAGTTTGGGATGCATCAGCTCTCAGCTGTCTGGAATCCATACCGACAATTACTTAGAACACAATATCTGTTAATAAAATTGTCCAACCTAAAATGTGTTTTTCTCCATTTTTGAAAGTGGAATTACTTTCGCTATTTTCAATTTTTTCTATTGAAAAAGATAAAATTACACACACAGCCAACTATATAAAATAAATAAATAAATGGAAAAAAAAAAAAAAAATATATATATATATATATATATATATATATATATATATATATATATATATATATATATATATAGTGGTTCAATAATCACATCAGTTATGTTTTAAACTAACATCATGTCCATACCTACACAGTCATTGGATCTTTTGCTTGCACAACTTTTCGCAATACTGAATATTTCAACTTTCTTTATTCTACCAAGAAAAAACACTTATAACTGATCTATGGACAATAGAAGGAAGCTTGCACAGTCAAAAGCACAACTACGTTGGCGCAGTCAGGAGAGAGCTTGTGTTATGTCCAACAGATCCCGGGTTCAAGCCCAGAAGCGGGTGTATTTTTTTTTTTAAGCAAACTTAGACTAGTAACTGATCTATGGACTATAGAAAGAAGCCGCTCAGTCAAAAGCACAACTACGTTGGCGCAGTCAGGAGAGAGCTTGGGTTGACTCCAATAGACCCCAGGTTCAAGCCCAGAAGCGGGTGTGTTTTTTTTTTTTTTGCAAACTTAGACTAGTAACTGATCTATGGACAATAGAAGGAAGCTTGCACAGTCAAAAGCACAACTACGTTGGCGCAGTCAGGAGAGAGCTTGGGTTGAGTCCAATAGACCCCAGGTTCAAGCCCAGAAGCGGGTGTGTTTTTTTTTTTTGGAAACTTAGACTAGTAACTGATCTATGGACAATAGAAGGAAGCTTGCACAGTCAAAAGCACAACTACGTTGGCGCAGTCAGGAGAGAGCTTGTGTTATGTCCAACAGATCCCGGGTTCAAGCCCAGAAGCGGGTGTGGTTTTTTTTTTGCAAACTTAGACTAGTAACTGATCTATGGACAATAGAAGGAAGCTTGCACAGTCAAAAGCACAACTACGTTGGCGCAGTCAGGAGAGAGCTTGTGTTATGTCCAACAGATCCCGGGTTCAAGCCCAGAGAGGGTGTGGTTTTTTTTTTGCAAACTTAGACTAGTAACTGATCTATGGACAATAGAAGGAAGCTTGCACAGTCAAAAGCACAACTACGTTGGCGCAGTCAGGAGAGAGCTTGGGTTGAGTCCAATAGACCCCAGGTTCAAGCCCAGAAGCGGGTGTGTTTTTTTTTTTTGCAAACTTAGACTAGTAACTGATCTATGGACAATAGAAGGAAGCTTGCACAGTCAAAAGCACAACTACGTTGGCGCAGTCAGGAGAGAGCTTGGGTTGAGTCCAATAGACCCCAGGTTCAAGCCCAGAAGCGGGTGTGTTTTTTTTTTTTGCAAACTTAGACTAGTAACTGATCTATGGACAATAGAAGGAAGCTTGCACAGTCAAAAGCACAACTACGTTGGCGCAGTCAGGAGAGAGCTTGGGTTGACTCCAATAGACCCCAGGTTCAAGCCCAGAAGCGGGTGTATTTTTTTTTTTAAGCAAACTTAGACTAGTAACTGATCTATGGACTATAGAAAAAGCCGCTCAGTCAAAAGCACAACTACGTTGGCGCAGTCAGGAGAGAGCTTGGGTTGACTCCAATAGACCCCAGGTTCAAGCCCAGAAGCGGGTGTGTTTTTTTTTTTTTTGCAAACTTAGACTAGTAACTGATCTATGGACAATAGAAGGAAGCTTGCACAGTCAAAAGCACAACTATGTTGGCGCAGTCAGGAGAGAGCTTGTGTTATGTCCAACAGATCCCGGGTTCAAGCCCAGAAGCGGGTGTGTTTTTTTTTTTTGCAAACTTAGACTAGTAACTGATCTATGGACAATAGAAGGAAGCTTGCACAGTCAAAAGCACAACTACGTTGGCGCAGTCAGGAGAGAGCTTGGGTTGAGTCCAATAGACCCCAGGTTCAAGCCCAGAAGCGGGTGTGTTTTTTTTTTTTTGCAAACTTAGACTAGTAACTGATCTATGGACAATAGAAGGAAGCTTGCACAGTCAAAAGCACAACTACATTGGCGCAGTCAGGAGAGAGCTTGGGTTGAGTCCAATAGACCCCAGGTTCAAGCCCAGAAGCGGGTGTGTTTTTTTTTTTTGCAAACTTAGACTAGTAACTGATCTATGGACAATAGAAGGAAGCTTGCACAGTCAAAAGCACAACTACGTTGGCGCAGTCAGGAGAGAGCTTGTGTTATGTCCAACAGATCCCGGGTTCAAGCCCAGAAGCGGGTGTATTTTTTTTTTTAAGCAAACTTAGACTAGTAACTGATCTATGGACTATAGAAAAAGCCGCTCAGTCAAAAGCACAACTACGTTGGCGCAGTCAGGAGAAAGCTTGGGTTGACTCCAATAGACCCCAGGTTCAAGCCCAGAAGCGGGTGTGTTTTTTTTTTTTTTTGCAAACTTAGACTAGTAACTGATCTATGGACAATAGAAGGAAGCTTGCACAGTCAAAAGCACAACTACGTTGGCGCAGTCAGGAGAGAGCTTGGGTTGACTCCAATAGACCCCAGGTTCAAGCCCAGAAGCGGGTGTGTTTTTTTTTTTTGCAAACTTAGACTAGTAACTGATCTATGGACAATAGAAGGAAGCTTGCACAGTCAAAAGCACAACTACGTTGGCGCAGTCAGGAGAGAGCTTGTGTTATGTCCAACAGATCCCGGGTTCAAGCCCAGAAGCGGGTGTGTTTTTTTTTTTGTTGCAAACTTAGACTAGTAACTGATCTATGGACAATAGAAGGAAGCTTGCACAGTCAAAAGCACAACTACGTTGGCGCAGTCAGGAGAGAGCTTGTGTTATGTCCAACAGATCCCGGGTTCAAGCCCAGAAGCGGGTGTGTTTTTTTTTTGTAAACTTAGACTAGTAACTGATCTATGGACTATAGAAGGAAGCTTGCACAGTCAAAAGCACAACTACGTTGGCGCAGTCAGGAGAGAGCTTGGGTTGAGTCCAATAGACCCCAGGTACAAGCCCAGAAGCGGGTGTGTTTTTTTTTTTTGCAAACTTAGACTAGTAACTGATCTATGGACAATAGAAGGAAGCTTGCACAGTCAAAAGCAAAACTACGTTGGCGCAGTCAGGAGAGAGCTTGTGTTATGTCCAACAGATCCCGGGTTCAAGCCCAGAAGCGGGTGTATTTTTTTTTTTAAGCAAACTTAGACTTGTAACTGATCTATGGACTATAGAAGGAAGCTGCTCAGTCAAAGCACAACTCCGTTGGCGCAGTCAGGAGAGAGCTGGGGTTGAGGTCAACATACCTCGGGTTCAAGCCTAGGAGCAGGTGTATTTTTTTTTAAGCAAATTTAGACTAGTAACTGATCTATGGACTATAGAGGTATATAGATGCGATTTTTGGATGAAGGAAAAAAAGAATTTGTAATTATAATAATAATCTTAGTAATAATAATTATTATAATAATTCGTCCTTACAGTGGGTACAAGTTTAAATTTTTAAATGTATAAAAGAATCACTTTATATCTGTTTATTGCATCAGGGCTTCTTGACTTTCTCGGGAACCTTGATTTCAACCAAATTCAACAAAAACCTTTTTTTTTTCACGACATCATAAAATGCTCTGGTTGAAATTATATCCTTTGTAGTGTCAGGGTTGGTTTTGACCCGGTCATAAAAATAAGATTATAAAGCAACTTTTGGAGCCAAAATAGAAATCACAAATGTACTTTCAGCCAACACAGCAGGGGGAGTTGACGGCGCACCAGGGGGAGGTGTCAGCAGATTCATGTTGGCGCAGTGTCACCATGTGGAATCACCTTTACATTATCATCATGATCAGAACCCACCTCCGGTGAAGGAAGGTATTTCTATGGAAAATTGTGGCTGTTGTCACCTTTTATATCATAAGACAATTTGTGCCTTTATTCTGTTATATGTTGACTGTACTTTGAGGGTGACAGAAGAAAGAAAATCAGATCATTTTAAATAGTTACCACTGGTGGGATCGAACCCACGCTTGCAAGTAAAACATGGATCACCGTGCATCTATGTCCTACCCTCTAACCACTCAGCCACTGACTTTCCTGTGACAGGGACACACAGTCTACTATCTGACATGTCTTGATTCACGGTTATTCCAGTCTAGTATAACTGGGGCGGTTCACCTGTCAAAGGATCACGCAGGTGTCCTAATGCCAGCTCAGGGAGGACGGAAACCTCCCGTGGAGCTGAAGGACAAAAGCTCGCTTGATCTTGATTTTCAGTATGAATACGGACCGTCAAATCGGAGCCTCACGATCCTTCTGACTTTTTGGCTTTTAAGCAGGTGTCAGAAAAGTTAACAAAAGGTCTCAGCTTATGTTTCTGAACAAGAACATCAAATATTACAGGTATAGATTCATTTAATGTGACACCTGCAGTTCACAAGGCGTCTTTCAGAAGCTTGTCAGACCTTCTCTGAGACGCAGCTAAGGTAAGCCTGATGTTTAGCCTGACTGGGACCAGGCTTGTCGCACTGGCTAATTTACCATGCTTACCAAACCACGCTAGCCTTAAGCCTCGTTTGTGGAACCCAACGCTCGCTAAAGTTAGCCAGGCTAACCCAAATAAGCCAGGCTTTGAGCTAAGCCAGCTTCGTGGAATACCCCCAAGCTCTTGCACACAGATATATTTTTTAAAACTCTGATTTATCATTCTAATAGTTTCAAAAGTAATAATTGATTTCCAATGGCTTGATTGGTTCTTATACAAATAACTTCTTAATTCATTTTTTTGTGTTGAGACCTGTTCTGTATTTCAATATGTTCATATTAAAGTCCTATTGCTGACATTTTTTTATTATTATTATTAGTTTTTATTTTTGCATTTTCTTGAAGAAAATATATGGGTCGAAAATGACCCGTAACACCACAGATGTTGTGAAAGTTAATCATTTTTAAATGAAAAAATAAATCAAGCAAATTAATTTCAGAGATGTTTTTCCCTGAGTAATATTCAGGGAACACAACATCCTTTCATTCATTTATATGATTCTCTTGAGATTCATTTTGCTTTTGCTTTTTAAATTGACATCAGGAGGGGGTGGGGGGGCAGAGACCTACAACCTACAACAAAAATATTAAACCCAACATTTTATGGATATGGAAACCTTACAAGGTAACCAAGAGATGAGAAAAAAATTGGATGATAAGATTTTGTTTTTGATGTATTTTAAAGCTGATTTAAGACAACAGAAACAGTAACAGAAAAGCTAACACAGGAGGAAGGTTAAAAAGGTTAAGGTAAGAAAAACATCACAATATTTACTGGCACATCAAAAGGGACACTTACTGGGTTCATGCAAAGGGAAAAAAATACAAAAAAAAAATACAAAAAAATCACAATATATTGTGACAGTGGAGGAGAGACCAGTCTGGACTGCAAGGTTTGCTTTTAACAAAAATCACAGTCTATTTACGTTAGGGAAACGGGTAGGGGAGAAAACACAACCAATCTTCTTCCCGGTCTGGGGTAGCCTCTAGTCTGCGGGGTCCAGACTGGTGTCCTCCTGGAGAGAGAGGCAAAAAAAGGGATGGGTTTTTTAAAGCTCACACTTTTTATTTCTGCCCTTCCTGGTCTCAGCCACCTGCTCCTCTCTCTTCTCTTCTCTCTTCTGTCTCCCTTTCCACTCCTCTCACCCCCCAGCACCCTCTGATCTTTGATTGTCTTCAGCTGGGCTCTCTCCAGCCTTGGGTCACCTGGCAGGGTAGGTACCTATGATATGACCCTGCCCAGCTGGTGTCTGCTCAGTCCTCCTCTCTGGCGCCCTCTGCTGGCCATGAGACACCAGTGGTGGGGGGAGACACCACAATATATTTGAGTAAACTGTGTTGAAGATGGCTTATCAAATTTGATACAGCGGGTATATAAGGTCATGTAACTCTGAAACAGTCAATGGCCATTTACTTGCATTTCATGCATTATGTCTAAAATCAAGCAACATACAGTCTTTTTATTTTCAAATGACATAGTTTGCTACATTTAGAGTTAAAACTTAGCTATGAAACTTGCTGTAAGCACGGACCAGAACTGGAGCTACGTTGCCCATGTGTACTGTCAGAAATGCAGAGTGCATCTTTGCTTAAACAAGGAGAGAAACTGTTTTCAGGCCTTCCACCATGCAAAATAAAAGGTTGTGAACTGCAAAATGAAAAAAATACTAAAATGTTGTTGTTGTTGTTGTTTTTTTCCAGACTTCCACCCAGCCAGTTCCATTGGTGGCTTTCTCACTACTGCATGATGGTAGCACTGTTTGTGTTTGGAAGTATAAATTTGTTAGTCATGTTAGTCATATAACTGCCCCCGTGACCTACTATAACTATATCAATATCTTTTGAGGTTCGTGCCCCTGGTAGGTGTTGACACACTTAAAACAAGTTTCGTGGGAAGATGGCCCACTGGACACTCCGTCGCGCCCTTGATGCAGAGTTAATAGACACATAGGAATGTGCATACTCACCAGCATACTTACAACAGCCCACAGTCTTCCTCCTTGGCCATTGGCTCTGCTCCTGGATGTAGACGGTTCGTTGAGTGTGCAGGAAGACGGAAGAGAATGGCTCGCCAGGAATGCCCTTCTCTAGGGATGCCACCGCAGTTCCCCAATACAAGCATATGTGGCTGACACAACATATCCAGTCCAGCTCCCAGACATGCCCAACCTGCCTGGACAATGGAGGGGCCACCAGTCCATCAGGGCTCAAACCTTTGGAATGCTCCACCCTCACGTGAAAACAAACCTCCAGCAAAAGACCCTGCCACGCTCACAGTCCAAACCTGGCTCACGCCACCCAGTACTGGGTCCAACAAGTGTGATCCCCTGGCCCTTCTGACACCTCGAGCTAAGGGCTTATTGACCTGGAAGTTCTGACACCCACTCAGCAAAGCCTCCGAACTGGTCTGTGCTGTAACCAGGGAACCTGGCCGGGTCGTAGGGGAACCCCATCCAGTCCGGGCGCCTAGACATGCCCAGCTTGCCTGGACAATAGAGGGGCCACCTTAGATCTACCCAGAGGGAGGTATTTCGCATGTGGCCCCTTCAACATCCTGGCCCCCCTTGCCAGCTGTACATGAATAAGTCACACGGGCTGGGAAAAGTCCATCAGGGCTCAAACCTTTGGAATGCTCCACCCTCAAGTGTGAACAAACCTCCAGCAGAAACCCCTGCCTCGCTCACAGAAGAAACCTGGCCTACGCCCCCCAGTGGTGGGTCCAACACGAATAACCCCTGGCCCTTCTGACACCTCGAGCTAAGGGCTTATTGACCTGGAAGTCCTGACACCCACTCAGCAAAGCCTCCAGTTCTGGTCTGAGCTTTAACCAGGGAACCTGGCCGGGTCGTAGGGGAACCCCATCCAGTCCGGGCGCCTAGACATGCCCAGCTTGCCTGGACAATAGAGGGGCCACCTTAGATCTACCCAGAGGGAGGTATTTCGCATGTGGCCCCTTCAACATCCTGGCCCCCCTTGCCAGCTGTACATGAATAAGTCACACGGGCTGGGAAAAGTCCATCAGGGCTCATACCTTTGGAATGCTCTACCCTCAAGTGTGAACAAACCTCCAGCAGAAACCCCTGCCTCGCTCACAGTAGAAACCCGGCCTACGCCCCCCAGTGGTGGGTCAAACACGAATAACCCCTGGCCCTTCTGACACCTCGAGCTAAGGGCTTATTTTCCTGGAAGTCCTGACACCCACTCAGCAAAGCCTCCAGTTCTGGTCTGAGCTGGAACCAGGGAACCTGGCCGGGTCGTAGGGGAACCTCATCCAGTCCGGGCACCTAGACATGCCCAGCCTGCCAGGGCAATGGAGGGGCCACCTTAGATCTACCCAGAGGGAGGTATTTCGCATGTGGCACCTTCAACATCCTGGCCCCCCTTGCCAGCTGTACATGAATAAGTCACACGGGCTGGGAAAAGTCCATCAGGGCTCATACCTTTGGAATGCTCCACCCTCAAGTGTGAACAAACCTCCAGCAGAAACCCCTGCCTCGCTCATAGAAGAAACCCAGCCTACGCCCCCCCAGTGGTGGGTCAAACACGAATATCCCCTGGCCCTTCTGACACCTCGAGCTAAGGGCTTATTGACCTGGAAGTCCTGACACCCACTCAGCAAAGCCTCCAGTTCTGGTCTGAGCTTGAACCAGGGAACCTGGCCGGGTCATAAGGGAACCCCATCCAGTCCGGGCGCCTAGACATGCCCAGCTTGCCAGGGCAATGGAGGGGCCACCTTAGATCTACCCAGAGGGAGGTATTTCGCATGTGGCCCCTTCAACATCCTGGCCCCCCTTGCCAGCTGTACATGAATAAGTCACACGGGCTGGGAAAAGTCCATCAGGGCTCATACCTTTGGAATGCTCCACCCTCAAGTGTGAACAAACCTCCAGCAGAAACCCCTGCCTCGCTCGCAGTAGAAACCCGGCCTACGCCCCCCCAGTGGTGGGTCAAACACGAATAACCCCTGGCCCTTCTGACACCTCGAGCTAAGGGCTTATTGACCTGGAAGTCCTGACACCCACTCAGTAAAGCCTCCAGTTCTGGTCTGAGCTGGAACCAGGGAACCTGGCCGGGTCGTAGGGGAACCCCATCCAGTCCGGGCGCCTAGACATGCCCAGCTTGCCTGGACAATGGAGGGGCCACCTTAGATCTACCCAGAGGGAGGTATTTCGCATGTGGCACCTTCAACATCCTGGCCCCCCTTGCCAGCTGTACATGAATAAGTCACACGGGCTGGGAAAAGTCCATCAGGGCTCAAACCTTTGGAATGCTCCACCCTCAAGTGTGAACAAACCTCCAGCAGAAACCCCTGCCTCGCTCATAGAAGAAACCCGGCCTACGCCCCCCAGTGGTGGGTCAAACACGAATAACCCCTGGCCCTTCTGACACCTCGAGCTAAGGGCTTATTGACCTGGAAGTCCTGACACCCACTCAGCAAAGCCTCCAGTTCTAGTCTGAGCTTGAACCAGGGAACCTGGCCGGGTCATAAGGGAACCCCATCCAGTCCGGGCGCCTAGACATGCCCAGCTTGCCAGGGCAATGGAGGGGCCACCTTAGATCTACCCAGAGGGAGGTATTTCGCATGTGGCACCTTCAACATCCTGGCCCCCCTTGCCAGCTGTACATGAATAAGTCACACGGGCTGGGAAAAGTCCATCAGGGCTCATACCTTTGGAATGCTCCACCCTCAAGTGTGAACAAACCTCCAGCAGAAACCCCTGCCTCGCTCACAGTAGAAACCCGGCCTACGCCCCCCAGTGGTGGGTCCAACACAAATAACCCCTGGCCCTTCTGACACCTCGAGCTAAGGGCTTATTGACCTGGAGGTTCTGACACCCACTCAGCCAAGCCTCCAGTACCAGTCCGTGTCGGAACCAGGAGAACCTGGCTAGGTTGTAGCGGAACCTCCCCAGTCCGGGTGCCCAGATATGCCCAACCTGCCAGGGCAATGGAGGGGCCACCAGAGGGAGGTATTTCGCGTGTGGCCCCTTCAACTTCCTGGCACCTCTGTCGGTTGTGATAAACCAGAAGCAGGGACTGGGAACAGTCCTTCTTACTTTGACTTTAGCCTCCGGTGGGCAGTTCTGGAGCCTGACCTCGAGTTTCGTGTGGATATTAAGCCACTGTATGCATCAGCAACCAAGTCAAAAATACCACAGTGGTCCTGGGTCAGGCAGGTGCAGAAAAGAGTCACCCCACCATCATTGGCGTTAATCATTCCCTGAGAAATGGCTCTTTTAGGCGGGCATTCTCCACAGGTGGCAGGAACGCACAAACTCGCACAAAGCCTGAGGAGCAAATGGACTTTGGTGCAAACGGCAAGCGACAGTAGCAGCAGCGACATTAGCTCAGTGGGTAGAGAGAATGCTTGGGGACCGTGGGATCCGGGTTAAGAGCAATGATTTTCAATCAGTTGACTGAGAATTGTAACTGGACTCGATGCTTGTGAAAATGGACTTTAGCCTGAAAAAGCAGCAGTGATAACTCTTGGTCAGGTTCTGAAATCATGCCACACAAACACAAACACAGTATAGTCCAATTCACTGCCACTGGAGCTTGGGTTGTCTGTGTCACGAGATCCCTTGATCAAGCCCTCATTCAGGCCACAAACAAGTGAACAATGGGCTAGGGGATCACTGTCAGATGATCGCTCAGTGTGCAGCCACCTGAGCTCTCGCCAGAACCCCCTTGGTTCTAATTCAATCTCAGGCGGTACGCTTGGACCACGAACTGGGGGATATCTTGGAAACATTTACCCAGTTTTCAGCCCCCTGAGCCGGGCTGCTCTCTGGCCAGAACCCCCTTGGTTCTCATTCAATCTCAGGCGGTACGCTTGGACCACTAACTGGGGGATATCTTGGAAGCCATTTACCCAGTTTTCAGCCCCCTGAGCCGGGCTGCTCTCTGGCCAGAACCCCCTTGGTTCTCATTCAATCTCAGGCGGTACGCTTGGACCACGAACCGGGGGATATCTTGGAAGCATTTACCCAGTTTTCAGCCCCCTGAGCCGGGCTGCTCTCTGGCCAGAACCCCCTTGGTTCTCATTCAATCTCAGGCGGTACGCTTGGACCACGAACCGGGGGATATCTTGGAAGCATTTACCCAGTTTTCAGCCCCCTGAGCCGGGCTGCTCTCTGGCCAGAACCCCCTTGGTTCTCATTCAATCTCAGGCGGTACGCTTGGACCACGAACCGGGGGATATCTTGGAAGCATTTACCCAGTTTTCAGCCCCCTGAGCCGGGCTGCTCTCTGGCCAGAACCCCCTTGGTTCTCATTCAATCTCAGGCGGTACGCTTGGACCACGAACCGGGGGATATCTTGGAAACATTTACCCAGTTTTCAGCCCCCTGAGCCGGGCTGCTCTCTGGCCAGAACCCCCTTGGTTCTCATTCAATCTCAGGTGGTACGCTTGGACCACGAACCGGGGGATATCTTGGAAACATTTACCCAGTTTTCAGCCCCCTGAGCCGGGCTGCTCTCTGGCCAGAACCCCCTTGGCATTCAAACTCAGGCAGCACGTGTGGACCATGAGCCAATTCGGGGTTCAGTGCCTTGCTCAAGGACACTAGGGCATGCGACTGCTGTCTGCTGGACTCGAACCCTGGACCTTTGGATTGAGAGGCGACCACTCTGCCACTGAGCTACAGCCCAGGGCAGAGCCACCTGAGCTGGGTTCTTCTCTAGAGCCAGACCCCTGAGGCCAGGGACACTTTCTGTGAGAGCCAGACCCTGAGGCCAGGGAGACTTTCTGCTAGAGCCAGGCCATAGTGCACAATTTGTGGACACATTGTTTTCAATGTCCCCCTGTTCTGCTCTGGAGGTCCCCTGTTTCTGAAAACGTGATTCTCAAAAATGGGATGATGGTGGTTAGCCGATGGGACGTCACACAGCCACCAAAACACAGTATAACCATTGCGTGCTATGGCTATTAGGTTCGAGGAGTAGCCCAATCATTGATGTTTGGTGCCCCTGGTAGGTTGGGCCGCTAACCAGGGGCTCAGAGAGGATGACACTTTGAAAATTTTCACTCTACTGCCAGCTCATACCCCTGGTAAGACGCCCTGCCGACCAGGCTAAAGTTAATTCCATGATGTTGAATGAAGTGCAGTGTAGTTTGGGATGCATCAGCTCTCAGCTGTCTGGAATCCATACCGACAATTACTTAGAACACAATATCTGTTAATAAAATTGTCCAACCTAAAATGTGTTTTTCTCCATTTTTGAAAGTGGAATTACTTTCGCTATTTTCAATTTTTTCTATTGAAAAAGATAAAATTACACACACAGCCAACTATATAAAATAAATAAATAAATGGAAAATATATATATATATATATATATATATATATATATATATATATATATATATATATTTATATATATATATATATATATATATATAGTGGTTCAATAATCACATCAGTTATGTTTTAAACTAACATCATGTCCATACCTACACAGTCATTGGATCTTTTGCTTGCACAACTTTTCGCAATACTGAATATTTCAACTTTCTTTACTCTACCAAGAAAAAACACTTATAACTGATCTATGGACAATAGAAGGAAGCTTGCACAGTCAAAAGCACAACTACGTTGGCGCAGTCAGGAGAGAGCTTGTGTTATGTCCAACAGATCCCGGGTTCAAGCCCAGAAGCGGGTGTATTTTTTTTTTTAAGCAAACTTAGACTAGTAACTGATCTATGGACTATAGAAAGAAGCCGCTCAGTCAAAAGCACAACTACGTTGGCGCAGTCAGGAGAGAGCTTGGGTTGACTCCAATAGACCCCAGGTTCAAGCCCAGAAGCGGGTGTGTTTTTTTTTTTTTTGCAAACTTAGACTAGTAACTGATCTATGGACAATAGAAGGAAGCTTGCACAGTCAAAAGCACAACTACGTTGGCGCAGTCAGGAGAGAGCTTGGGTTGACTCCAATAGACCCCAGGTTCAAGCCCAGAAGCGGGTGTGTTTTTTTTTTTTGGAAACTTAGACTAGTAACTGATCTATGGACAATAGAAGGAAGCTTGCACAGTCAAAAGCACAACTACGTTGGCGCAGTCAGGAGAGAGCTTGTGTTATGTCCAACAGATCCCGGGTTCAAGCCCAGAAGCGGGTGTGGTTTTTTTTTTGCAAACTTAGACTAGTAACTGATCTATGGACAATAGAAGGAAGCTTGCACAGTCAAAAGCACAACTACGTTGGCGCAGTCAGGAGAGAGCTTGTGTTATGTCCAACAGATCCCGGGTTCAAGCCCAGAGAGGGTGTGGTTTTTTTTTTGCAAACTTAGACTAGTAACTGATCTATGGACAATAGAAGGAAGCTTGCACAGTCAAAAGCACAACTACGTTGGCGCAGTCAGGAGAGAGCTTGGGTTGAGTCCAATAGACCCCAGGTTCAAGCCCAGAAGCGGGTGTGTTTTTTTTTTTTGCAAACTTAGACTAGTAACTGATCTATGGACAATAGAAGGAAGCTTGCACAGTCAAAAGCACAACTACGTTGGCGCAGTCAGGAGAGAGCTTGGGTTGAGTCCAATAGACCCCAGGTTCAAGCCCAGAAGCGGGTGTGTTTTTTTTTTTTGCAAACTTAGACTAGTAACTGATCTATGGACAATAGAAGGAAGCTTGCACAGTCAAAAGCACAACTACGTTGGCGCAGTCAGGAGAGAGCTTGGGTTGACTCCAATAGACCCCAGGTTCAAGCCCAGAAGCGGGTGTATTTTTTTTTTTAAGCAAACTTAGACTAGTAACTGATCTATGGACTATAGAAAAAGCCGCTCAGTCAAAAGCACAACTACGTTGGCGCAGTCAGGAGAGAGCTTGGGTTGACTCCAATAGACCCCAGGTTCAAGCCCAGAAGCGGGTGTGTTTTTTTTTTTTTTGCAAACTTAGACTAGTAACTGATCTATGGACAATAGAAGGAAGCTTGCACAGTCAAAAGCACAACTACGTTGGCGCAGTCAGGAGAGAGCTTGTGTTATGTCCAACAGATCCCGGGTTCAAGCCCAGAAGCGGGTGTGTTTTTTTTTTTTGCAAACTTAGACTAGTAACTGATCTATGGACAATAGAAGGAAGCTTGCACAGTCAAAAGCACAACTACGTTGGCGCAGTCAGGAGAGAGCTTGGGTTGAGTCCAATAGACCCCAGGTTCAAGCCCAGAAGCGGGTGTGTTTTTTTTTTTTTGCAAACTTAGACTAGTAACTGATCTATGGACAATAGAAGGAAGCTTGCACAGTCAAAAGCACAACTACATTGGCGCAGTCAGGAGAGAGCTTGGGTTGAGTCCAATAGACCCCAGGTTCAAGCCCAGAAGCGGGTGTGTTTTTTTTTTTTGCAAACTTAGACTAGTAACTGATCTATGGACAATAGAAGGAAGCTTGCACAGTCAAAAGCACAACCACGTTGGCGCAGTCAGGAGAGAGCTTGTGTTATGTCCAACAGATCCCGGGTTCAAGCCCAGAAGCGGGTGTATTTTTTTTTTTAAGCAAACTTAGACTAGTAACTGATCTATGGACTATAGAAAAAGCCGCTCAGTCAAAAGCACAACTACGTTGGCGCAGTCAGGAGAAAGCTTGGGTTGACTCCAATAGACCCCAGGTTCAAGCCCAGAAGCGGGTGTGTTTTTTTTTTTTTTTGCAAACTTAGACTAGTAACTGATCTATGGACAATAGAAGGAAGCTTGCACAGTCAAAAGCACAACTACGTTGGCGCAGTCAGGAGAGAGCTTGGGTTGACTCCAATAGACCCCAGGTTCAAGCCCAGAAGCGGGTGTGTTTTTTTTTTTTGCAAACTTAGACTAGTAACTGATCTATGGACAATAGAAGGAAGCTTGCACAGTCAAAAGCACAACTACGTTGGCGCAGTCAGGAGAGAGCTTGTGTTATGTCCAACAGATCCCGGGTTCAAGCCCAGAAGCGGGTGTGTTTTTTTTTTTGTTGCAAACTTAGACTAGTAACTGATCTATGGACAATAGAAGGAAGCTTGCACAGTCAAAAGCACAACTACGTTGGCGCAGTCAGGAGAGAGCTTGTGTTATGTCCAACAGATCCCGGGTTCAAGCCCAGAAGCGGGTGTGTTTTTTTTTTGTAAACTTAGACTAGTAACTGATCTATGGACTATAGAAGGAAGCTTGCACAGTCAAAAGCACAACTACGTTGGCGCAGTCAGGAGAGAGCTTGGGTTGAGTCCAATAGACCCCAGGTACAAGCCCAGAAGCGGGTGTGTTTTTTTTTTTTGCAAACTTAGACTAGTAACTGATCTATGGACAATAGAAGGAAGCTTGCACAGTCAAAAGCAAAACTACGTTGGCGCAGTCAGGAGAGAGCTTGTGTTATGTCCAACAGATCCCGGGTTCAAGCCCAGAAGCGGGTGTATTTTTTTTTTTAAGCAAACTTAGACTTGTAACTGATCTATGGACTATAGAAGGAAGCTGCTCAGTCAAAGCACAACTCCGTTGGCGCAGTCAGGAGAGAGCTGGGGTTGAGGTCAACATACCTCGGGTTCAAGCCTAGGAGCAGGTGTATTTTTTTTTAAGCAAATTTAGACTAGTAACTGATCTATGGACTATAGAGGTATATAGATGCGATTTTTGGATGAAGGAAAAAAAGAATTTGTAATTATAATAATAATCTTAGTAATAATAATTATTATAATAATTCGTCCTTACAGTGGGTACAAGTTTAAATTTTTAAATGTATAAAAGAATCACTTTATATCTGTTTATTGCATCAGGGCTTCTTGACTTTCTCGGGAACCTTGATTTCAACCAAATTCAACAAAAACCTTTTTTTTTTCACGACATCATAAAATGCTCTGGTTGAAATTATATCCTTTGTAGTGTCAGGGTTGGTTTTGACCCGGTCATAAAAATAAGATTATAAAGCAACTTTTGGAGCCAAAATAGAAATCACAAATGTACTTTCAGCCAACACAGCAGGGGGAGTTGACGGCGCACCAGGGGGAGGTGTCAGCAGATTCATGTTGGCGCAGTGTCACCATGTGGAATCACCTTTACATTATCATCATGATCAGAACCCACCTCCGGTGAAGGAAGGTATTTCTATGGAAAATTGTGGCTGTTGTCACCTTTTATATCATAAGACAATTTGTGCCTTTATTCTGTTATATGTTGACTGTACTTTGAGGGTGACAGAAGAAAGAAAATCAGATCATTTTAAATAGTTACCACTGGTGGGATCGAACCCACGCTTGCAAGTAAAACATGGATCACCGTGCATCTATGTCCTACCCTCTAACCACTCAGCCACTGACTTTCCTGTGACAGGGACACACAGTCTACTATCTGACATGTCTTGATTCACGGTTATTCCAGTCTAGTATAACTGGGGCGGTTCACCTGTCAAAGGATCACGCAGGTGTCCTAATGCCAGCTCAGGGAGGACGGAAACCTCCCGTGGAGCTGAAGGACAAAAGCTCGCTTGATCTTGATTTTCAGTATGAATACGGACCGTCAAATCGGAGCCTCACGATCCTTCTGACTTTTTGGCTTTTAAGCAGGTGTCAGAAAAGTTAACAAAAGGTCTCAGCTTATGTTTCTGAACAAGAACATCAAATATTACAGGTATAGATTCATTTAATGTGACACCTGCAGTTCACAAGGCGTCTTTCAGAAGCTTGTCAGACCTTCTCTGAGACGCAGCTAAGGTAAGCCTGATGTTTAGCCTGACTGGGACCAGGCTTGTCGCACTGGCTAATTTACCATGCTTACCAAACCACGCTAGCCTTAAGCCTCGTTTGTGGAACCCAACGCTCGCTAAAGTTAGCCAGGCTAACCCAAATAAGCCAGGCTTTGAGCTAAGCCAGCTTCGTGGAATACCCCCAAGCTCTTGCACACAGATATATTTTTTAAAACTCTGATTTATCATTCTAATAGTTTCAAAAGTAATAATTGATTTCCAATGGCTTGATTGGTTCTTATACAAATAACTTCTTAATTCATTTTTTTGTGTTGAGACCTGTTCTGTATTTCAATATGTTCATATTAAAGTCCTATTGCTGACATTTTTTTATTATTATTATTAGTTTTTATTTTTGCATTTTCTTGAAGAAAATATATGGGTCGAAAATGACCCGTAACACCACAGATGTTGTGAAAGTTAATCATTTTTAAATGAAAAAATAAATCAAGCAAATTAATTTCAGAGATGTTTTTCCCTGAGTAATATTCAGGGAACACAACATCCTTTCATTCATTTATATGATTCTCTTGAGATTCATTTTGCTTTTGCTTTTTAAATTGACATCAGGAGGGGGTGGGGGGGCAGAGACCTACAACCTACAACAAAAATATTAAACCCAACATTTTATGGATATGGAAACCTTACAAGGTAACCAAGAGATGAGAAAAAAATTGGATGATAAGATTTTGTTTTTGATGTATTTTAAAGCTGATTTAAGACAACAGAAACAGTAACAGAAAAGCTAACACAGGAGGAAGGTTAAAAAGGTTAAGGTAAGAAAAACATCACAATATTTACTGGCACATCAAAAGGGACACTTACTGGGTTCATGCAAAGGGAAAAAAATACAAAAAAAAAAATACAAAAAAATCACAATATATTGTGACAGTGGAGGAGAGACCAGTCTGGACTGCAAGGTTTGCTTTTAACAAAAATCACAGTCTATTTACGTTAGGGAAACGGGTAGGGGAGAAAACACAACCAATCTTCTTCCCGGTCTGGGGTAGCCTCTAGTCTGCGGGGTCCAGACTGGTGTCCTCCTGGAGAGAGAGGCAAAAAAAGGGATGGGTTTTTTAAAGCTCACACTTTTTATTTCTGCCCTTCCTGGTCTCAGCCACCTGCTCCTCTCTCTTCTCTTCTCTCTTCTGTCTCCCTTTCCACTCCTCTCACCCCCCAGCACCCTCTGATCTTTGATTGTCTTCAGCTGGGC
This sequence comes from Halichoeres trimaculatus, assembly GCF_033239565.1. Classification (NCBI taxonomy): domain Eukaryota; kingdom Metazoa; phylum Chordata; class Actinopteri; order Labriformes; family Labridae; genus Halichoeres; species Halichoeres trimaculatus. The sequence goes on along the minus strand of NW_027437223.1, from coordinate 313,887 downwards.
TCTCTCCAGCCTTGGGTCACCTGGCAGGGTAGGTACCTATGATATGACCCTGCCCAGCTGGTGTCTGCTCAGTCCTCCTCTCTGGCGCCCTCTGCTGGCCATGAGACACCAGTGGTGGGGGGAGACACCACAATATATTTGAGTAAACTGTGTTGAAGATGGCTTATCAAATTTGATACAGCGGGTATATAAGGTCATGTAACTCTGAAACAGTCAATGGCCATTTACTTGCATTTCATGCATTATGTCTAAAATCAAGCAACATACAGTCTTTTTATTTTCAAATGACATAGTTTGCTACATTTAGAGTTAAAACTTAGCTATGAAACTTGCTGTAAGCACGGACCAGAACTGGAGCTACGTTGCCCATGTGTACTGTCAGAAATGCAGAGTGCATCTTTGCTTAAACAAGGAGAGAAACTGTTTTCAGGCCTTCCACCATGCAAAATAAAAGGTTGTGAACTGCAAAATGAAAAAAATACTAAAATGTTGTTGTTGTTGTTGTTTTTTTCCAGACTTCCACCCAGCCAGTTCCATTGGTGGCTTTCTCACTACTGCATGATGGTAGCACTGTTTGTGTTTGGAAGTATAAATTTGTTAGTCATGTTAGTCATATAACTGCCCCCGTGACCTACTATAACTATATCAATATCTTTTGAGGTTCGTGCCCCTGGTAGGTGTTGACACACTTAAAACAAGTTTCGTGGGAAGATGGCCCACTGGACACTCCGTCGCGCCCTTGATGCAGAGTTAATAGACACATAGGAATGTGCATACTCACCAGCATACTTACAACAGCCCACAGTCTTCCTCCTTGGCCATTGGCTCTGCTCCTGGATGTAGACGGTTCGTTGAGTGTGCAGGAAGACGGAAGAGAATGGCTCGCCAGGAATGCCCTTCTCTAGGGATGCCACCGCAGTTCCCCAATACAAGCATATGTGGCTGACACAACATATCCAGTCCAGCTCCCAGACATGCCCAACCTGCCTGGACAATGGAGGGGCCACCAGTCCATCAGGGCTCAAACCTTTGGAATGCTCCACCCTCACGTGAAAACAAACCTCCAGCAAAAGACCCTGCCACGCTCACAGTCCAAACCTGGCTCACGCCACCCAGTACTGGGTCCAACAAGTGTGATCCCCTGGCCCTTCTGACACCTCGAGCTAAGGGCTTATTGACCTGGAAGTTCTGACACCCACTCAGCAAAGCCTCCGAACTGGTCTGTGCTGTAACCAGGGAACCTGGCCGGGTCGTAGGGGAACCCCATCCAGTCCGGGCGCCTAGACATGCCCAGCTTGCCTGGACAATAGAGGGGCCACCTTAGATCTACCCAGAGGGAGGTATTTCGCATGTGGCCCCTTCAACATCCTGGCCCCCCTTGCCAGCTGTACATGAATAAGTCACACGGGCTGGGAAAAGTCCATCAGGGCTCAAACCTTTGGAATGCTCCACCCTCAAGTGTGAACAAACCTCCAGCAGAAACCCCTGCCTCGCTCACAGAAGAAACCTGGCCTACGCCCCCCAGTGGTGGGTCCAACACGAATAACCCCTGGCCCTTCTGACACCTCGAGCTAAGGGCTTATTGACCTGGAAGTCCTGACACCCACTCAGCAAAGCCTCCAGTTCTGGTCTGAGCTTTAACCAGGGAACCTGGCCGGGTCGTAGGGGAACCCCATCCAGTCCGGGCGCCTAGACATGCCCAGCTTGCCTGGACAATAGAGGGGCCACCTTAGATCTACCCAGAGGGAGGTATTTCGCATGTGGCCCCTTCAACATCCTGGCCCCCCTTGCCAGCTGTACATGAATAAGTCACACGGGCTGGGAAAAGTCCATCAGGGCTCATACCTTTGGAATGCTCTACCCTCAAGTGTGAACAAACCTCCAGCAGAAACCCCTGCCTCGCTCACAGTAGAAACCCGGCCTACGCCCCCCAGTGGTGGGTCAAACACGAATAACCCCTGGCCCTTCTGACACCTCGAGCTAAGGGCTTATTTTCCTGGAAGTACTGACACCCACTCAGCAAAGCCTCCAGTTCTGGTCTGAGCTGGAACCAGGGAACCTGGCCGGGTCGTAGGGGAACCTCATCCAGTCCGGGCACCTAGACATGCCCAGCCTGCCAGGGCAATGGAGGGGCCACCTTAGATCTACCCAGAGGGAGGTATTTCGCATGTGGCACCTTCAACATCCTGGCCCCCCTTGCCAGCTGTACATGAATAAGTCACACGGGCTGGGAAAAGTCCATCAGGGCTCATACCTTTGGAATGCTCCACCCTCAAGTGTGAACAAACCTCCAGCAGAAACCCCTGCCTCGCTCATAGAAGAAACCCAGCCTACGCCCCCCCAGTGGTGGGTCAAACACGAATATCCCCTGGCCCTTCTGACACCTCGAGCTAAGGGCTTATTGACCTGGAAGTCCTGACACCCACTCAGCAAAGCCTCCAGTTCTGGTCTGAGCTTGAACCAGGGAACCTGGCCGGGTCATAAGGGAACCCCATCCAGTCCGGGCGCCTAGACATGCCCAGCTTGCCAGGGCAATGGAGGGGCCACCTTAGATCTACCCAGAGGGAGGTATTTCGCATGTGGCCCCTTCAACATCCTGGCCCCCCTTGCCAGCTGTACATGAATAAGTCACACGGGCTGGGAAAAGTCCATCAGGGCTCATACCTTTGGAATGCTCCACCCTCAAGTGTGAACAAACCTCCAGCAGAAACCCCTGCCTCGCTCACAGTAGAAACCCGGCCTACGCCCCCCAGTGGTGGGTCAAACACGAATAACCCCTGGCCCTTCTGACACCTCGAGCTAAGGGCTTATTTTCCTGGAAGTCCTGACACCCACTCAGCAAAGCCTCCAGTTCTGGTCTGAGCTGGAACCAGGGAACCTGGCCGGGTCGTAGGGGAACCTCATCCAGTCCGGGCACCTAGACATGCCCAGCCTGCCAGGGCAATGGAGGGGCCACCTTAGATCTACCCAGAGGGAGGTATTTCGCATGTGGCACCTTCAACATCCTGGCCCCCCTTGCCAGCTGTACATGAATAAGTCACACGGGCTGGGAAAAGTCCATCAGGGCTCATACCTTTGGAATGCTCCACCCTCAAGTGTGAACAAACCTCCAGCAGAAACCCCTGCCTCGCTCATAGAAGAAACCCAGCCTACGCCCCCCCAGTGGTGGGTCAAACACGAATATCCCCTGGCCCTTCTGACACCTCGAGCTAAGGGCTTATTGACCTGGAAGTCCTGACACCCACTCAGCAAAGCCTCCAGTTCTGGTCTGAGCTTGAACCAGGGAACCTGGCCGGGTCATAAGGGAACCCCATCCAGTCCGGGCGCCTAGACATGCCCAGCTTGCCAGGGCAATGGAGGGGCCACCTTAGATCTACCCAGAGGGAGGTATTTCGCATGTGGCCCCTTCAACATCCTGGCCCCCCTTGCCAGCTGTACATGAATAAGTCACACGGGCTGGGAAAAGTCCATCAGGGCTCATACCTTTGGAATGCTCCACCCTCAAGTGTGAACAAACCTCCAGCAGAAACCCCTGCCTCGCTCGCAGTAGAAACCCGGCCTACGCCCCCCCAGTGGTGGGTCAAACACGAATAACCCCTGGCCCTTCTGACACCTCGAGCTAAGGGCTTATTGACCTGGAAGTCCTGACACCCACTCAGTAAAGCCTCCAGTTCTGGTCTGAGCTGGAACCAGGGAACCTGGCCGGGTCGTAGGGGAACCCCATCCAGTCCGGGCGCCTAGACATGCCCAGCTTGCCTGGACAATGGAGGGGCCACCTTAGATCTACCCAGAGGGAGGTATTTCGCATGTGGCACCTTCAACATCCTGGCCCCCCTTGCCAGCTGTACATGAATAAGTCACACGGGCTGGGAAAAGTCCATCAGGGCTCAAACCTTTGGAATGCTCCACCCTCAAGTGTGAACAAACCTCCAGCAGAAACCCCTGCCTCGCTCATAGAAGAAACCCGGCCTACGCCCCCCAGTGGTGGGTCAAACACGAATAACCCCTGGCCCTTCTGACACCTCGAGCTAAGGGCTTATTGACCTGGAAGTCCTGACACCCACTCAGCAAAGCCTCCAGTTCTAGTCTGAGCTTGAACCAGGGAACCTGGCCGGGTCATAAGGGAACCCCATCCAGTCCGGGCGCCTAGACATGCCCAGCTTGCCAGGGCAATGGAGGGGCCACCTTAGATCTACCCAGAGGGAGGTATTTCGCATGTGGCACCTTCAACATCCTGGCCCCCCTTGCCAGCTGTACATGAATAAGTCACACGGGCTGGGAAAAGTCCATCAGGGCTCATACCTTTGGAATGCTCCACCCTCAAGTGTGAACAAACCTCCAGCAGAAACCCCTGCCTCGCTCACAGTAGAAACCCGGCCTACGCCCCCCAGTGGTGGGTCCAACACAAATAACCCCTGGCCCTTCTGACACCTCGAGCTAAGGGCTTATTGACCTGGAGGTTCTGACACCCACTCAGCCAAGCCTCCAGTACCAGTCCGTGTCGGAACCAGGAGAACCTGGCTAGGTTGTAGCGGAACCTCCCCAGTCCGGGTGCCCAGATATGCCCAACCTGCCAGGGCAATGGAGGGGCCACCAGAGGGAGGTATTTCGCGTGTGGCCCCTTCAACTTCCTGGCACCTCTGTCGGTTGTGATAAACCAGAAGCAGGGACTGGGAACAGTCCTTCTTACTTTGACTTTAGCCTCCGGTGGGCAGTTCTGGAGCCTGACCTCGAGTTTCGTGTGGATATTAAGCCACTGTATGCATCAGCAACCAAGTCAAAAATACCACAGTGGTCCTGGGTCAGGCAGGTGCAGAAAAGAGTCACCCCACCATCATTGGCGTTAATCATTCCCTGAGAAATGGCTCTTTTAGGCGGGCATTCTCCACAGGTGGCAGGAACGCACAAACTCGCACAAAGCCTGAGGAGCAAATGGACTTTGGTGCAAACGGCAAGCGACAGTAGCAGCAGCGACATTAGCTCAGTGGGTAGAGAGAATGCTTGGGGACCGTGGGATCCGGGTTAAGAGCAATGATTTTCAATCAGTTGACTGAGAATTGTAACTGGACTCGATGCTTGTGAAAATGGACTTTAGCCTGAAAAAGCAGCAGTGATAACTCTTGGTCAGGTTCTGAAATCATGCCACACAAACACAAACACAGTATAGTCCAATTCACTGCCACTGGAGCTTGGGTTGTCTGTGTCACGAGATCCCTTGATCAAGCCCTCATTCAGGCCACAAACAAGTGAACAATGGGCTAGGGGATCACTGTCAGATGATCGCTCAGTGTGCAGCCACCTGAGCTCTCGCCAGAACCCCCTTGGTTCTAATTCAATCTCAGGCGGTACGCTTGGACCACGAACTGGGGGATATCTTGGAAACATTTACCCAGTTTTCAGCCCCCTGAGCCGGGCTGCTCTCTGGCCAGAACCCCCTTGGTTCTCATTCAATCTCAGGCAGTACGCTTGGACCACTAACTGGGGGATATCTTGGAAGCCATTTACCCAGTTTTCAGCCCCCTGAGCCGGGCTGCTCTCTGGCCAGAACCCCCTTGGTTCTCATTCAATCTCAGGCGGTACGCTTGGACCACGAACTGGGGGATATCTTGGAAGCCATTTACCCAGTTTTCAGCCCCCTGAGCCGGGCTGCTCTCTGGCCAGAACCCCCTTGGTTCTCATTCAATCTCAGGCGGTACGCTTGGACCACGAACCGGGGGATATTTGGAAGCATTTACCCAGTTTTCAGCCCCCTGAGCCGGGCTGCTCTCTGGCCAGAACCCCCTTGGTTCTCATTCAATCTCAGGCGGTACGCTTGGACCACGAACCGGGGGATATCTTGGAAGCATTTACCCAGTTTTCAGCCCCCTGAGCCGGGCTGCTCTCTGGCCAGAACCCCCTTGGTTCTCATTCAATCTCAGGCGGTACGCTTGGACCACGAACTGGGGGATATCTTGGAAGCCATTTACCCAGTTTTCAGCCCCCTGAGCCGGGCTGCTCTCTGGCCAGAACCCCCTTGGTTCTCATTCAATCTCAGGCGGTACGCTTGGACCACGAACCGGGGGATATTTGGAAGCATTTACCCAGTTTTCAGCCCCCTGAGCCGGGCTGCTCTCTGGCCAGAACCCCCTTGGTTCTCATTCAATCTCAGGCGGTACGCTTGGACCACGAACCGGGGGATATCTTGGAAGCATTTACCCAGTTTTCAGCCCCCTGAGCCGGGCTGCTCTCTGGCCAGAACCCCCTTGGTTCTCATTCAATCTCAGGCGGTACGCTTGGACCACGAACCGGGGGATATCTTGGAAGCATTTACCCAGTTTTCAGCCCCCTGAGCCGGGCTGCTCTCTGGCCAGAACCCCCTTGGTTCTCATTCAATCTCAGGCGGTACGCTTGGACCACGAACCGGGGGATATCTTGGAAACATTTACCCAGATCCGGGCTGCTCTCTGGCCAGAACCCCCTTGGTTCTCATTCAATCTCAGGCGGTACGCTTGGACCACGAACCGGGGGATATCTTGGAAACATTTACCCAGTTTTCAGCCCCCTGAGCCGGGCTGCTCTCTGGCCAGAACCCCCTTGGTTCTCATTCAATCTCAGGTGGTACGCTTGGACCACGAACCGGGGGATATCTTGGAAACATTTACCCAGTTTTCAGCCCCCTGAGCCGGGCTGCTCTCTGGCCAGAACCCCCTTGGCATTCAAACTCAGGCAGCACGTGTGGACCATGAGCCAATTCGGGGTTCAGTGCCTTGCTCAAGGACACTAGGGCATGCGACTGCTGTCTGCTGGACTCGAACCCTGGACCTTTGGATTGAGAGGCGACCACTCTGCCACTGAGCTACAGCCCAGGGCAGAGCCACCTGAGCTGGGTTCTTCTCTAGAGCCAGACCCCTGAGGCCAGGGACACTTTCTGTGAGAGCCAGACCCTGAGGCCAGGGAGACTTTCTGCTAGAGCCAGGCCATAGTGCACAATTTGTGGACACATTGTTTTCAATGTCCCCCTGTTCTGCTCTGGAGGTCCCCTGTTTCTGAAAACGTGATTCTCAAAAATGGGATGATGGTGGTTAGCCGATGGGACGTCACACAGCCACCAAAACACAGTATAACCATTGCGTGCTATGGCTATTAGGTTCGAGGAGTAGCCCAATCATTGATGTTTGGTGCCCCTGGTAGGTTGGGCCGCTAACCAGGGGCTCAGAGAGGATGACACTTTGAAAATTTTCACTCTACTGCCAGCTCATACCCCTGGTAAGACGCCCTGCCGACCAGGCTAAAGTTAATTCCATGATGTTGAATGAAGTGCAGTGTAGTTTGGGATGCATCAGCTCTCAGCTGTCTGGAATCCATACCGACAATTACTTAGAACACAATATCTGTTAATAAAATTGTCCAACCTAAAATGTGTTTTTCTCCATTTTTGAAAGTGGAATTACTTTCGCTATTTTCAATTTTTTCTATTGAAAAAGATAAAATTACACACACAGCCAACTATATAAAATAAATAAATAAATGGAAAAAAAAAAATATATATATATATATATATATATATATATATATATATATATATATATATATATATATATATATATATAGTGGTTCAATAATCACATCAGTTATGTTTTAAACTAACATCATGTCCATACCTACACAGTCATTGGATCTTTTGCTTGCACAACTTTTCGCAATACTGAATATTTCAACTTTCTTTACTCTACCAAGAAAAAACACTTATAACTGATCTATGGACAATAGAAGGAAGCTTGCACAGTCAAAAGCACAACTACGTTGGCGCAGTCAGGAGAGAGCTTGTGTTATGTCCAACAGATCCCGGGTTCAAGCCCAGAAGCGGGTGTATTTTTTTTTTTAAGCAAACTTAGACTAGTAACTGATCTATGGACTATAGAAAGAAGCCGCTCAGTCAAAAGCACAACTACGTTGGCGCAGTCAGGAGAGAGCTTGGGTTGACTCCAATAGACCCCAGGTTCAAGCCCAGAAGCGGGTGTGTTTTTTTTTTTTTTGCAAACTTAGACTAGTAACTGATCTATGGACAATAGAAGGAAGCTTGCACAGTCAAAAGCACAACTACGTTGGCGCAGTCAGGAGAGAGCTTGGGTTGAGTCCAATAGACCCCAGGTTCAAGCCCAGAAGCGGGTGTGTTTTTTTTTTTTGGAAACTTAGACTAGTAACTGATCTATGGACAATAGAAGGAAGCTTGCACAGTCAAAAGCACAACTACGTTGGCGCAGTCAGGAGAGAGCTTGTGTTATGTCCAACAGATCCCGGGTTCAAGCCCAGAAGCGGGTGTGGTTTTTTTTTTGCAAACTTAGACTAGTAACTGATCTATGGACAATAGAAGGAAGCTTGCACAGTCAAAAGCACAACTACGTTGGCGCAGTCAGGAGAGAGCTTGTGTTATGTCCAACAGATCCCGGGTTCAAGCCCAGAGAGGGTGTGGTTTTTTTTTTGCAAACTTAGACTAGTAACTGATCTATGGACAATAGAAGGAAGCTTGCACAGTCAAAAGCACAACTACGTTGGCGCAGTCAGGAGAGAGCTTGGGTTGAGTCCAATAGACCCCAGGTTCAAGCCCAGAAGCGGGTGTGTTTTTTTTTTTTGCAAACTTAGACTAGTAACTGATCTATGGACAATAGAAGGAAGCTTGCACAGTCAAAAGCACAACTACGTTGGCGCAGTCAGGAGAGAGCTTGGGTTGAGTCCAATAGACCCCAGGTTCAAGCCCAGAAGCGGGTGTGTTTTTTTTTTTTGCAAACTTAGACTAGTAACTGATCTATGGACAATAGAAGGAAGCTTGCACAGTCAAAAGCACAACTACGTTGGCGCAGTCAGGAGAGAGCTTGGGTTGAGTCCAATAGACCCCAGGTTCAAGCCCAGAAGCGGGTGTGTTTTTTTTTTTTGCAAACTTAGACTAGTAACTGATCTATGGACAATAGAAGGAAGCTTGCACAGTCAAAAGCACAACTACGTTGGCGCAGTCAGGAGAGAGCTTGTGTTATGTCCAACAGATCCCGGGTTCAAGCCCAGAAGCGGGTGTATTTTTTTTTTTTAAGCAAACTTAGACTAGTAACTGATCTATGGACTATAGAAAAAGCCGCTCAGTCAAAAGCACAACTACGTTGGCGCAGTCAGGAGAGAGCTTGGGTTGACTCCAATAGACCCCAGGTTCAAGCCCAGAAGCGGGTGTGTTTTTTTTTTTTTTGCAAACTTAGACTAGTAACTGATCTATGGACAATAGAAGGAAGCTTGCACAGTCAAAAGCACAACTACGTTGGCGCAGTCAGGAGAGAGCTTGTGTTATGTCCAACATCCCGGGTTCAAGCCCAGAAGCGGGTGTGTTTTTTTTTTTTGCAAACTTAGACTAGTAACTGATCTATGGACAATAGAAGGAAGCTTGCACAGTCAAAAGCACAACTACGTTGGCGCAGTCAGGAGAGAGCTTGGGTTGAGTCCAATAGACCCCAGGTTCAAGCCCAGAAGCGGGTGTGTTTTTTTTTTTTTGCAAACTTAGACTAGTAACTGATCTATGGACAATAGAAGGAAGCTTGCACAGTCAAAAGCACAACTACATTGGCGCAGTCAGGAGAGAGCTTGGGTTGAGTCCAATAGACCCCAGGTTCAAGCCCAGAAGCGGGTGTGTTTTTTTTTTTTGCAAACTTAGACTAGTAACTGATCTATGGACAATAGAAGGAAGCTTGCACAGTCAAAAGCACAACTACGTTGGCGCAGTCAGGAGAGAGCTTGTGTTATGTCCAACAGATCCCGGGTTCAAGCCCAGAAGCGGGTGTATTTTTTTTTTTAAGCAAACTTAGACTAGTAACTGATCTATGGACTATAGAAAAAGCCGCTCAGTCAAAAGCACAACTACGTTGGCGCAGTCAGGAGAAAGCTTGGGTTGACTCCAATAGACCCCAGGTTCAAGCCCAGAAGCGGGTGTGTTTTTTTTTTTTTTGCAAACTTAGACTAGTAACTGATCTATGGACAATAGAAGGAAGCTTGCACAGTCAAAAGCACAACTACGTTGGCGCAGTCAGGAGAGAGCTTGGGTTGACTCCAATAGACCCCAGGTTCAAGCCCAGAAGCGGGTGTGTTTTTTTTTTTTGCAAACTTAGACTAGTAACTGATCTATGGACAATAGAAGGAAGCTTGCACAGTCAAAAGCACAACTACGTTGGCGCAGTCAGGAGAGAGCTTGTGTTATGTCCAACAGATCCCGGGTTCAAGCCCAGAAGCGGGTGTGTTTTTTTTTTGTTGCAAACTTAGACTAGTAACTGATCTATGGACAATAGAAGGAAGCTTGCACAGTCAAAAGCACAACTATGTTGGCGCAGTCAGGAGAGAGCTTGTGTTATGTCCAACAGATCCCGGGTTCAAGCCCAGAAGCGGGTGTGTTTTTTTTTTTTGCAAACTTAGACTAGTAACTGATCTATGGACAATAGAAGGAAGCTTGCACAGTCAAAAGCACAACTACGTTGGCGCAGTCAGGAGAGAGCTTGGGTTGAGTCCAATAGACCCCAGGTTCAAGCCCAGAAGCGGGTGTGTTTTTTTTTTTTTGCAAACTTAGACTAGTAACTGATCTATGGACAATAGAAGGAAGCTTGCACAGTCAAAAGCACAACTACATTGGCGCAGTCAGGAGAGAGCTTGGGTTGAGTCCAATAGACCCCAGGTTCAAGCCCAGAAGCGGGTGTGTTTTTTTTTTTTGCAAACTTAGACTAGTAACTGATCTATGGACAATAGAAGGAAGCTTGCACAGTCAAAAGCACAACTACGTTGGCGCAGTCAGGAGAGAGCTTGTGTTATGTCCAACAGATCCCGGGTTCAAGCCCAGAAGCGGGTGTATTTTTTTTTTTAAGCAAACTTAGACTAGTAACTGATCTATGGACTATAGAAAAAGCCGCTCAGTCAAAAGCACAACTACGTTGGCGCAGTCAGGAGAAAGCTTGGGTTGACTCCAATAGACCCCAGGTTCAAGCCCAGAAGCGGGTGTGTTTTTTTTTTTTTTTGCAAACTTAGACTAGTAACTGATCTATGGACAATAGAAGGAAGCTTGCACAGTCAAAAGCACAACTACGTTGGCGCAGTCAGGAGAGAGCTTGGGTTGACTCCAATAGACCCCAGGTTCAAGCCCAGAAGCGGGTGTGTTTTTTTTTTTTGCAAACTTAGACTAGTAACTGATCTATGGACAATAGAAGGAAGCTTGCACAGTCAAAAGCACAACTACGTTGGCGCAGTCAGGAGAGAGCTTGTGTTATGTCCAACAGATCCCGGGTTCAAGCCCAGAAGCGGGTGTGTTTTTTTTTTTGTTGCAAACTTAGACTAGTAACTGATCTATGGACAATAGAAGGAAGCTTGCACAGTCAAAAGCACAACTACGTTGGCGCAGTCAGGAGAGAGCTTGTGTTATGTCCAACAGATCCCGGGTTCAAGCCCAGAAGCGGGTGTGTTTTTTTTTTGTAAACTTAGACTAGTAACTGATCTATGGACTATAGAAGGAAGCTTGCACAGTCAAAAGCACAACTACGTTGGCGCAGTCAGGAGAGAGCTTGGGTTGAGTCCAATAGACCCCAGGTACAAGCCCAGAAGCGGGTGTGTTTTTTTTTTTTGCAAACTTAGACTAGTAACTGATCTATGGACAATAGAAGGAAGCTTGCACAGTCAAAAGCAAAACTACGTTGGCGCAGTCAGGAGAGAGCTTGTGTTATGTCCAACAGATCCCGGGTTCAAGCCCAGAAGCGGGTGTATTTTTTTTTTTAAGCAAACTTAGACTTGTAACTGATCTATGGACTATAGAAGGAAGCTGCTCAGTCAAAGCACAACTCCGTTGGCGCAGTCAGGAGAGAGCTGGGGTTGAGGTCAACATACCTCGGGTTCAAGCCTAGGAGCAGGTGTATTTTTTTTTAAGCAAATTTAGACTAGTAACTGATCTATGGACTATAGAGGTATATAGATGCGATTTTTGGATGAAGGAAAAAAAGAATTTGTAATTATAATAATAATCTTAGTAATAATAATTATTATAATAATTCGTCCTTACAGTGGGTACAAGTTTAAATTTTTAAATGTATAAAAGAATCACTTTATATCTGTTTATTGCATCAGGGCTTCTTGACTTTCTCGGGAACCTTGATTTCAACCAAATTCAACAAAAACCTTTTTTTTTTCACGACATCATAAAATGCTCTGGTTGAAATTATATCCTTTGTAGTGTCAGGGTTGGTTTTGACCCGGTCATAAAAATAAGATTATAAAGCAACTTTTGGAGCCAAAATAGAAATCACAAATGTACTTTCAGCCAACACAGCAGGGGGAGTTGACGGCGCACCAGGGGGAGGTGTCAGCAGATTCATGTTGGCGCAGTGTCACCATGTGGAATCACCTTTACATTATCATCATGATCAGAACCCACCTCCGGTGAAGGAAGGTATTTCTATGGAAAATTGTGGCTGTTGTCACCTTTTATATCATAAGACAATTTGTGCCTTTATTCTGTTATATGTTGACTGTACTTTGAGGGTGACAGAAGAAAGAAAATCAGATCATTTTAAATAGTTACCACTGGTGGGATCGAACCCACGCTTGCAAGTAAAACATGGATCACCGTGCATCTATGTCCTACCCTCTAACCACTCAGCCACTGACTTTCCTGTGACAGGGACACACAGTCTACTATCTGACATGTCTTGATTCACGGTTATTCCAGTCTAGTATAACTGGGGCGGTTCACCTGTCAAAGGATCACGCAGGTGTCCTAATGCCAGCTCAGGGAGGACGGAAACCTCCCGTGGAGCTGAAGGACAAAAGCTCGCTTGATCTTGATTTTCAGTATGAATACGGACCGTCAAATCGGAGCCTCACGATCCTTCTGACTTTTTGGCTTTTAAGCAGGTGTCAGAAAAGTTAACAAAAGGTCTCAGCTTATGTTTCTGAACAAGAACATCAAATATTACAGGTATAGATTCATTTAATGTGACACCTGCAGTTCACAAGGCGTCTTTCAGAAGCTTGTCAGACCTTCTCTGAGACGCAGCTAAGGTAAGCCTGATGTTTAGCCTGACTGGGACCAGGCTTGTCGCACTGGCTAATTTACCATGCTTACCAAACCACGCTAGCCTTAAGCCTCGTTTGTGGAACCCAACGCTCGCTAAAGTTAGCCAGGCTAACCCAAATAAGCCAGGCTTTGAGCTAAGCCAGCTTCGTGGAATACCCCCAAGCTCTTGCACACAGATATATTTTTTAAAACTCTGATTTATCATTCTAATAGTTTCAAAAGTAATAATTGATTTCCAATGGCTTGATTGGTTCTTATACAAATAACTTCTTAATTCATTTTTTTGTGTTGAGACCTGTTCTGTATTTCAATATGTTCATATTAAAGTCCTATTGCTGACATTTTTTTATTATTATTATTAGTTTTTATTTTTGCATTTTCTTGAAGAAAATATATGGGTCGAAAATGACCCGTAACACCACAGATGTTGTGAAAGTTAATCATTTTTAAATGAAAAAATAAATCAAGCAAATTAATTTCAGAGATGTTTTTCCCTGAGTAATATTCAGGGAACACAACATCCTTTCATTCATTTATATGATTCTCTTGAGATTCATTTTGCTTTTGCTTTTTAAATTGACATCAGGAGGGGGTGGGGGGGCAGAGACCTACAACCTACAACAAAAATATTAAACCCAACATTTTATGGATATGGAAACCTTACAAGGTAACCAAGAGATGAGAAAAAAATTGGATGATAAGATTTTGTTTTTGATGTATTTTAAAGCTGATTTAAGACAACAGAAACAGTAACAGAAAAGCTAACACAGGAGGAAGGTTAAAAAGGTTAAGGTAAGAAAAACATCACAATATTTACTGGCACATCAAAAGGGACACTTACTGGGTTCATGCAAAGGGAAAAAAATACAAAAAAAAAATACAAAAAAATCACAATATATTGTGACAGTGGAGGAGAGACCAGTCTGGACTGCAAGGTTTGCTTTTAACAAAAATCACAGTCTATTTACGTTAGGGAAACGGGTAGGGGAGAAAACACAACCAATCTTCTTCCCGGTCTGGGGTAGCCTCTAGTCTGCGGGGTCCAGACTGGTGTCCTCCTGGAGAGAGAGGCAAAAAAAGGGATGGGTTTTTTAAAGCTCACACTTTTTATTTCTGCCCTTCCTGGTCTCAGCCACCTGCTCCTCTCTCTTCTCTTCTCTCTTCTGTCTCCCTTTCCACTCCTCTCACCCCCCAGCACCCTCTGATCTTTGATTGTCTTCAGCTGGGCTCTCTCCAGCCTTGGGTCACCTGGCAGGGTAGGTACCTATGATATGACCCTGCCCAGCTGGTGTCTGCTCAGTCCTCCTCTCTGGCGCCCTCTGCTGGCCATGAGACACCAGTGGTGGGGGGAGACACCACAATATATTTGAGTAAACTGTGTTGAAGATGGCTTATCAAATTTGATACAGCGGGTATATAAGGTCATGTAACTCTGAAACAGTCAATGGCCATTTACTTGCATTTCATGCATTATGTCTAAAATCAAGCAACATACAGTCTTTTTATTTTCAAATGACATAGTTTGCTACATTTAGAGTTAAAACTTAGCTATGAAACTTGCTGTAAGCACGGACCAGAACTGGAGCTACGTTGCCCATGTGTACTGTCAGAAATGCAGAGTGCATCTTTGCTTAAACAAGGAGAGAAACTGTTTTCAGGCCTTCCACCATGCAAAATAAAAGGTTGTGAACTGCAAAATGAAAAAAATACTAAAATGTTGTTGTTGTTGTTGTTTTTTTCCAGACTTCCACCCAGCCAGTTCCATTGGTGGCTTTCTCACTACTGCATGATGGTAGCACTGTTTGTGTTTGGAAGTATAAATTTGTTAGTCATGTTAGTCATATAACTGCCCCCGTGACCTACTATAACTATATCAATATCTTTTGAGGTTCGTGCCCCTGGTAGGTGTTGACACACTTAAAACAAGTTTCGTGGGAAGATGGCCCACTGGACACTCCGTCGCGCCCTTGATGCAGAGTTAATAGACACATAGGAATGTGCATACTCACCAGCATACTTACAACAGCCCACAGTCTTCCTCCTTGGCCATTGGCTCTGCTCCTGGATGTAGACGGTTCGTTGAGTGTGCAGGAAGACGGAAGAGAATGGCTCGCCAGGAATGCCCTTCTCTAGGGATGCCACCGCAGTTCCCCAATACAAGCATATGTGGCTGACACAACATATCCAGTCCAGCTCCCAGACATGCCCAACCTGCCTGGACAATGGAGGGGCCACCAGTCCATCAGGGCTCAAACCTTTGGAATGCTCCACCCTCACGTGAAAACAAACCTCCAGCAAAAGACCCTGCCACGCTCACAGTCCAAACCTGGCTCACGCCACCCAGTACTGGGTCCAACAAGTGTGATCCCCTGGCCCTTCTGACACCTCGAGCTAAGGGCTTATTGACCTGGAAGTTCTGACACCCACTCAGCAAAGCCTCCGAACTGGTCTGTGCTGTAACCAGGGAACCTGGCCGGGTCGTAGGGGAACCCCATCCAGTCCGGGCGCCTAGACATGCCCAGCTTGCCTGGACAATAGAGGGGCCACCTTAGATCTACCCAGAGGGAGGTATTTCGCATGTGGCCCCTTCAACATCCTGGCCCCCCTTGCCAGCTGTACATGAATAAGTCACACGGGCTGGGAAAAGTCCATCAGGGCTCAAACCTTTGGAATGCTCCACCCTCAAGTGTGAACAAACCTCCAGCAGAAACCCCTGCCTCGCTCACAGAAGAAACCCAGCCTACGCCCCCCAGTGGTGGGTCCAACACGAATAACCCCTGGCCCTTCTGACACCTCGAGCTAAGGGCTTATTGACCTGGAAGTCCTGACACCCACTCAGCAAAGCCTCCAGTTCTGGTCTGAGCTTTAACCAGGGAACCTGGCCGGGTCGTAGGGGAACCCCATCCAGTCCGGGCGCCTAGACATGCCCAGCTTGCCTGGACAATAGAGGGGCCACCTTAGATCTACCCAGAGGGAGGTATTTCGCATGTGGCCCCTTCAACATCCTGGCCCCCCTTGCCAGCTGTACATGAATAAGTCACACGGGCTGGGAAAAGTCCATCAGGGCTCAAACCTTTGGAATGCTCCACCCTCAAGTGTGAACAAACCTCCAGCAGAAACCCCTGCCTCGCTCATAGAAGAAACCCGGCCTACGCCCCCCAGTGGTGGGTCAAACACGAATAACCCCTGGCCCTTCTGACACCTCGAGCTAAGGGCTTATTGACCTGGAAGTCCTGACACCCACTCAGCAAAGCCTCCAGTTCTGGTCTGAGCTTGAACCAGGGAACCTGGCCGGGTCATAAGGGAACCCCATCCAGTCCGGGCGCCTAGACATGCCCAGCTTGCCAGGGCAATGGAGGGGCCACCTTAGATCTACCCAGAGGGAGGTATTTCGCATGTGGCCCCTTCAACATCCTGGCCCCCCTTGCCAGCTGTACATGAATAAGTCACACGGGCTGGGAAAAGTCCATCAGGGCTCATACCTTTGGAATGCTCCACCCTCAAGTGTGAACAAACCTCCAGCAGAAACCCCTGCCTCGCTCATAGAAGAAACCCGGCCTACGCCCCCCAGTGGTGGGTCAAACACGAATATCCCCTGGCCCTTCTGACACCTCGAGCTAAGGGCTTATTGACCTGGAAGTCCTGACACCCACTCAGCAAAGCCTCCAGTTCTAGTCTGAGCTTGAACCAGGGAACCTGGCCGGGTCATAAGGGAACCCCATCCAGTCCGGGCGCCTAGACATGCCCAGCTTGCCAGGGCAATGGAGGGGCCACCTTAGATCTACCCAGAGGGAGGTATTTCGCATGTGGCACCTTCAACATCCTGGCCCCCCTTGCCAGCTGTACATGAATAAGTCACACGGGCTGGGAAAAGTCCATCAGGGCTCATACCTTTGGAATGCTCCACCCTCAAGTGTGAACAAACCTCCAGCAGAAACCCCTGCCTCGCTCACAGTAGAAACCCGGCCTACGCCCCCCAGTGGTGGGTCCAACACAAATAACCCCTGGCCCTTCTGACACCTCGAGCTAAGGGCTTATTGACCTGGAGGTTCTGACACCCACTCAGCCAAGCCTCCAGTACCAGTCCGTGTCGGAACCAGGAGAACCTGGCTAGGTTGTAGCGGAACCTCCCCAGTCCGGGTGCCCAGATATGCCCAACCTGCCAGGGCAATGGAGGGGCCACCAGAGGGAGGTATTTCGCGTGTGGCCCCTTCAACTTCCTGGCACCTCTGTCGGTTGTGATAAACCAGAAGCAGGGACTGGGAACAGTCCTTCTTACTTTGACTTTAGCCTCCGGTGGGCAGTTCTGGAGCCTGACCTCGAGTTTCGTGTGGATATTAAGCCACTGTATGCATCAGCAACCAAGTCAAAAATACCACAGTGGTCCTGGGTCAGGCAGGTGCAGAAAAGAGTCACCCCACCATCATTGGCGTTAATCATTCCCTGAGAAATGGCTCTTTTAGGCGGGCATTCTCCACAGGTGGCAGGAACGCACAAACTCGCACAAAGCCTGAGGAGCAAATGGACTTTGGTGCAAACGGCAAGCGACAGTAGCAGCAGCGACATTAGCTCAGTGGGTAGAGAGAATGCTTGGGGACCGTGGGATCCGGGTTAAGAGCAATGATTTTCAATCAGTTGACTGAGAATTGTAACTGGACTCGATGCTTGTGAAAATGGACTTTAGCCTGAAAAAGCAGCAGTGATAACTCTTGGTCAGGTTCTGAAATCATGCCACACAAACACAAACACAGTATAGTCCAATTCACTGCCACTGGAGCTTGGGTTGTCTGTGTCACGAGATCCCTTGATCAAGCCCTCATTCAGGCCACAAACAAGTGAACAATGGGCTAGGGGATCACTGTCAGATGATCGCTCAGTGTGCAGCCACCTGAGCTCTCGCCAGAACCCCCTTGGTTCTAATTCAATCTCAGGCGGTACGCTTGGACCACGAACTGGGGGATATCTTGGAAACATTTACCCAGTTTTCAGCCCCCTGAGCCGGGCTGCTCTCTGGCCAGAACCCCCTTGGTTCTCATTCAATCTCAGGCAGTACGCTTGGACCACTAACTGGGGGATATCTTGGAAGCCATTTACCCAGTTTTCAGCCCCCTGAGCCGGGCTGCTCTCTGGCCAGAACCCCCTTGGTTCTCATTCAATCTCAGGCGGTACGCTTGGACCACGAACTGGGGGATATCTTGGAAGCCATTTACCCAGTTTTCAGCCCCCTGAGCCGGGCTGCTCTCTGGCCAGAACCCCCTTGGTTCTCATTCAATCTCAGGCGGTACGCTTGGACCACGAACCGGGGGATATTTGGAAGCATTTACCCAGTTTTCAGCCCCCTGAGCCGGGCTGCTCTCTGGCCAGAACCCCCTTGGTTCTCATTCAATCTCAGGCGGTACGCTTGGACCACGAACCGGGGGATATCTTGGAAGCCATTTACCCAGTTTTCAGCCCCCTGAGCCGGGCTGCTCTCTGGCCAGAACCCCCTTGGTTCTCATTCAATCTCAGGCGGTACGCTTGGACCACGAACTGGGGGATATCTTGGAAGCCATTTACCCAGTTTTCAGCCCCCTGAGCCGGGCTGCTCTCTGGCCAGAACCCCCTTGGTTCTCATTCAATCTCAGGCGGTACGCTTGGACCACGAACCGGGGGATATTTGGAAGCATTTACCCAGTTTTCAGCCCCCTGAGCCGGGCTGCTCTCTGGCCAGAACCCCCTTGGTTCTCATTCAATCTCAGGCGGTACGCTTGGACCACGAACCGGGGGATATCTTGGAAGCATTTACCCAGTTTTCAGCCCCCTGAGCCGGGCTGCTCTCTGGCCAGAACCCCCTTGGTTCTCATTCAATCTCAGGCGGTACGCTTGGACCACGAACCGGGGGATATCTTGGAAGCATTTACCCAGTTTTCAGCCCCCTGAGCCGGGCTGCTCTCTGGCCAGAACCCCCTTGGTTCTCATTCAATCTCAGGCGGTACGCTTGGACCACGAACCGGGGGATATCTTGGAAACATTTACCCAGATCCGGGCTGCTCTCTGGCCAGAACCCCCTTGGTTCTCATTCAATCTCAGGCGGTACGCTTGGACCACGAACCGGGGGATATCTTGGAAACATTTACCCAGTTTTCAGCCCCCTGAGCCGGGCTGCTCTCTGGCCAGAACCCCCTTGGTTCTCATTCAATCTCAGGTGGTACGCTTGGACCACGAACCGGGGGATATCTTGGAAACATTTACCCAGTTTTCAGCCCCCTGAGCCGGGCTGCTCTCTGGCCAGAACCCCCTTGGCATTCAAACTCAGGCAGCACGTGTGGACCATGAGCCAATTCGGGGTTCAGTGCCTTGCTCAAGGACACTAGGGCATGCGACTGCTGTCTGCTGGACTCGAACCCTGGACCTTTGGATTGAGAGGCGACCACTCTGCCACTGAGCTACAGCCCAGGGCAGAGCCACCTGAGCTGGGTTCTTCTCTAGAGCCAGACCCCTGAGGCCAGGGACACTTTCTGTGAGAGCCAGACCCTGAGGCCAGGGAGACTTTCTGCTAGAGCCAGGCCATAGTGCACAATTTGTGGACACATTGTTTTCAATGTCCCCCTGTTCTGCTCTGGAGGTCCCCTGTTTCTGAAAACGTGATTCTCAAAAATGGGATGATGGTGGTTAGCCGATGGGACGTCACACAGCCACCAAAACACAGTATAACCATTGCGTGCTATGGCTATTAGGTTCGAGGAGTAGCCCAATCATTGATGTTTGGTGCCCCTGGTAGGTTGGGCCGCTAACCAGGGGCTCAGAGAGGATGACACTTTGAAAATTTTCACTCTACTGCCAGCTCATACCCCTGGTAAGACGCCCTGCCGACCAGGCTAAAGTTAATTCCATGATGTTGAATGAAGTGCAGTGTAGTTTGGGATGCATCAGCTCTCAGCTGTCTGGAATCCATACCGACAATTACTTAGAACACAATATCTGTTAATAAAATTGTCCAACCTAAAATGTGTTTTTCTCCATTTTTGAAAGTGGAATTACTTTCGCTATTTTCAATTTTTTCTATTGAAAAAGATAAAATTACACACACAGCCAACTATATAAAATAAATAAATAAATGGAAAAAAAAAAATATATATATATATATATATATATATATATATATATATATATATATATATATATATATATATATATAGTGGTTCAATAATCACATCAGTTATGTTTTAAACTAACATCATGTCCATACCTACACAGTCATTGGATCTTTTGCTTGCACAACTTTTCGCAATACTGAATATTTCAACTTTCTTTACTCTACCAAGAAAAAACACTTATAACTGATCTATGGACAATAGAAGGAAGCTTGCACAGTCAAAAGCACAACTACGTTGGCGCAGTCAGGAGAGAGCTTGTGTTATGTCCAACAGATCCCGGGTTCAAGCCCAGAAGCGGGTGTGGTTTTTTTTTTGCAAACTTAGACTAGTAACTGATCTATGGACAATAGAAGGAAGCTTGCACAGTCAAAAGCACAACTACGTTGGCGCAGTCAGGAGAGAGCTTGTGTTATGTCCAACAGATCCCGGGTTCAAGCCCAGAGAGGGTGTGGTTTTTTTTTTGCAAACTTAGACTAGTAACTGATCTATGGACAATAGAAGGAAGCTTGCACAGTCAAAAGCACAACTACGTTGGCGCAGTCAGGAGAGAGCTTGGGTTGAGTCCAATAGACCCCAGGTTCAAGCCCAGAAGCGGGTGTGTTTTTTTTTTTTGGAAACTTAGACTAGTAACTGATCTATGGACAATAGAAGGAAGCTTGCACAGTCAAAAGCACAACTACGTTGGCGCAGTCAGGAGAGAGCTTGTGTTATGTCCAACAGATCCCGGGTTCAAGCCCAGAAGCGGGTGTGGTTTTTTTTTTGCAAACTTAGACTAGTAACTGATCTATGGACAATAGAAGGAAGCTTGCACAGTCAAAAGCACAACTACGTTGGCGCAGTCAGGAGAGAGCTTGTGTTATGTCCAACAGATCCCGGGTTCAAGCCCAGAGAGGGTGTGGTTTTTTTTTTGCAAACTTAGACTAGTAACTGATCTATGGACAATAGAAGGAAGCTTGCACAGTCAAAAGCACAACTACGTTGGCGCAGTCAGGAGAGAGCTTGGGTTGAGTCCAATAGACCCCAGGTTCAAGCCCAGAAGCGGGTGTGTTTTTTTTTTTTGCAAACTTAGACTAGTAACTGATCTATGGACAATAGAAGGAAGCTTGCACAGTCAAAAGCACAACTACGTTGGCGCAGTCAGGAGAGAGCTTGGGTTGAGTCCAATAGACCCCAGGTTCAAGCCCAGAAGCGGGTGTGTTTTTTTTTTTTGCAAACTTAGACTAGTAACTGATCTATGGACAATAGAAGGAAGCTTGCACAGTCAAAAGCACAACTACGTTGGCGCAGTCAGGAGAGAGCTTGGGTTGAGTCCAATAGACCCCAGGTTCAAGCCCAGAAGCGGGTGTGTTTTTTTTTTTTTGCAAACTTAGACTAGTAACTGATCTATGGACAATAGAAGGAAGCTTGCACAGTCAAAAGCACAACTACGTTGGCGCAGTCAGGAGAGAGCTTGTGTTATGTCCAACAGATCCCGGGTTCAAGCCCAGAAGCGGGTGTATTTTTTTTTTTTAAGCAAACTTAGACTAGTAACTGATCTATGGACTATAGAAAAAGCCGCTCAGTCAAAAGCACAACTACGTTGGCGCAGTCAGGAGAGAGCTTGGGTTGACTCCAATAGACCCCAGGTTCAAGCCCAGAAGCGGGTGTGTTTTTTTTTTTTTTGCAAACTTAGACTAGTAACTGATCTATGGACAATAGAAGGAAGCTTGCACAGTCAAAAGCACAACTACGTTGGCGCAGTCAGGAGAGAGCTTGTGTTATGTCCAACATCCCGGGTTCAAGCCCAGAAGCGGGTGTGTTTTTTTTTTTTGCAAACTTAGACTAGTAACTGATCTATGGACAATAGAAGGAAGCTTGCACAGTCAAAAGCACAACTACGTTGGCGCAGTCAGGAGAGAGCTTGGGTTGAGTCCAATAGACCCCAGGTTCAAGCCCAGAAGCGGGTGTGTTTTTTTTTTTTTGCAAACTTAGACTAGTAACTGATCTATGGACAATAGAAGGAAGCTTGCACAGTCAAAAGCACAACTACATTGGCGCAGTCAGGAGAGAGCTTGGGTTGAGTCCAATAGACCCCAGGTTCAAGCCCAGAAGCGGGTGTGTTTTTTTTTTTTGCAAACTTAGACTAGTAACTGATCTATGGACAATAGAAGGAAGCTTGCACAGTCAAAAGCACAACTACGTTGGCGCAGTCAGGAGAGAGCTTGTGTTATGTCCAACAGATCCCGGGTTCAAGCCCAGAAGCGGGTGTATTTTTTTTTTTAAGCAAACTTAGACTAGTAACTGATCTATGGACTATAGAAAAAGCCGCTCAGTCAAAAGCACAACTACGTTGGTGCAGTCAGGAGAAAGCTTGGGTTGACTCCAATAGACCCCAGGTTCAAGCCCAGAAGCGGGTGTGTTTTTTTTTTTTTTGCAAACTTAGACTAGTAACTGATCTATGGACAATAGAAGGAAGCTTGCACAGTCAAAAGCACAACTACGTTGGCGCAGTCAGGAGAGAGCTTGGGTTGACTCCAATAGACCCCAGGTTCAAGCCCAGAAGCGGGTGTGTTTTTTTTTTTTGCAAACTTAGACTAGTAACTGATCTATGGACAATAGAAGGAAGCTTGCACAGTCAAAAGCACAACTACGTTGGCGCAGTCAGGAGAGAGCTTGTGTTATGTCCAACAGATCCCGGGTTCAAGCCCAGAAGCGGGTGTGTTTTTTTTTTGTTGCAAACTTAGACTAGTAACTGATCTATGGACAATAGAAGGAAGCTTGCACAGTCAAAAGCACAACTATGTTGGCGCAGTCAGGAGAGAGCTTGTGTTATGTCCAACAGATCCCGGGTTCAAGCCCAGAAGCGGGTGTGTTTTTTTTTTTTGCAAACTTAGACTAGTAACTGATCTATGGACAATAGAAGGAAGCTTGCACAGTCAAAAGCACAACTACGTTGGCGCAGTCAGGAGAGAGCTTGGGTTGAGTCCAATAGACCCCAGGTTCAAGCCCAGAAGCGGGTGTGTTTTTTTTTTTTTGCAAACTTAGACTAGTAACTGATCTATGGACAATAGAAGGAAGCTTGCACAGTCAAAAGCACAACTACATTGGCGCAGTCAGGAGAGAGCTTGGGTTGAGTCCAATAGACCCCAGGTTCAAGCCCAGAAGCGGGTGTGTTTTTTTTTTTTGCAAACTTAGACTAGTAACTGATCTATGGACAATAGAAGGAAGCTTGCACAGTCAAAAGCACAACTACGTTGGCGCAGTCAGGAGAGAGCTTGTGTTATGTCCAACAGATCCCGGGTTCAAGCCCAGAAGCGGGTGTATTTTTTTTTTTAAGCAAACTTAGACTAGTAACTGATCTATGGACTATAGAAAAAGCCGCTCAGTCAAAAGCACAACTACGTTGGCGCAGTCAGGAGAAAGCTTGGGTTGACTCCAATAGACCCCAGGTTCAAGCCCAGAAGCGGGTGTGTTTTTTTTTTTTTTTGCAAACTTAGACTAGTAACTGATCTATGGACAATAGAAGGAAGCTTGCACAGTCAAAAGCACAACTACGTTGGCGCAGTCAGGAGAGAGCTTGGGTTGACTCCAATAGACCCCAGGTTCAAGCCCAGAAGCGGGTGTGTTTTTTTTTTTTGCAAACTTAGACTAGTAACTGATCTATGGACAATAGAAGGAAGCTTGCACAGTCAAAAGCACAACTACGTTGGCGCAGTCAGGAGAGAGCTTGTGTTATGTCCAACAGATCCCGGGTTCAAGCCCAGAAGCGGGTGTGTTTTTTTTTTTGTTGCAAACTTAGACTAGTAACTGATCTATGGACAATAGAAGGAAGCTTGCACAGTCAAAAGCACAACTACGTTGGCGCAGTCAGGAGAGAGCTTGTGTTATGTCCAACAGATCCCGGGTTCAAGCCCAGAAGCGGGTGTGTTTTTTTTTTGTAAACTTAGACTAGTAACTGATCTATGGACTATAGAAGGAAGCTTGCACAGTCAAAAGCACAACTACGTTGGCGCAGTCAGGAGAGAGCTTGGGTTGAGTCCAATAGACCCCAGGTACAAGCCCAGAAGCGGGTGTGTTTTTTTTTTTTGCAAACTTAGACTAGTAACTGATCTATGGACAATAGAAGGAAGCTTGCACAGTCAAAAGCAAAACTACGTTGGCGCAGTCAGGAGAGAGCTTGTGTTATGTCCAACAGATCCCGGGTTCAAGCCCAGAAGCGGGTGTATTTTTTTTTTTAAGCAAACTTAGACTTGTAACTGATCTATGGACTATAGAAGGAAGCTGCTCAGTCAAAGCACAACTCCGTTGGCGCAGTCAGGAGAGAGCTGGGGTTGAGGTCAACATACCTCGGGTTCAAGCCTAGGAGCAGGTGTATTTTTTTTTAAGCAAATTTAGACTAGTAACTGATCTATGGACTATAGAGGTATATAGATGCGATTTTTGGATGAAGGAAAAAAAGAATTTGTAATTATAATAATAATCTTAGTAATAATAATTATTATAATAATTCGTCCTTACAGTGGGTACAAGTTTAAATTTTTAAATGTATAAAAGAATCACTTTATATCTGTTTATTGCATCAGGGCTTCTTGACTTTCTCGGGAACCTTGATTTCAACCAAATTCAACAAAAACCTTTTTTTTTTCACGACATCATAAAATGCTCTGGTTGAAATTATATCCTTTGTAGTGTCAGGGTTGGTTTTGACCCGGTCATAAAAATAAGATTATAAAGCAACTTTTGGAGCCAAAATAGAAATCACAAATGTACTTTCAGCCAACACAGCAGGGGGAGTTGACGGCGCACCAGGGGGAGGTGTCAGCAGATTCATGTTGGCGCAGTGTCACCATGTGGAATCACCTTTACATTATCATCATGATCAGAACCCACCTCCGGTGAAGGAAGGTATTTCTATGGAAAATTGTGGCTGTTGTCACCTTTTATATCATAAGACAATTTGTGCCTTTATTCTGTTATATGTTGACTGTACTTTGAGGGTGACAGAAGAAAGAAAATCAGATCATTTTAAATAGTTACCACTGGTGGGATCGAACCCACGCTTGCAAGTAAAACATGGATCACCGTGCATCTATGTCCTACCCTCTAACCACTCAGCCACTGACTTTCCTGTGACAGGGACACACAGTCTACTATCTGACATGTCTTGATTCACGGTTATTCCAGTCTAGTATAACTGGGGCGGTTCACCTGTCAAAGGATCACGCAGGTGTCCTAATGCCAGCTCAGGGAGGACGGAAACCTCCCGTGGAGCTGAAGGACAAAAGCTCGCTTGATCTTGATTTTCAGTATGAATACGGACCGTCAAATCGGAGCCTCACGATCCTTCTGACTTTTTGGCTTTTAAGCAGGTGTCAGAAAAGTTAACAAAAGGTCTCAGCTTATGTTTCTGAACAAGAACATCAAATATTACAGGTATAGATTCATTTAATGTGACACCTGCAGTTCACAAGGCGTCTTTCAGAAGCTTGTCAGACCTTCTCTGAGACGCAGCTAAGGTAAGCCTGATGTTTAGCCTGACTGGGACCAGGCTTGTCGCACTGGCTAATTTACCATGCTTACCAAACCACGCTAGCCTTAAGCCTCGTTTGTGGAACCCAACGCTCGCTAAAGTTAGCCAGGCTAACCCAAATAAGCCAGGCTTTGAGCTAAGCCAGCTTCGTGGAATACCCCCAAGCTCTTGCACACAGATATATTTTTTAAAACTCTGATTTATCATTCTAATAGTTTCAAAAGTAATAATTGATTTCCAATGGCTTGATTGGTTCTTATACAAATAACTTCTTAATTCATTTTTTTGTGTTGAGACCTGTTCTGTATTTCAATATGTTCATATTAAAGTCCTATTGCTGACATTTTTTTATTATTATTATTAGTTTTTATTTTTGCATTTTCTTGAAGAAAATATATGGGTCGAAAATGACCCGTAACACCACAGATGTTGTGAAAGTTAATCATTTTTAAATGAAAAAATAAATCAAGCAAATTAATTTCAGAGATGTTTTTCCCTGAGTAATATTCAGGGAACACAACATCCTTTCATTCATTTATATGATTCTCTTGAGATTCATTTTGCTTTTGCTTTTTAAATTGACATCAGGAGGGGGTGGGGGGGCAGAGACCTACAACCTACAACAAAAATATTAAACCCAACATTTTATGGATATGGAAACCTTACAAGGTAACCAAGAGATGAGAAAAAAATTGGATGATAAGATTTTGTTTTTGATGTATTTTAAAGCTGATTTAAGACAACAGAAACAGTAACAGAAAAGCTAACACAGGAGGAAGGTTAAAAAGGTTAAGGTAAGAAAAACATCACAATATTTACTGGCACATCAAAAGGGACACTTACTGGGTTCATGCAAAGGGAAAAAAATACAAAAAAAAAATACAAAAAAATCACAATATATTGTGACAGTGGAGGAGAGACCAGTCTGGACTGCAAGGTTTGCTTTTAACAAAAATCACAGTCTATTTACGTTAGGGAAACGGGTAGGGGAGAAAACACAACCAATCTTCTTCCCGGTCTGGGGTAGCCTCTAGTCTGCGGGGTCCAGACTGGTGTCCTCCTGGAGAGAGAGGCAAAAAAAGGGATGGGTTTTTTAAAGCTCACACTTTTTATTTCTGCCCTTCCTGGTCTCAGCCACCTGCTCCTCTCTCTTCTCTTCTCTCTTCTGTCTCCCTTTCCACTCCTCTCACCCCCCAGCACCCTCTGATCTTTGATTGTCTTCAGCTGGGCTCTCTCCAGCCTTGGGTCACCTGGCAGGGTAGGTACCTATGATATGACCCTGCCCAGCTGGTGTCTGCTCAGTCCTCCTCTCTGGCGCCCTCTGCTGGCCATGAGACACCAGTGGTGGGGGGAGACACCACAATATATTTGAGTAAACTGTGTTGAAGATGGCTTATCAAATTTGATACAGCGGGTATATAAGGTCATGTAACTCTGAAACAGTCAATGGCCATTTACTTGCATTTCATGCATTATGTCTAAAATCAAGCAACATACAGTCTTTTTATTTTCAAATGACATAGTTTGCTACATTTAGAGTTAAAACTTAGCTATGAAACTTGCTGTAAGCACGGACCAGAACTGGAGCTACGTTGCCCATGTGTACTGTCAGAAATGCAGAGTGCATCTTTGCTTAAACAAGGAGAGAAACTGTTTTCAGGCCTTCCACCATGCAAAATAAAAGGTTGTGAACTGCAAAATGAAAAAAATACTAAAATGTTGTTGTTGTTGTTGTTTTTTTCCAGACTTCCACCCAGCCAGTTCCATTGGTGGCTTTCTCACTACTGCATGATGGTAGCACTGTTTGTGTTTGGAAGTATAAATTTGTTAGTCATGTTAGTCATATAACTGCCCCCGTGACCTACTATAACTATATCAATATCTTTTGAGGTTCGTGCCCCTGGTAGGTGTTGACACACTTAAAACAAGTTTCGTGGGAAGATGGCCCACTGGACACTCCGTCGCGCCCTTGATGCAGAGTTAATAGACACATAGGAATGTGCATACTCACCAGCATACTTACAACAGCCCACAGTCTTCCTCCTTGGCCATTGGCTCTGCTCCTGGATGTAGACGGTTCGTTGAGTGTGCAGGAAGACGGAAGAGAATGGCTCGCCAGGAATGCCCTTCTCTAGGGATGCCACCGCAGTTCCCCAATACAAGCATATGTGGCTGACACAACATATCCAGTCCAGCTCCCAGACATGCCCAACCTGCCTGGACAATGGAGGGGCCACCAGTCCATCAGGGCTCAAACCTTTGGAATGCTCCACCCTCACGTGAAAACAAACCTCCAGCAAAAGACCCTGCCACGCTCACAGTCCAAACCTGGCTCACGCCACCCAGTACTGGGTCCAACAAGTGTGATCCCCTGGCCCTTCTGACACCTCGAGCTAAGGGCTTATTGACCTGGAAGTTCTGACACCCACTCAGCAAAGCCTCCGAACTGGTCTGTGCTGTAACCAGGGAACCTGGCCGGGTCGTAGGGGAACCCCATCCAGTCCGGGCGCCTAGACATGCCCAGCTTGCCTGGACAATAGAGGGGCCACCTTAGATCTACCCAGAGGGAGGTATTTCGC
Organism: Halichoeres trimaculatus; assembly: GCF_033239565.1. Classification (NCBI taxonomy): domain Eukaryota; kingdom Metazoa; phylum Chordata; class Actinopteri; order Labriformes; family Labridae; genus Halichoeres; species Halichoeres trimaculatus. The sequence continues at coordinate 285,600 of NW_027437223.1, read as the reverse complement.
ATGTGGCCCCTTCAACATCCTGGCCCCCCTTGCCAGCTGTACATGAATAAGTCACACGGGCTGGGAAAAGTCCATCAGGGCTCAAACCTTTGGAATGCTCCACCCTCAAGTGTGAACAAACCTCCAGCAGAAACCCCTGCCTCGCTCACAGAAGAAACCCGGCCTACGCCCCCCAGTGGTGGGTCCAACACGAATAACCCCTGGCCCTTCTGACACCTCGAGCTAAGGGCTTATTGACCTGGAAGTCCTGACACCCACTCAGCAAAGCCTCCAGTTCTGGTCTGAGCTTTAACCAGGGAACCTGGCCGGGTCGTAGGGGAACCCCATCCAGTCCGGGCGCCTAGACATGCCCAGCTTGCCTGGACAATAGAGGGGCCACCTTAGATCTACCCAGAGGGAGGTATTTCGCATGTGGCCCCTTCAACATCCTGGCCCCCCTTGCCAGCTGTACATGAATAAGTCACACGGGCTGGGAAAAGTCCATCAGGGCTCAAACCTTTGGAATGCTCCACCCTCAAGTGTGAACAAACCTCCAGCAGAAACCCCTGCCTCGCTCATAGAAGAAACCCGGCCTACGCCCCCCAGTGGTGGGTCAAACACGAATAACCCCTGGCCCTTCTGACACCTCGAGCTAAGGGCTTATTGACCTGGAAGTCCTGACACCCACTCAGCAAAGCCTCCAGTTCTGGTCTGAGCTTGAACCAGGGAACCTGGCCGGGTCATAAGGGAACCCCATCCAGTCCGGGCGCCTAGACATGCCCAGCTTGCCAGGGCAATGGAGGGGCCACCTTAGATCTACCCAGAGGGAGGTATTTCGCATGTGGCCCCTTCAACATCCTGGCCCCCCTTGCCAGCTGTACATGAATAAGTCACACGGGCTGGGAAAAGTCCATCAGGGCTCATACCTTTGGAATGCTCCACCCTCAAGTGTGAACAAACCTCCAGCAGAAACCCCTGCCTCGCTCATAGAAGAAACCCGGCCTACGCCCCCCAGTGGTGGGTCAAACACGAATATCCCCTGGCCCTTCTGACACCTCGAGCTAAGGGCTTATTGACCTGGAAGTCCTGACACCCACTCAGCAAAGCCTCCAGTTCTAGTCTGAGCTTGAACCAGGGAACCTGGCCGGGTCATAAGGGAACCCCATCCAGTCCGGGCGCCTAGACATGCCCAGCTTGCCAGGGCAATGGAGGGGCCACCTTAGATCTACCCAGAGGGAGGTATTTCGCATGTGGCACCTTCAACATCCTGGCCCCCCTTGCCAGCTGTACATGAATAAGTCACACGGGCTGGGAAAAGTCCATCAGGGCTCATACCTTTGGAATGCTCCACCCTCAAGTGTGAACAAACCTCCAGCAGAAACCCCTGCCTCGCTCACAGTAGAAACCCGGCCTACGCCCCCCAGTGGTGGGTCCAACACAAATAACCCCTGGCCCTTCTGACACCTCGAGCTAAGGGCTTATTGACCTGGAGGTTCTGACACCCACTCAGCCAAGCCTCCAGTACCAGTCCGTGTCGGAACCAGGAGAACCTGGCTAGGTTGTAGCGGAACCTCCCCAGTCCGGGTGCCCAGATATGCCCAACCTGCCAGGGCAATGGAGGGGCCACCAGAGGGAGGTATTTCGCGTGTGGCCCCTTCAACTTCCTGGCACCTCTGTCGGTTGTGATAAACCAGAAGCAGGGACTGGGAACAGTCCTTCTTACTTTGACTTTAGCCTCCGGTGGGCAGTTCTGGAGCCTGACCTCGAGTTTCGTGTGGATATTAAGCCACTGTATGCATCAGCAACCAAGTCAAAAATACCACAGTGGTCCTGGGTCAGGCAGGTGCAGAAAAGAGTCACCCCACCATCATTGGCGTTAATCATTCCCTGAGAAATGGCTCTTTTAGGCGGGCATTCTCCACAGGTGGCAGGAACGCACAAACTCGCACAAAGCCTGAGGAGCAAATGGACTTTGGTGCAAACGGCAAGCGACAGTAGCAGCAGCGACATTAGCTCAGTGGGTAGAGAGAATGCTTGGGGACCGTGGGATCCGGGTTAAGAGCAATGATTTTCAATCAGTTGACTGAGAATTGTAACTGGACTCGATGCTTGTGAAAATGGACTTTAGCCTGAAAAAGCAGCAGTGATAACTCTTGGTCAGGTTCTGAAATCATGCCACACAAACACAAACACAGTATAGTCCAATTCACTGCCACTGGAGCTTGGGTTGTCTGTGTCACGAGATCCCTTGATCAAGCCCTCATTCAGGCCACAAACAAGTGAACAATGGGCTAGGGGATCACTGTCAGATGATCGCTCAGTGTGCAGCCACCTGAGCTCTCGCCAGAACCCCCTTGGTTCTAATTCAATCTCAGGCGGTACGCTTGGACCACGAACTGGGGGATATCTTGGAAACATTTACCCAGTTTTCAGCCCCCTGAGCCGGGCTGCTCTCTGGCCAGAACCCCCTTGGTTCTCATTCAATCTCAGGCGGTACGCTTGGACCACTAACTGGGGGATATCTTGGAAGCCATTTACCCAGTTTTCAGCCCCCTGAGCCGGGCTGCTCTCTGGCCAGAACCCCCTTGGTTCTCATTCAATCTCAGGCGGTACGCTTGGACCACGAACTGGGGGATATCTTGGAAGCCATTTACCCAGTTTTCAGCCCCCTGAGCCGGGCTGCTCTCTGGCCAGAACCCCCTTGGTTCTCATTCAATCTCAGGCGGTACGCTTGGACCACGAACCGGGGGATATTTGGAAGCATTTACCCAGTTTTCAGCCCCCTGAGCCGGGCTGCTCTCTGGCCAGAACCCCCTTGGTTCTCATTCAATCTCAGGCGGTACGCTTGGACCACGAACCGGGGGATATCTTGGAAGCATTTACCCAGTTTTCAGCCCCCTGAGCCGGGCTGCTCTCTGGCCAGAACCCCCTTGGTTCTCATTCAATCTCAGGCGGTACGCTTGGACCACGAACCGGGGGATATCTTGGAAGCATTTACCCAGTTTTCAGCCCCCTGAGCCGGGCTGCTCTCTGGCCAGAACCCCCTTGGTTCTCATTCAATCTCAGGCGGTACGCTTGGACCACGAACCGGGGGATATCTTGGAAGCATTTACCCAGTTTTCAGCCCCCTGAGCCGGGCTGCTCTCTGGCCAGAACCCCCTTGGTTCTCATTCAATCTCAGGCGGTACGCTTGGACCACGAACCGGGGGATATCTTGGAAGCATTTACCCAGTTTTCAGCCCCCTGAGCCGGGCTGCTCTCTGGCCAGAACCCCCTTGGTTCTCATTCAATCTCAGGCGGTACGCTTGGACCACGAACCGGGGGATATCTTGGAAACATTTACCCAGATCCGGGCTGCTCTCTGGCCAGAACCCCCTTGGTTCTCATTCAATCTCAGGCGGTACGCTTGGACCACGAACCGGGGGATATCTTGGAAACATTTACCCAGTTTTCAGCCCCCTGAGCCGGGCTGCTCTCTGGCCAGAACCCCCTTGGTTCTCATTCAATCTCAGGTGGTACGCTTGGACCACGAACCGGGGGATATCTTGGAAACATTTACCCAGTTTTCAGCCCCCTGAGCCGGGCTGCTCTCTGGCCAGAACCCCCTTGGCATTCAAACTCAGGCAGCACGTGTGGACCATGAGCCAATTCGGGGTTCAGTGCCTTGCTCAAGGACACTAGGGCATGCGACTGCTGTCTGCTGGACTCGAACCCTGGACCTTTGGATTGAGAGGCGACCACTCTGCCACTGAGCTACAGCCCAGGGCAGAGCCACCTGAGCTGGGTTCTTCTCTAGAGCCAGACCCCTGAGGCCAGGGACACTTTCTGTGAGAGCCAGACCCTGAGGCCAGGGAGACTTTCTGCTAGAGCCAGGCCATAGTGCACAATTTGTGGACACATTGTTTTCAATGTCCCCCTGTTCTGCTCTGGAGGTCCCCTGTTTCTGAAAACGTGATTCTCAAAAATGGGATGATGGTGGTTAGCCGATGGGACGTCACACAGCCACCAAAACACAGTATAACCATTGCGTGCTATGGCTATTAGGTTCGAGGAGTAGCCCAATCATTGATGTTTGGTGCCCCTGGTAGGTTGGGCCGCTAACCAGGGGCTCAGAGAGGATGACACTTTGAAAATTTTCACTCTACTGCCAGCTCATACCCCTGGTAAGACGCCCTGCCGACCAGGCTAAAGTTAATTCCATGATGTTGAATGAAGTGCAGTGTAGTTTGGGATGCATCAGCTCTCAGCTGTCTGGAATCCATACCGACAATTACTTAGAACACAATATCTGTTAATAAAATTGTCCAACCTAAAATGTGTTTTTCTCCATTTTTGAAAGTGGAATTACTTTCGCTATTTTCAATTTTTTCTATTGAAAAAGATAAAATTACACACACAGCCAACTATATAAAATAAATAAATAAATGGAAAAAAAAATATATATATATATATATATATATATATATATATATATATATATATATATATATATATATATATATATATATATATATATAGTGGTTCAATAATCACATCAGTTATGTTTTAAACTAACATCATGTCCATACCTACACAGTCATTGGATCTTTTGCTTGCACAACTTTTCGCAATACTGAATATTTCAACTTTCTTTACTCTACCAAGAAAAAACACTTATAACTGATCTATGGACAATAGAAGGAAGCTTGCACAGTCAAAAGCACAACTACGTTGGCGCAGTCAGGAGAGAGCTTGTGTTATGTCCAACAGATCCCGGGTTCAAGCCCAGAAGCGGGTGTATTTTTTTTTTTAAGCAAACTTAGACTAGTAACTGATCTATGGACTATAGAAAGAAGCCGCTCAGTCAAAAGCACAACTACGTTGGCGCAGTCAGGAGAGAGCTTGGGTTGACTCCAATAGACCCCAGGTTCAAGCCCAGAAGCGGGTGTGTTTTTTTTTTTTTTGCAAACTTAGACTAGTAACTGATCTATGGACAATAGAAGGAAGCTTGCACAGTCAAAAGCACAACTACGTTGGCGCAGTCAGGAGAGAGCTTGGGTTGAGTCCAATAGACCCCAGGTTCAAGCCCAGAAGCGGGTGTGTTTTTTTTTTTTGGAAACTTAGACTAGTAACTGATCTATGGACAATAGAAGGAAGCTTGCACAGTCAAAAGCACAACTACGTTGGCGCAGTCAGGAGAGAGCTTGTGTTATGTCCAACAGATCCCGGGTTCAAGCCCAGAAGCGGGTGTGGTTTTTTTTTTGCAAACTTAGACTAGTAACTGATCTATGGACAATAGAAGGAAGCTTGCACAGTCAAAAGCACAACTACGTTGGCGCAGTCAGGAGAGAGCTTGTGTTATGTCCAACAGATCCCGGGTTCAAGCCCAGAGAGGGTGTGGTTTTTTTTTTGCAAACTTAGACTAGTAACTGATCTATGGACAATAGAAGGAAGCTTGCACAGTCAAAAGCACAACTACGTTGGCGCAGTCAGGAGAGAGCTTGGGTTGAGTCCAATAGACCCCAGGTTCAAGCCCAGAAGCGGGTGTGTTTTTTTTTTTTGCAAACTTAGACTAGTAACTGATCTATGGACAATAGAAGGAAGCTTGCACAGTCAAAAGCACAACTACGTTGGCGCAGTCAGGAGAGAGCTTGGGTTGAGTCCAATAGACCCCAGGTTCAAGCCCAGAAGCGGGTGTGTTTTTTTTTTTTGCAAACTTAGACTAGTAACTGATCTATGGACAATAGAAGGAAGCTTGCACAGTCAAAAGCACAACTACGTTGGCGCAGTCAGGAGAGAGCTTGGGTTGACTCCAATAGACCCCAGGTTCAAGCCCAGAAGCGGGTGTATTTTTTTTTTTAAGCAAACTTAGACTAGTAACTGATCTATGGACTATAGAAAAAGCCGCTCAGTCAAAAGCACAACTACGTTGGCGCAGTCAGGAGAGAGCTTGGGTTGACTCCAATAGACCCCAGGTTCAAGCCCAGAAGCGGGTGTGTTTTTTTTTTTTTTGCAAACTTAGACTAGTAACTGATCTATGGACAATAGAAGGAAGCTTGCACAGTCAAAAGCACAACTATGTTGGCGCAGTCAGGAGAGAGCTTGTGTTATGTCCAACAGATCCCGGGTTCAAGCCCAGAAGCGGGTGTGTTTTTTTTTTTTGCAAACTTAGACTAGTAACTGATCTATGGACAATAGAAGGAAGCTTGCACAGTCAAAAGCACAACTACGTTGGCGCAGTCAGGAGAGAGCTTGGGTTGAGTCCAATAGACCCCAGGTTCAAGCCCAGAAGCGGGTGTGTTTTTTTTTTTTTGCAAACTTAGACTAGTAACTGATCTATGGACAATAGAAGGAAGCTTGCACAGTCAAAAGCACAACTACATTGGCGCAGTCAGGAGAGAGCTTGGGTTGAGTCCAATAGACCCCAGGTTCAAGCCCAGAAGCGGGTGTGTTTTTTTTTTTTGCAAACTTAGACTAGTAACTGATCTATGGACAATAGAAGGAAGCTTGCACAGTCAAAAGCACAACTACGTTGGCGCAGTCAGGAGAGAGCTTGTGTTATGTCCAACAGATCCCGGGTTCAAGCCCAGAAGCGGGTGTATTTTTTTTTTTAAGCAAACTTAGACTAGTAACTGATCTATGGACTATAGAAAAAGCCGCTCAGTCAAAAGCACAACTACGTTGGCGCAGTCAGGAGAAAGCTTGGGTTGACTCCAATAGACCCCAGGTTCAAGCCCAGAAGCGGGTGTGTTTTTTTTTTTTTTTGCAAACTTAGACTAGTAACTGATCTATGGACAATAGAAGGAAGCTTGCACAGTCAAAAGCACAACTACGTTGGCGCAGTCAGGAGAGAGCTTGGGTTGACTCCAATAGACCCCAGGTTCAAGCCCAGAAGTGGGTGTGTTTTTTTTTTTTGCAAACTTAGACTAGTAACTGATCTATGGACAATAGAAGGAAGCTTGCACAGTCAAAAGCACAACTACGTTGGCGCAGTCAGGAGAGAGCTTGTGTTATGTCCAACAGATCCCGGGTTCAAGCCCAGAAGCGGGTGTGTTTTTTTTTTTGTTGCAAACTTAGACTAGTAACTGATCTATGGACAATAGAAGGAAGCTTGCACAGTCAAAAGCACAACTACGTTGGCGCAGTCAGGAGAGAGCTTGTGTTATGTCCAACAGATCCCGGGTTCAAGCCCAGAAGCGGGTGTGTTTTTTTTTTGTAAACTTAGACTAGTAACTGATCTATGGACTATAGAAGGAAGCTTGCACAGTCAAAAGCACAACTACGTTGGCGCAGTCAGGAGAGAGCTTGGGTTGAGTCCAATAGACCCCAGGTACAAGCCCAGAAGCGGGTGTGTTTTTTTTTTTTGCAAACTTAGACTAGTAACTGATCTATGGACAATAGAAGGAAGCTTGCACAGTCAAAAGCAAAACTACGTTGGCGCAGTCAGGAGAGAGCTTGTGTTATGTCCAACAGATCCCGGGTTCAAGCCCAGAAGCGGGTGTATTTTTTTTTTTAAGCAAACTTAGACTTGTAACTGATCTATGGACTATAGAAGGAAGCTGCTCAGTCAAAGCACAACTCCGTTGGCGCAGTCAGGAGAGAGCTGGGGTTGAGGTCAACATACCTCGGGTTCAAGCCTAGGAGCAGGTGTATTTTTTTTTAAGCAAATTTAGACTAGTAACTGATCTATGGACTATAGAGGTATATAGATGCGATTTTTGGATGAAGGAAAAAAAGAATTTGTAATTATAATAATAATCTTAGTAATAATAATTATTATAATAATTCGTCCTTACAGTGGGTACAAGTTTAAATTTTTAAATGTATAAAAGAATCACTTTATATCTGTTTATTGCATCAGGGCTTCTTGACTTTCTCGGGAACCTTGATTTCAACCAAATTCAACAAAAACCTTTTTTTTTTCACGACATCATAAAATGCTCTGGTTGAAATTATATCCTTTGTAGTGTCAGGGTTGGTTTTGACCCGGTCATAAAAATAAGATTATAAAGCAACTTTTGGAGCCAAAATAGAAATCACAAATGTACTTTCAGCCAACACAGCAGGGGGAGTTGACGGCGCACCAGGGGGAGGTGTCAGCAGATTCATGTTGGCGCAGTGTCACCATGTGGAATCACCTTTACATTATCATCATGATCAGAACCCACCTCCGGTGAAGGAAGGTATTTCTATGGAAAATTGTGGCTGTTGTCACCTTTTATATCATAAGACAATTTGTGCCTTTATTCTGTTATATGTTGACTGTACTTTGAGGGTGACAGAAGAAAGAAAATCAGATCATTTTAAATAGTTACCACTGGTGGGATCGAACCCACGCTTGCAAGTAAAACATGGATCACCGTGCATCTATGTCCTACCCTCTAACCACTCAGCCACTGACTTTCCTGTGACAGGGACACACAGTCTACTATCTGACATGTCTTGATTCACGGTTATTCCAGTCTAGTATAACTGGGGCGGTTCACCTGTCAAAGGATCACGCAGGTGTCCTAATGCCAGCTCAGGGAGGACGGAAACCTCCCGTGGAGCTGAAGGACAAAAGCTCGCTTGATCTTGATTTTCAGTATGAATACGGACCGTCAAATCGGAGCCTCACGATCCTTCTGACTTTTTGGCTTTTAAGCAGGTGTCAGAAAAGTTAACAAAAGGTCTCAGCTTATGTTTCTGAACAAGAACATCAAATATTACAGGTATAGATTCATTTAATGTGACACCTGCAGTTCACAAGGCGTCTTTCAGAAGCTTGTCAGACCTTCTCTGAGACGCAGCTAAGGTAAGCCTGATGTTTAGCCTGACTGGGACCAGGCTTGTCGCACTGGCTAATTTACCATGCTTACCAAACCACGCTAGCCTTAAGCCTCGTTTGTGGAACCCAACGCTCGCTAAAGTTAGCCAGGCTAACCCAAATAAGCCAGGCTTTGAGCTAAGCCAGCTTCGTGGAATACCCCCAAGCTCTTGCACACAGATATATTTTTTAAAACTCTGATTTATCATTCTAATAGTTTCAAAAGTAATAATTGATTTCCAATGGCTTGATTGGTTCTTATACAAATAACTTCTTAATTCATTTTTTTGTGTTGAGACCTGTTCTGTATTTCAATATGTTCATATTAAAGTCCTATTGCTGACATTTTTTTATTATTATTATTAGTTTTTATTTTTGCATTTTCTTGAAGAAAATATATGGGTCGAAAATGACCCGTAACACCACAGATGTTGTGAAAGTTAATCATTTTTAAATGAAAAAATAAATCAAGCAAATTAATTTCAGAGATGTTTTTCCCTGAGTAATATTCAGGGAACACAACATCCTTTCATTCATTTATATGATTCTCTTGAGATTCATTTTGCTTTTGCTTTTTAAATTGACATCAGGAGGGGGTGGGGGGGCAGAGACCTACAACCTACAACAAAAATATTAAACCCAACATTTTATGGATATGGAAACCTTACAAGGTAACCAAGAGATGAGAAAAAAATTGGATGATAAGATTTTGTTTTTGATGTATTTTAAAGCTGATTTAAGACAACAGAAACAGTAACAGAAAAGCTAACACAGGAGGAAGGTTAAAAAGGTTAAGGTAAGAAAAACATCACAATATTTACTGGCACATCAAAAGGGACACTTACTGGGTTCATGCAAAGGGAAAAAAATACAAAAAAAAAATACAAAAAAATCACAATATATTGTGACAGTGGAGGAGAGACCAGTCTGGACTGCAAGGTTTGCTTTTAACAAAAATCACAGTCTATTTACGTTAGGGAAACGGGTAGGGGAGAAAACACAACCAATCTTCTTCCCGGTCTGGGGTAGCCTCTAGTCTGCGGGGTCCAGACTGGTGTCCTCCTGGAGAGAGAGGCAAAAAAAGGGATGGGTTTTTTAAAGCTCACACTTTTTATTTCTGCCCTTCCTGGTCTCAGCCACCTGCTCCTCTCTCTTCTCTTCTCTCTTCTGTCTCCCTTTCCACTCCTCTCACCCCCCAGCACCCTCTGATCTTTGATTGTCTTCAGCTGGGCTCTCTCCAGCCTTGGGTCACCTGGCAGGGTAGGTACCTATGATATGACCCTGCCCAGCTGGTGTCTGCTCAGTCCTCCTCTCTGGCGCCCTCTGCTGGCCATGAGACACCAGTGGTGGGGGGAGACACCACAATATATTTGAGTAAACTGTGTTGAAGATGGCTTATCAAATTTGATACAGCGGGTATATAAGGTCATGTAACTCTGAAACAGTCAATGGCCATTTACTTGCATTTCATGCATTATGTCTAAAATCAAGCAACATACAGTCTTTTTATTTTCAAATGACATAGTTTGCTACATTTAGAGTTAAAACTTAGCTATGAAACTTGCTGTAAGCACGGACCAGAACTGGAGCTACGTTGCCCATGTGTACTGTCAGAAATGCAGAGTGCATCTTTGCTTAAACAAGGAGAGAAACTGTTTTCAGGCCTTCCACCATGCAAAATAAAAGGTTGTGAACTGCAAAATGAAAAAAATACTAAAATGTTGTTGTTGTTGTTGTTTTTTTCCAGACTTCCACCCAGCCAGTTCCATTGGTGGCTTTCTCACTACTGCATGATGGTAGCACTGTTTGTGTTTGGAAGTATAAATTTGTTAGTCATGTTAGTCATATAACTGCCCCCGTGACCTACTATAACTATATCAATATCTTTTGAGGTTCGTGCCCCTGGTAGGTGTTGACACACTTAAAACAAGTTTCGTGGGAAGATGGCCCACTGGACACTCCGTCGCGCCCTTGATGCAGAGTTAATAGACACATAGGAATGTGCATACTCACCAGCATACTTACAACAGCCCACAGTCTTCCTCCTTGGCCATTGGCTCTGCTCCTGGATGTAGACGGTTCGTTGAGTGTGCAGGAAGACGGAAGAGAATGGCTCGCCAGGAATGCCCTTCTCTAGGGATGCCACCGCAGTTCCCCAATACAAGCATATGTGGCTGACACAACATATCCAGTCCAGCTCCCAGACATGCCCAACCTGCCTGGACAATGGAGGGGCCACCAGTCCATCAGGGCTCAAACCTTTGGAATGCTCCACCCTCACGTGAAAACAAACCTCCAGCAAAAGACCCTGCCACGCTCACAGTCCAAACCTGGCTCACGCCACCCAGTACTGGGTCCAACAAGTGTGATCCCCTGGCCCTTCTGACACCTCGAGCTAAGGGCTTATTGACCTGGAAGTTCTGACACCCACTCAGCAAAGCCTCCGAACTGGTCTGTGCTGTAACCAGGGAACCTGGCCGGGTCGTAGGGGAACCCCATCCAGTCCGGGCGCCTAGACATGCCCAGCTTGCCTGGACAATAGAGGGGCCACCTTAGATCTACCCAGAGGGAGGTATTTCGCATGTGGCCCCTTCAACATCCTGGCCCCCCTTGCCAGCTGTACATGAATAAGTCACACGGGCTGGGAAAAGTCCATCAGGGCTCAAACCTTTGGAATGCTCCACCCTCAAGTGTGAACAAACCTCCAGCAGAAACCCCTGCCTCGCTCACAGAAGAAACCCGGCCTACGCCCCCCAGTGGTGGGTCCAACACGAATAACCCCTGGCCCTTCTGACACCTCGAGCTAAGGGCTTATTGACCTGGAAGTCCTGACACCCACTCAGCAAAGCCTCCAGTTCTGGTCTGAGCTTTAACCAGGGAACCTGGCCGGGTCGTAGGGGAACCCCATCCAGTCCGGGCGCCTAGACATGCCCAGCTTGCCTGGACAATAGAGGGGCCACCTTAGATCTACCCAGAGGGAGGTATTTCGCATGTGGCCCCTTCAACATCCTGGCCCCCCTTGCCAGCTGTACATGAATAAGTCACACGGGCTGGGAAAAGTCCATCAGGGCTCAAACCTTTGGAATGCTCCACCCTCAAGTGTGAACAAACCTCCAGCAGAAACCCCTGCCTCGCTCATAGAAGAAACCCGGCCTACGCCCCCCAGTGGTGGGTCAAACACGAATAACCCCTGGCCCTTCTGACACCTCGAGCTAAGGGCTTATTGACCTGGAAGTCCTGACACCCACTCAGCAAAGCCTCCAGTTCTGGTCTGAGCTTGAACCAGGGAACCTGGCCGGGTCATAAGGGAACCCCATCCAGTCCGGGCGCCTAGACATGCCCAGCTTGCCAGGGCAATGGAGGGGCCACCTTAGATCTACCCAGAGGGAGGTATTTCGCATGTGGCCCCTTCAACATCCTGGCCCCCCTTGCCAGCTGTACATGAATAAGTCACACGGGCTGGGAAAAGTCCATCAGGGCTCATACCTTTGGAATGCTCCACCCTCAAGTGTGAACAAACCTCCAGCAGAAACCCCTGCCTCGCTCATAGAAGAAACCCGGCCTACGCCCCCCAGTGGTGGGTCAAACACGAATATCCCCTGGCCCTTCTGACACCTCGAGCTAAGGGCTTATTGACCTGGAAGTCCTGACACCCACTCAGCAAAGCCTCCAGTTCTAGTCTGAGCTTGAACCAGGGAACCTGGCCGGGTCATAAGGAACCCCATCCAGTCCGGGCGCCTAGACATGCCCAGCTTGCCAGGGCAATGGAGGGGCCACCTTAGATCTACCCAGAGGGAGGTATTTCGCATGTGGCACCTTCAACATCCTGGCCCCCCCTTGCCAGCTGTACATGAATAAGTCACACGGGCTGGGAAAAGTCCATCAGGGCTCATACCTTTGGAATGCTCCACCCTCAAGTGTGAACAAACCTCCAGCAGAAACCCCTGCCTCGCTCACAGTAGAAACCCGGCCTACGCCCCCCAGTGGTGGGTCCAACACAAATAACCCCTGGCCCTTCTGACACCTCGAGCTAAGGGCTTATTGACCTGGAGGTTCTGACACCCACTCAGCCAAGCCTCCAGTACCAGTCCGTGTCGGAACCAGGAGAACCTGGCTAGGTTGTAGCGGAACCTCCCCAGTCCGGGTGCCCAGATATGCCCAACCTGCCAGGGCAATGGAGGGGCCACCAGAGGGAGGTATTTCGCGTGTGGCCCCCTTCAACTTCCTGGCACCTCTGTCGGTTGTGATAAACCAGAAGCAGGGACTGGGAACAGTCCTTCTTACTGTGACTTTTAGCCTCCGGTGGGCAGTTCTGGAGCCTGACCTCGAGTTTCGTGTGGATATTAAGGCACTGTATGCATCAGCAACCAAGTCAAAAATACCACAGTGGTCCTGGTCCAGGCAGGTGCAGAAAAGAGTCACCCCACCATCATTGGCGTTAATCATTCCCTGAGAAATGGCTCTTTTAGGCGGGCATTCTCTCACAGGTGGCAGGAACGCACAAACTCGCACAAAGCCTGAGGAGCAAATGGACTTTGGTGCAAACGGCAAGCGACAGTAGCAGCAGCGACATTAGCTCAGTGGGTAGAGAGAATGCTTGGGGACCGTGGGATCCGGGTTAAGAGCAATGATTTTTCAATCAGTTGACTGAGAATTGTAACTGGACTCGATGCTTGTGAAAAGTGGACTTTAGCCTGAAAAAGCAGCAGTGATAACTCTTGGTCAGGTTCTGAAATCATGCCACACAAAACACAAACACAGTTATGTCCAATTCACTGCCACTGAGCTTGGGTTGTCTGTGTCACGAGATCCCTTGATCAAGCCCTCATTCAGGCCACAAACAAGTGAACAATGGGCTAGGGGATCACTGTCAGATGATCGCTCAGTGTGCAGCCACCTGAGCTCTCGCCAGAACCCCCTTGGTTCTAATTCAATCTCCAGGCGGTACGCTTGGACCACGAACTGGGGGATATCTTGGAAACATTTACCCAGTTTTCAGCCCCCTGAGCCGGGCTTGCCTCTCTGGCCAGAACCCCCTTGGTTCTCATTCAATCTCAGGCGGTACGCTTGGACCACTAACTGGGGGATATCTTGGAAGCCATTTACCCAGTTTTCAGCCCCCTGAGCCGGGCTGCTCTCTGGCCAGAACCCCCTTGGTTCTCATTCCAATCTCAGGCGGTACGCTTGGACCACGAACTGGGGGGATATCTTGGAAGCCATTTACCCAGTTTTCAGCCCCCTGAGCCGGGCTGCTCTCTGGCCAGAACCCCCTTGGTTCTCCATTCAATCTCAGGCGGTACGCTTGGGACCACGAACCGGGGGATATTTGGAAGCATTTACCCAGTTTTCAGCCCCCTGAGCCGGGCTGCTCTCTGGCCAGAACCCCCTTGGTTCTCATTCAATCTCAGGCGGTACGCTTTGGACCACGAACCGGGGGATATCTTGGAAGCATTTACCCAGTTTTCAGCCCCCTGAGCCGGGCTGCTCTCTGGCCAGAACCCCCTTGGTTCTCATTCAATCTCAGGCGGTACGCTTGGGACCACGAACCGGGGGATATCTTGGAAGCATTTACCCAGTTTTCAGCCCCCTGAGCCGGGCTGCTCTCTGGCCAGAACCCCCTTGGTTCTCATTCAATCTCAGGCGGTACGCTTGGACCACGAACCGGGGGATATCTTGGAAGCATTTTTACCCAGTTTTCAGCCCCCTGAGCCGGGCTGCTCTCTGGCCAGAACCCCCTTGGTTTCTCATTCAATCTCAGGCGGTTACGCTTGGACCACGAACCGGGGGATATCTTGGAAGCATTTACCCAGTTTTCAGCCCCCTGAGCCGGGCTGCTCTCTGGCCAGAACCCCCTTGGTTCTCATTCAATCTCAGGCGGTACGCTTGGACACGAACCGGGGGATATCTTGGAAACATTTACCCAGATCCGGGCTGCTCTCTGGCCAGAACCCCCTTGGTTCTCATTCAATCTCAGGCGGTACGCTTGGACCACGAACCGGGGGATATCTTGGAAACATTTACCCAGTTTTCAGCCCCCTGAGCCGGGCTGCTCTCTGGCCAGAACCCCCTTGGTTCTCATTCAATCTCAGGTGGTACGCTTGGACCACGAACCGGGGGATATCTTGGAAACATTTACCCAGTTTTCAGCCCCCTGAGCCGGGCTGCTCTCTGGCCAGAACCCCCTTGGCATTCAAACTCAGGCAGCACGTATGGACCATGAGCCAATTCGGGGTTCAGTGCCTTGCTCAAGGACACTAGGGCATGCGACTGCTGTCTGCTGGACTCGAACCTGGACCTTTGGATTGAGAGGCGACCACTCTGCCACTGAGCTACAGCCCAGGGCAGAGCCACCTGAGCTGGGTTCTTCTCTAGAGCCAGACCCCTGAGGCCAGGGACACTTTCTGTGAGAGCCAGACCCTGAGGCCAGGGAGACTTTCTGCTAGAGCCAGGCCATAGTGCACATGTTTTCAATGTCCCCCTGTTCTGCTCTGGAGGTCCCCTGTTTCTGAAAACGTGATTCTCAAAAATGGGGATGATGGTGGTTAGCCGATGGGACGTCACACAGCCACCAAAACACAGTATAACCATTGCGTGCTATGGCTATTAGGTTCGAGGAGTAGCCCAATCATTGATGTTTGGTGCCCCTGGTAGGTTGGGCCGCTAACCAGGGGCTCAGAGAGGATGACACTTTGAAAATTTTCACTCTACTGCCAGCTCATACCCCTGGTAAGACGCCCTGCCGACCAGGCTAAAGTTAATTCCATGATGTTGAATGAAGTGCAGTGTAGTTTGGGATGCATCAGCTCTCAGCTGTCTGGAATCCATACCGACAATTACTTAGAACACAATATCTGTTAATAAAATTGTCCAACCTAAAATGTGTTTTTCTCCATTTTTGAAAGTGGAATTACTTTCGCTATTTTCAATTTTTTCTATTGAAAAAGATAAATTACACACACAGCCAACTATATAAAATAAATAAATAAATGGAAAAAAAAAAAAATATATATATATATATATATATATATATATATATATATATATATATATATATATATATATATATATATATATATAGTGGTTCAATAATCACATCAGTTATGTTTTAAACTAACATCATGTCCATACCTACACAGTCATTGGATCTTTTGCTTGCACAACTTTTCGCAATACTGAATATTTCAACTTTCTTTATTCTACCAAGAAAAAACACTTATAACTGATCTATGGACAATAGAAGGAAGCTTGCACAGTCAAAAGCACAACTACGTTGGCGCAGTCAGGAGAGAGCTTGTGTTATGTCCAACAGATCCCGGGTTCAAGCCCAGAAGCGGGTGTATTTTTTTTTTTAAGCAAACTTAGACTAGTAACTGATCTATGGACTATAGAAAGAAGCCGCTCAGTCAAAAGCACAACTACGTTGGCGCAGTCAGGAGAGAGCTTGGGTTGACTCCAATAGACCCCAGGTTCAAGCCCAGAAGCGGGTGTGTTTTTTTTTTTTTTGCAAACTTAGACTAGTAACTGATCTATGGACAATAGAAGGAAGCTTGCACAGTCAAAAGCACAACTACGTTGGCGCAGTCAGGAGAGAGCTTGGGTTGAGTCCAATAGACCCCAGGTTCAAGCCCAGAAGCGGGTGTGTTTTTTTTTTTTGCAAACTTAGACTAGTAACTGATCTATGGACAATAGAAGGAAGCTTGCACAGTCAAAAGCACAACTACGTTGGCGCAGTCAGGAGAGAGCTTGTGTTATGTCCAACAGATCCCGGGTTCAAGCCCAGAAGCGGGTGTGGTTTTTTTTTTGCAAACTTAGACTAGTAACTGATCTATGGACAATAGAAGGAAGCTTGCACAGTCAAAAGCACAACTACGTTGGCGCAGTCAGGAGAGAGCTTGTGTTATGTCCAACAGATCCCGGGTTCAAGCCCAGAGAGGGTGTGGTTTTTTTTTTGCAAACTTAGACTAGTAACTGATCTATGGACAATAGAAGGAAGCTTGCACAGTCAAAAGCACAACTACGTTGGCGCAGTCAGGAGAGAGCTTGGGTTGAGTCCAATAGACCCCAGGTTCAAGCCCAGAAGCGGGTGTGTTTTTTTTTTTTGCAAACTTAGACTAGTAACTGATCTATGGACAATAGAAGGAAGCTTGCACAGTCAAAAGCACAACTACGTTGGCGCAGTCAGGAGAGAGCTTGGGTTGAGTCCAATAGACCCCAGGTTCAAGCCCAGAAGCGGGTGTGTTTTTTTTTTTTGCAAACTTAGACTAGTAACTGATCTATGGACAATAGAAGGAAGCTTGCACAGTCAAAAGCACAACTACGTTGGCGCAGTCAGGAGAGAGCTTGGGTTGACTCCAATAGACCCCAGGTTCAAGCCCAGAAGCGGGTGTATTTTTTTTTTTAAGCAAACTTAGACTAGTAACTGATCTATGGACTATAGAAAAAGCCGCTCAGTCAAAAGCACAACTACGTTGGCGCAGTCAGGAGAGAGCTTGGGTTGACTCCAATAGACCCCAGGTTCAAGCCCAGAAGCGGGTGTGTTTTTTTTTTTTTTGCAAACTTAGACTAGTAACTGATCTATGGACAATAGAAGGAAGCTTGCACAGTCAAAAGCACAACTATGTTGGCGCAGTCAGGAGAGAGCTTGTGTTATGTCCAACAGATCCCGGGTTCAAGCCCAGAAGCGGGTGTGTTTTTTTTTTTTGCAAACTTAGACTAGTAACTGATCTATGGACAATAGAAGGAAGCTTGCACAGTCAAAAGCACAACTACGTTGGCGCAGTCAGGAGAGAGCTTGGGTTGAGTCCAATAGACCCCAGGTTCAAGCCCAGAAGCGGGTGTGTTTTTTTTTTTTTGCAAACTTAGACTAGTAACTGATCTATGGACAATAGAAGGAAGCTTGCACAGTCAAAAGCACAACTACATTGGCGCAGTCAGGAGAGAGCTTGGGTTGAGTCCAATAGACCCCAGGTTCAAGCCCAGAAGCGGGTGTGTTTTTTTTTTTTGCAAACTTAGACTAGTAACTGATCTATGGACAATAGAAGGAAGCTTGCACAGTCAAAAGCACAACTACGTTGGCGCAGTCAGGAGAGAGCTTGTGTTATGTCCAACAGATCCCGGGTTCAAGCCCAGAAGCGGGTGTATTTTTTTTTTTAAGCAAACTTAGACTAGTAACTGATCTATGGACTATAGAAAAAGCCGCTCAGTCAAAAGCACAACTACGTTGGCGCAGTCAGGAGAAAGCTTGGGTTGACTCCAATAGACCCCAGGTTCAAGCCCAGAAGCGGGTGTGTTTTTTTTTTTTTTTGCAAACTTAGACTAGTAACTGATCTATGGACAATAGAAGGAAGCTTGCACAGTCAAAAGCACAACTACGTTGGCGCAGTCAGGAGAGAGCTTGGGTTGACTCCAATAGACCCCAGGTTCAAGCCCAGAAGCGGGTGTGTTTTTTTTTTTTGCAAACTTAGACTAGTAACTGATCTATGGACAATAGAAGGAAGCTTGCACAGTCAAAAGCACAACTACGTTGGCGCAGTCAGGAGAGAGCTTGTGTTATGTCCAACAGATCCCGGGTTCAAGCCCAGAAGCGGGTGTGTTTTTTTTTTTGTTGCAAACTTAGACTAGTAACTGATCTATGGACAATAGAAGGAAGCTTGCACAGTCAAAAGCACAACTACGTTGGCGCAGTCAGGAGAGAGCTTGTGTTATGTCCAACAGATCCCGGGTTCAAGCCCAGAAGCGGGTGTGTTTTTTTTTTGTAAACTTAGACTAGTAACTGATCTATGGACTATAGAAGGAAGCTTGCACAGTCAAAAGCACAACTACGTTGGCGCAGTCAGGAGAGAGCTTGGGTTGAGTCCAATAGACCCCAGGTACAAGCCCAGAAGCGGGTGTGTTTTTTTTTTTTGCAAACTTAGACTAGTAACTGATCTATGGACAATAGAAGGAAGCTTGCACAGTCAAAAGCAAAACTACGTTGGCGCAGTCAGGAGAGAGCTTGTGTTATGTCCAACAGATCCCGGGTTCAAGCCCAGAAGCGGGTGTATTTTTTTTTTTAAGCAAACTTAGACTTGTAACTGATCTATGGACTATAGAAGGAAGCTGCTCAGTCAAAGCACAACTCCGTTGGCGCAGTCAGGAGAGAGCTGGGGTTGAGGTCAACATACCTCGGGTTCAAGCCTAGGAGCAGGTGTATTTTTTTTTAAGCAAATTTAGACTAGTAACTGATCTATGGACTATAGAGGTATATAGATGCGATTTTTGGATGAAGGAAAAAAAGAATTTGTAATTATAATAATAATCTTAGTAATAATAATTATTATAATAATTCGTCCTTACAGTGGGTACAAGTTTAAATTTTTAAATGTATAAAAGAATCACTTTATATCTGTTTATTGCATCAGGGCTTCTTGACTTTCTCGGGAACCTTGATTTCAACCAAATTCAACAAAAACCTTTTTTTTTTCACGACATCATAAAATGCTCTGGTTGAAATTATATCCTTTGTAGTGTCAGGGTTGGTTTTGACCCGGTCATAAAAATAAGATTATAAAGCAACTTTTGGAGCCAAAATAGAAATCACAAATGTACTTTCAGCCAACACAGCAGGGGGAGTTGACGGCGCACCAGGGGGAGGTGTCAGCAGATTCATGTTGGCGCAGTGTCACCATGTGGAATCACCTTTACATTATCATCATGATCAGAACCCACCTCCGGTGAAGGAAGGTATTTCTATGGAAAATTGTGGCTGTTGTCACCTTTTATATCATAAGACAATTTGTGCCTTTATTCTGTTATATGTTGACTGTACTTTGAGGGTGACAGAAGAAAGAAAATCAGATCATTTTAAATAGTTACCACTGGTGGGATCGAACCCACGCTTGCAAGTAAAACATGGATCACCGTGCATCTATGTCCTACCCTCTAACCACTCAGCCACTGACTTTCCTGTGACAGGGACACACAGTCTACTATCTGACATGTCTTGATTCACGGTTATTCCAGTCTAGTATAACTGGGGCGGTTCACCTGTCAAAGGATCACGCAGGTGTCCTAATGCCAGCTCAGGGAGGACGGAAACCTCCCGTGGAGCTGAAGGACAAAAGCTCGCTTGATCTTGATTTTCAGTATGAATACGGACCGTCAAATCGGAGCCTCACGATCCTTCTGACTTTTTGGCTTTTAAGCAGGTGTCAGAAAAGTTAACAAAAGGTCTCAGCTTATGTTTCTGAACAAGAACATCAAATATTACAGGTATAGATTCATTTAATGTGACACCTGCAGTTCACAAGGCGTCTTTCAGAAGCTTGTCAGACCTTCTCTGAGACGCAGCTAAGGTAAGCCTGATGTTTAGCCTGACTGGGACCAGGCTTGTCGCACTGGCTAATTTACCATGCTTACCAAACCACGCTAGCCTTAAGCCTCGTTTGTGGAACCCAACGCTCGCTAAAGTTAGCCAGGCTAACCCAAATAAGCCAGGCTTTGAGCTAAGCCAGCTTCGTGGAATACCCCCAAGCTCTTGCACACAGATATATTTTTTAAAACTCTGATTTATCATTCTAATAGTTTCAAAAGTAATAATTGATTTCCAATGGCTTGATTGGTTCTTATACAAATAACTTCTTAATTCATTTTTTTGTGTTGAGACCTGTTCTGTATTTCAATATGTTCATATTAAAGTCCTATTGCTGACATTTTTTTATTATTATTATTAGTTTTTATTTTTGCATTTTCTTGAAGAAAATATATGGGTCGAAAATGACCCGTAACACCACAGATGTTGTGAAAGTTAATCATTTTTAAATGAAAAAATAAATCAAGCAAATTAATTTCAGAGATGTTTTTCCCTGAGTAATATTCAGGGAACACAACATCCTTTCATTCATTTATATGATTCTCTTGAGATTCATTTTGCTTTTGCTTTTTAAATTGACATCAGGAGGGGGTGGGGGGGCAGAGACCTACAACCTACAACAAAAATATTAAACCCAACATTTTATGGATATGGAAACCTTACAAGGTAACCAAGAGATGAGAAAAAAATTGGATGATAAGATTTTGTTTTTGATGTATTTTAAAGCTGATTTAAGACAACAGAAACAGTAACAGAAAAGCTAACACAGGAGGAAGGTTAAAAAGGTTAAGGTAAGAAAAACATCACAATATTTACTGGCACATCAAAAGGGACACTTACTGGGTTCATGCAAAGGGAAAAAAATACAAAAAAAAAATACAAAAAAATCACAATATATTGTGACAGTGGAGGAGAGACCAGTCTGGACTGCAAGGTTTGCTTTTAACAAAAATCACAGTCTATTTACGTTAGGGAAACGGGTAGGGGAGAAAACACAACCAATCTTCTTCCCGGTCTGGGGTAGCCTCTAGTCTGCGGGGTCCAGACTGGTGTCCTCCTGGAGAGAGAGGCAAAAAAAGGGATGGGTTTTTTAAAGCTCACACTTTTTATTTCTGCCCTTCCTGGTCTCAGCCACCTGCTCCTCTCTCTTCTCTTCTCTCTTCTGTCTCCCTTTCCACTCCTCTCACCCCCCAGCACCCTCTGATCTTTGATTGTCTTCAGCTGGGCTCTCTCCAGCCTTGGGTCACCTGGCAGGGTAGGTACCTATGATATGACCCTGCCCAGCTGGTGTCTGCTCAGTCCTCCTCTCTGGCGCCCTCTGCTGGCCATGAGACACCAGTGGTGGGGGGAGACACCACAATATATTTGAGTAAACTGTGTTGAAGATGGCTTATCAAATTTGATACAGCGGGTATATAAGGTCATGTAACTCTGAAACAGTCAATGGCCATTTACTTGCATTTCATGCATTATGTCTAAAATCAAGCAACATACAGTCTTTTTATTTTCAAATGACATAGTTTGCTACATTTAGAGTTAAAACTTAGCTATGAAACTTGCTGTAAGCACGGACCAGAACTGGAGCTACGTTGCCCATGTGTACTGTCAGAAATGCAGAGTGCATCTTTGCTTAAACAAGGAGAGAAACTGTTTTCAGGCCTTCCACCATGCAAAATAAAAGGTTGTGAACTGCAAAATGAAAAAAATACTAAAATGTTGTTGTTGTTGTTGTTTTTTTCCAGACTTCCACCCAGCCAGTTCCATTGGTGGCTTTCTCACTACTGCATGATGGTAGCACTGTTTGTGTTTGGAAGTATAAATTTGTTAGTCATGTTAGTCATATAACTGCCCCCGTGACCTACTATAACTATATCAATATCTTTTGAGGTTCGTGCCCCTGGTAGGTGTTGACACACTTAAAACAAGTTTCGTGGGAAGATGGCCCACTGGACACTCCGTCGCGCCCTTGATGCAGAGTTAATAGACACATAGGAATGTGCATACTCACCAGCATACTTACAACAGCCCACAGTCTTCCTCCTTGGCCATTGGCTCTGCTCCTGGATGTAGACGGTTCGTTGAGTGTGCAGGAAGACGGAAGAGAATGGCTCGCCAGGAATGCCCTTCTCTAGGGATGCCACCGCAGTTCCCCAATACAAGCATATGTGGCTGACACAACATATCCAGTCCAGCTCCCAGACATGCCCAACCTGCCTGGACAATGGAGGGGCCACCAGTCCATCAGGGCTCAAACCTTTGGAATGCTCCACCCTCACGTGAAAACAAACCTCCAGCAAAAGACCCTGCCACGCTCACAGTCCAAACCTGGCTCACGCCACCCAGTACTGGGTCCAACAAGTGTGATCCCCTGGCCCTTCTGACACCTCGAGCTAAGGGCTTATTGACCTGGAAGTTCTGACACCCACTCAGCAAAGCCTCCGAACTGGTCTGTGCTGTAACCAGGGAACCTGGCCGGGTCGTAGGGGAACCCCATCCAGTCCGGGCGCCTAGACATGCCCAGCTTGCCTGGACAATAGAGGGGCCACCTTAGATCTACCCAGAGGGAGGTATTTCGCATGTGGCCCCTTCAACATCCTGGCCCCCCTTGCCAGCTGTACATGAATAAGTCACACGGGCTGGGAAAAGTCCATCAGGGCTCAAACCTTTGGAATGCTCCACCCTCAAGTGTGAACAAACCTCCAGCAGAAACCCCTGCCTCGCTCACAGAAGAAACCCGGCCTACGCCCCCCAGTGGTGGGTCCAACACGAATAACCCCTGGCCCTTCTGACACCTCGAGCTAAGGGCTTATTGACCTGGAAGTCCTGACACCCACTCAGCAAAGCCTCCAGTTCTGGTCTGAGCTTTAACCAGGGAACCTGGCCGGGTCGTAGGGGAACCCCATCCAGTCCGGGCGCCTAGACATGCCCAGCTTGCCTGGACAATAGAGGGGCCACCTTAGATCTACCCAGAGGGAGGTATTTCGCATGTGGCCCCTTCAACATCCTGGCCCCCCTTGCCAGCTGTACATGAATAAGTCACACGGGCTGGGAAAAGTCCATCAGGGCTCAAACCTTTGGAATGCTCCACCCTCAAGTGTGAACAAACCTCCAGCAGAAACCCCTGCCTCGCTCATAGAAGAAACCCGGCCTACGCCCCCCAGTGGTGGGTCAAACACGAATAACCCCTGGCCCTTCTGACACCTCGAGCTAAGGGCTTATTGACCTGGAAGTCCTGACACCCACTCAGCAAAGCCTCCAGTTCTGGTCTGAGCTTGAACCAGGGAACCTGGCCGGGTCATAAGGGAACCCCATCCAGTCCGGGCGCCTAGACATGCCCAGCTTGCCAGGGCAATGGAGGGGCCACCTTAGATCTACCCAGAGGGAGGTATTTCGCATGTGGCCCCTTCAACATCCTGGCCCCCCTTGCCAGCTGTACATGAATAAGTCACACGGGCTGGGAAAAGTCCATCAGGGCTCATACCTTTGGAATGCTCCACCCTCAAGTGTGAACAAACCTCCAGCAGAAACCCCTGCCTCGCTCATAGAAGAAACCCGGCCTACGCCCCCCAGTGGTGGGTCAAACACGAATATCCCCTGGCCCTTCTGACACCTCGAGCTAAGGGCTTATTGACCTGGAAGTCCTGACACCCACTCAGCAAAGCCTCCAGTTCTAGTCTGAGCTTGAACCAGGGAACCTGGCCGGGTCATAAGGGAACCCCATCCAGTCCGGGCGCCTAGACATGCCCAGCTTGCCAGGGCAATGGAGGGGCCACCTTAGATCTACCCAGAGGGAGGTATTTCGCATGTGGCACCTTCAACATCCTGGCCCCCCTTGCCAGCTGTACATGAATAAGTCACACGGGCTGGGAAAAGTCCATCAGGGCTCATACCTTTGGAATGCTCCACCCTCAAGTGTGAACAAACCTCCAGCAGAAACCCCTGCCTCGCTCACAGTAGAAACCCGGCCTACGCCCCCCAGTGGTGGGTCCAACACAAATAACCCCTGGCCCTTCTGACACCTCGAGCTAAGGGCTTATTGACCTGGAGGTTCTGACACCCACTCAGCCAAGCCTCCAGTACCAGTCCGTGTCGGAACCAGGAGAACCTGGCTAGGTTGTAGCGGAACCTCCCCAGTCCGGGTGCCCAGATATGCCCAACCTGCCAGGGCAATGGAGGGGCCACCAGAGGGAGGTATTTCGCGTGTGGCCCCTTCAACTTCCTGGCACCTCTGTCGGTTGTGATAAACCAGAAGCAGGGACTGGGAACAGTCCTTCTTACTTTGACTTTAGCCTCCGGTGGGCAGTTCTGGAGCCTGACCTCGAGTTTCGTGTGGATATTAAGCCACTGTATGCATCAGCAACCAAGTCAAAAATACCACAGTGGTCCTGGGTCAGGCAGGTGCAGAAAAGAGTCACCCCACCATCATTGGCGTTAATCATTCCCTGAGAAATGGCTCTTTTAGGCGGGCATTCTCCACAGGTGGCAGGAACGCACAAACTCGCACAAAGCCTGAGGAGCAAATGGACTTTGGTGCAAACGGCAAGCGACAGTAGCAGCAGCGACATTAGCTCAGTGGGTAGAGAGAATGCTTGGGGACCGTGGGATCCGGGTTAAGAGCAATGATTTTCAATCAGTTGACTGAGAATTGTAACTGGACTCGATGCTTGTGAAAATGGACTTTAGCCTGAAAAAGCAGCAGTGATAACTCTTGGTCAGGTTCTGAAATCATGCCACACAAACACAAACACAGTATAGTCCAATTCACTGCCACTGGAGCTTGGGTTGTCTGTGTCACGAGATCCCTTGATCAAGCCCTCATTCAGGCCACAAACAAGTGAACAATGGGCTAGGGGATCACTGTCAGATGATCGCTCAGTGTGCAGCCACCTGAGCTCTCGCCAGAACCCCCTTGGTTCTAATTCAATCTCAGGCGGTACGCTTGGACCACGAACTGGGGGATATCTTGGAAACATTTACCCAGTTTTCAGCCCCCTGAGCCGGGCTGCTCTCTGGCCAGAACCCCCTTGGTTCTCATTCAATCTCAGGCGGTACGCTTGGACCACTAACTGGGGGATATCTTGGAAGCCATTTACCCAGTTTTCAGCCCCCTGAGCTGGGCTGCTCTCTGGCCAGAACCCCCTTGGTTCTCATTCAATCTCAGGCGGTACGCTTGGACCACGAACTGGGGGATATCTTGGAAGCCATTTACCCAGTTTTCAGCCCCCTGAGCCGGGCTGCTCTCTGGCCAGAACCCCCTTGGTTCTCATTCAATCTCAGGCGGTACGCTTGGACCACGAACTGGGGGATATCTTGGAAGCCATTTACCCAGTTTTCAGCCCCCTGAGCCGGGCTGCTCTCTGGCCAGAACCCCCTTGGTTCTCATTCAATCTCAGGCGGTACGCTTGGACCACGAACTGGGGGATATCTTGGAAGCCATTTACCCAGTTTTCAGCCCCCTGAGCCGGGCTGCTCTCTGGCCAGAACCCCCTTGGTTCTCATTCAATCTCAGGCGGTACGCTTGGACCACGAACCGGGGGATATCTTGGAAGCATTTACCCAGTTTTCAGCCCCCTGAGCCGGGCTGCTCTCTGGCCAGAACCCCCTTGGTTCTCATTCAATCTCAGGCGGTACGCTTGGACCACGAACCGGGGGATATCTTGGAAGCATTTACCCAGTTTTCAGCCCCCTGAGCCGGGCTGCTCTCTGGCCAGAACCCCCTTGGTTCTCATTCAATCTCAGGCGGTACGCTTGGACCACGAACCGGGGGATATCTTGGAAGCATTTACCCAGTTTTCAGCCCCCTGAGCCGGGCTGCTCTCTGGCCAGAACCCCCTTGGTTCTCATTCAATCTCAGGCGGTACGCTTGGACCACGAACCGGGGGATATCTTGGAAACATTTACCCAGATCCGGGCTGCTCTCTGGCCAGAACCCCCTTGGTTCTCATTCAATCTCAGGCGGTACGCTTGGACCACGAACCGGGGGATATCTTGGAAACATTTACCCAGTTTTCAGCCCCCTGAGCCGGGCTGCTCTCTGGCCAGAACCCCCTTGGTTCTCATTCAATCTCAGGTGGTACGCTTGGACCACGAACCGGGGGATATCTTGGAAACATTTACCCAGTTTTCAGCCCCCTGAGCCGGGCTGCTCTCTGGCCAGAACCCCCTTGGCATTCAAACTCAGGCAGCACGTGTGGACCATGAGCCAATTCGGGGTTCAGTGCCTTGCTCAAGGACACTAGGGCATGCGACTGCTGTCTGCTGGACTCGAACCCTGGACCTTTGGATTGAGAGGCGACCACTCTGCCACTGAGCTACAGCCCAGGGCAGAGCCACCTGAGCTGGGTTCTTCTCTAGAGCCAGACCCCTGAGGCCAGGGACACTTTCTGTGAGAGCCAGACCCTGAGGCCAGGGAGACTTTCTGCTAGAGCCAGGCCATAGTGCACAATTTGTGGACACATTGTTTTCAATGTCCCCCTGTTCTGCTCTGGAGGTCCCCTGTTTCTGAAAACGTGATTCTCAAAAATGGGATGATGGTGGTTAGCCGATGGGACGTCACACAGCCACCAAAACACAGTATAACCATTGCGTGCTATGGCTATTAGGTTCGAGGAGTAGCCCAATCATTGATGTTTGGTGCCCCTGGTAGGTTGGGCCGCTAACCAGGGGCTCAGAGAGGATGACACTTTGAAAATTTTCACTCTACTGCCAGCTCATACCCCTGGTAAGACGCCCTGCCGACCAGGCTAAAGTTAATTCCATGATGTTGAATGAAGTGCAGTGTAGTTTGGGATGCATCAGCTCTCAGCTGTCTGGAATCCATACCGACAATTACTTAGAACACAATATCTGTTAATAAAATTGTCCAACCTAAAATGTGTTTTTCTCCATTTTTGAAAGTGGAATTACTTTCGCTATTTTCAATTTTTTCTATTGAAAAAGATAAAATTACACACACAGCCAACTATATAAAATAAATAAATAAATGGAAAAAAAAAAAAATATATATATATATATATATATATATATATATATATATATATATATATATATATATATATATATATATATATATATAGTGGTTCAATAATCACATCAGTTATGTTTTAAACTAACATCATGTCCATACCTACACAGTCATTGGATCTTTTGCTTGCACAACTTTTCGCAATACTGAATATTTCAACTTTCTTTATTCTACCAAGAAAAAACACTTATAACTGATCTATGGACAATAGAAGGAAGCTTGCACAGTCAAAAGCACAACTACGTTGGCGCAGTCAGGAGAGAGCTTGTGTTATGTCCAACAGATCCCGGGTTCAAGCCCAGAAGCGGGTGTATTTTTTTTTTTAAGCAAACTTAGACTAGTAACTGATCTATGGACTATAGAAAGAAGCCGCTCAGTCAAAAGCACAACTACGTTGGCGCAGTCAGGAGAGAGCTTGGGTTGACTCCAATAGACCCCAGGTTCAAGCCCAGAAGCGGGTGTGTTTTTTTTTTTTTTGCAAACTTAGACTAGTAACTGATCTATGGACAATAGAAGGAAGCTTGCACAGTCAAAAGCACAACTACGTTGGCGCAGTCAGGAGAGAGCTTGGGTTGAGTCCAATAGACCCCAGGTTCAAGCCCAGAAGCGGGTGTGTTTTTTTTTTTTGGAAACTTAGACTAGTAACTGATCTATGGACAATAGAAGGAAGCTTGCACAGTCAAAAGCACAACTACGTTGGCGCAGTCAGGAGAGAGCTTGTGTTATGTCCAACAGATCCCGGGTTCAAGCCCAGAAGCGGGTGTGGTTTTTTTTTTGCAAACTTAGACTAGTAACTGATCTATGGACAATAGAAGGAAGCTTGCACAGTCAAAAGCACAACTACGTTGGCGCAGTCAGGAGAGAGCTTGTGTTATGTCCAACAGATCCCGGGTTCAAGCCCAGAGAGGGTGTGGTTTTTTTTTTGCAAACTTAGACTAGTAACTGATCTATGGACAATAGAAGGAAGCTTGCACAGTCAAAAGCACAACTACGTTGGCGCAGTCAGGAGAGAGCTTGGGTTGAGTCCAATAGACCCCAGGTTCAAGCCCAGAAGCGGGTGTGTTTTTTTTTTTTGCAAACTTAGACTAGTAACTGATCTATGGACAATAGAAGGAAGCTTGCACAGTCAAAAGCACAACTACGTTGGCGCAGTCAGGAGAGAGCTTGGGTTGAGTCCAATAGACCCCAGGTTCAAGCCCAGAAGCGGGTGTGTTTTTTTTTTTTGCAAACTTAGACTAGTAACTGATCTATGGACAATAGAAGGAAGCTTGCACAGTCAAAAGCACAACTACGTTGGCGCAGTCAGGAGAGAGCTTGGGTTGACTCCAATAGACCCCAGGTTCAAGCCCAGAAGCGGGTGTATTTTTTTTTTTAAGCAAACTTAGACTAGTAACTGATCTATGGACTATAGAAAAAGCCGCTCAGTCAAAAGCACAACTACGTTGGCGCAGTCAGGAGAGAGCTTGGGTTGACTCCAATAGACCCCAGGTTCAAGCCCAGAAGCGGGTGTGTTTTTTTTTTTTTTGCAAACTTAGACTAGTAACTGATCTATGGACAATAGAAGGAAGCTTGCACAGTCAAAAGCACAACTATGTTGGCGCAGTCAGGAGAGAGCTTGTGTTATGTCCAACAGATCCCGGGTTCAAGCCCAGAAGCGGGTGTGTTTTTTTTTTTTGCAAACTTAGACTAGTAACTGATCTATGGACAATAGAAGGAAGCTTGCACAGTCAAAAGCACAACTACGTTGGCGCAGTCAGGAGAGAGCTTGGGTTGAGTCCAATAGACCCCAGGTTCAAGCCCAGAAGCGGGTGTGTTTTTTTTTTTTTGCAAACTTAGACTAGTAACTGATCTATGGACAATAGAAGGAAGCTTGCACAGTCAAAAGCACAACTACATTGGCGCAGTCAGGAGAGAGCTTGGGTTGAGTCCAATAGACCCCAGGTTCAAGCCCAGAAGCGGGTGTGTTTTTTTTTTTTGCAAACTTAGACTAGTAACTGATCTATGGACAATAGAAGGAAGCTTGCACAGTCAAAAGCACAACTACGTTGGCGCAGTCAGGAGAGAGCTTGTGTTATGTCCAACAGATCCCGGGTTCAAGCCCAGAAGCGGGTGTATTTTTTTTTTTAAGCAAACTTAGACTAGTAACTGATCTATGGACTATAGAAAAAGCCGCTCAGTCAAAAGCACAACTACGTTGGCGCAGTCAGGAGAAAGCTTGGGTTGACTCCAATAGACCCCAGGTTCAAGCCCAGAAGCGGGTGTGTTTTTTTTTTTTTTTGCAAACTTAGACTAGTAACTGATCTATGGACAATAGAAGGAAGCTTGCACAGTCAAAAGCACAACTACGTTGGCGCAGTCAGGAGAGAGCTTGGGTTGAGTCCAATAGACCCCAGGTTCAAGCCCAGAAGCGGGTGTGTTTTTTTTTTTTGCAAACTTAGACTAGTAACTGATCTATGGACAATAGAAGGAAGCTTGCACAGTCAAAAGCACAACTACGTTGGCGCAGTCAGGAGAGAGCTTGGGTTGAGTCCAATAGACCCCAGGTTCAAGCCCAGAAGCGGGTGTGTTTTTTTTTTTTGCAAACTTAGACTAGTAACTGATCTATGGACAATAGAAGGAAGCTTGCACAGTCAAAAGCACAACTACGTTGGCGCAGTCAGGAGAGAGCTTGGGTTGAGTCCAATAGACCCCAGGTTCAAGCCCAGAAGCGGGTGTGTTTTTTTTTTTTGCAAACTTAGACTAGTAACTGATCTATGGACAATAGAAGGAAGCTTGCACAGTCAAAAGCACAACTACGTTGGCGCAGTCAGGAGAGAGCTTGGGTTGACTCCAATAGACCCCAGGTTCAAGCCCAGAAGCGGGTGTGTTTTTTTTTTTTTTGCAAACTTAGACTAGTAACTGATCTATGGACAATAGAAGGAAGCTTGCACAGTCAAAAGCACAACTACGTTGGCGCAGTCAGGAGAGAGCTTGTGTTATGTCCAACAGATCCCGGGTTCAAGCCCAGAAGCGGGTGTGTTTTTTTTTTTGTTGCAAACTTAGACTAGTAACTGATCTATGGACAATAGAAGGAAGCTTGCACAGTCAAAAGCACAACTACGTTGGCGCAGTCAGGAGAGAGCTTGGGTTGAGTCCAATAGACCCCAGGTTCAAGCCCAGAAGCGGGTGTGTTTTTTTTTTTTGCAAACTTAGACTAGTAACTGATCTATGGACAATAGAAGGAAGCTTGCACAGTCAAAAGCACAACTACATTGGCGCAGTCAGGAGAGAGCTTGGGTTGAGTCCAATAGACCCCAGGTTCAAGCCCAGAAGCGGGTGTGTTTTTTTTTTTTGCAAACTTAGACTAGTAACTGATCTATGGACAATAGAAGGAAGCTTGCACAGTCAAAAGCAAAACTACGTTGGCGCAGTCAGGAGAGAGCTTGTGTTATGTCCAACAGATCCCGGGTTCAAGCCCAGAAGCGGGTGTATTTTTTTTTTTAAGCAAACTTAGACTTGTAACTGATCTATGGACTATAGAAGGAAGCTGCTCAGTCAAAGCACAACTCCGTTGGCGCAGTCAGGAGAGAGCTGGGGTTGAGGTCAACATACCTCGGGTTCAAGCCTAGGAGCAGGTGTATTTTTTTTTAAGCAAATTTAGACTAGTAACTGATCTATGGACTATAGAGGTATATAGATGCGATTTTTGGATGAAGGAAAAAAAGAATTTGTAATTATAATAATAATCTTAGTAATAATAATTATTATAATAATTCGTCCTTACAGTGGGTACAAGTTTAAATTTTTAAATGTATAAAAGAATCACTTTATATCTGTTTATTGCATCAGGGCTTCTTGACTTTCTCGGGAACCTTGATTTCAACCAAATTCAACAAAAACCTTTTTTTTTTCACGACATCATAAAATGCTCTGGTTGAAATTATATCCTTTGTAGTGTCAGGGTTGGTTTTGACCCGGTCATAAAAATAAGATTATAAAGCAACTTTTGGAGCCAAAATAGAAATCACAAATGTACTTTCAGCCAACACAGCAGGGGGAGTTGACGGCGCACCAGGGGGAGGTGTCAGCAGATTCATGTTGGCGCAGTGTCACCATGTGGAATCACCTTTACATTATCATCATGATCAGAACCCACCTCCGGTGAAGGAAGGTATTTCTATGGAAAATTGTGGCTGTTGTCACCTTTTATATCATAAGACAATTTGTGCCTTTATTCTGTTATATGTTGACTGTACTTTGAGGGTGACAGAAGAAAGAAAATCAGATCATTTTAAATAGTTACCACTGGTGGGATCGAACCCACGCTTGCAAGTAAAACATGGATCACCGTGCATCTATGTCCTACCCTCTAACCACTCAGCCACTGACTTTCCTGTGACAGGGACACACAGTCTACTATCTGACATGTCTTGATTCACGGTTATTCCAGTCTAGTATAACTGGGGCGGTTCACCTGTCAAAGGATCACGCAGGTGTCCTAATGCCAGCTCAGGGAGGACGGAAACCTCCCGTGGAGCTGAAGGACAAAAGCTCGCTTGATCTTGATTTTCAGTATGAATACGGACCGTCAAATCGGAGCCTCACGATCCTTCTGACTTTTTGGCTTTTAAGCAGGTGTCAGAAAAGTTAACAAAAGGTCTCAGCTTATGTTTCTGAACAAGAACATCAAATATTACAGGTATAGATTCATTTAATGTGACACCTGCAGTTCACAAGGCGTCTTTCAGAAGCTTGTCAGACCTTCTCTGAGACGCAGCTAAGGTAAGCCTGACGTTTAGCCTGACTGGGACCAGGCTTGTCGCACTGGCTAATTTACCATGCTTACCAAACCACGCTAGCCTTAAGCCTCGTTTGTGGAACCCAACGCTCGCTAAAGTTAGCCAGGCTAACCCAAATAAGCCAGGCTTTGAGCTAAGCCAGCTTCGTGGAATACCCCCAAGCTCTTGCACACAGATATATTTTTTAAAACTCTGATTTATCATTCTAATAGTTTCAAAAGTAATAATTGATTTCCAATGGCTTGATTGGTTCTTATACAAATAACTTCTTAATTCATTTTTTTGTGTTGAGACCTGTTCTGTATTTCAATATGTTCATATTAAAGTCCTATTGCTGACATTTTTTTATTATTATTATTAGTTTTTATTTTTGCATTTTCTTGAAGAAAATATATGGGTCGAAAATGACCCGTAACACCACAGATGTTGTGAAAGTTAATCATTTTTAAATGAAAAAATAAATCAAGCAAATTAATTTCAGAGATGTTTTTCCCTGAGTAATATTCAGGGAACACAACATCCTTTCATTCATTTATATGATTCTCTTGAGATTCATTTTGCTTTTGCTTTTTAAATTGACATCAGGAGGGGGTGGGGGGGCAGAGACCTACAACCTACAACAAAAATATTAAACCCAACATTTTATGGATATGGAAACCTTACAAGGTAACCAAGAGATGAGAAAAAAATTGGATGATAAGATTTTGTTTTTGATGTATTTTAAAGCTGATTTAAGACAACAGAAACAGTAACAGAAAAGCTAACACAGGAGGAAGGTTAAAAAGGTTAAGGTAAGAAAAACATCACAATATTTACTGGCACATCAAAAGGGACACTTACTGGGTTCATGCAAAGGGAAAAAAATACAAAAAAAAAATACAAAAAAATCACAATATATTGTGACAGTGGAGGAGAGACCAGTCTGGACTGCAAGGTTTGCTTTTAACAAAAATCACAGTCTATTTACGTTAGGGAAACGGGTAGGGGAGAAAACACAACCAATCTTCTTCCCGGTCTGGGGTAGCCTCTAGTCTGCGGGGTCCAGACTGGTGTCCTCCTGGAGAGAGAGGCAAAAAAAGGGATGGGTTTTTTAAAGCTCACACTTTTTATTTCTGCCCTTCCTGGTCTCAGCCACCTGCTCCTCTCTCTTCTCTTCTCTCTTCTGTCTCCCTTTCCACTCCTCTCACCCCCCAGCACCCTCTGATCTTTGATTGTCTTCAGCTGGGCTCTCTCCAGCCTTGGGTCACCTGGCAGGGTAGGTACCTATGATATGACCCTGCCCAGCTGGTGTCTGCTCAGTCCTCCTCTCTGGCGCCCTCTGCTGGCCATGAGACACCAGTGGTGGGGGGAGACACCACAATATATTTGAGTAAACTGTGTTGAAGATGGCTTATCAAATTTGATACAGCGGGTATATAAGGTCATGTAACTCTGAAACAGTCAATGGCCATTTACTTGCATTTCATGCATTATGTCTAAAATCAAGCAACATACAGTCTTTTTATTTTCAAATGACATAGTTTGCTACATTTAGAGTTAAAACTTAGCTATGAAACTTGCTGTAAGCACGGACCAGAACTGGAGCTACGTTGCCCATGTGTACTGTCAGAAATGCAGAGTGCATCTTTGCTTAAACAAGGAGAGAAACTGTTTTCAGGCCTTCCACCATGCAAAATAAAAGGTTGTGAACTGCAAAATGAAAAAAATACTAAAATGTTGTTGTTGTTGTTGTTTTTTTCCAGACTTCCACCCAGCCAGTTCCATTGGTGGCTTTCTCACTACTGCATGATGGTAGCACTGTTTGTGTTTGGAAGTATAAATTTGTTAGTCATGTTAGTCATATAACTGCCCCCGTGACCTACTATAACTATATCAATATCTTTTGAGGTTCGTGCCCCTGGTAGGTGTTGACACACTTAAAACAAGTTTCGTGGGAAGATGGCCCACTGGACACTCCGTCGCGCCCTTGATGCAGAGTTAATAGACACATAGGAATGTGCATACTTACCAGCATACTTACAACAGCCCACAGTCTTCCTCCTTGGCCATTGGCTCTGCTCCTGGATGTAGACGGTTCGTTGAGTGTGCAGGAAGACGGAAGAGAATGGCTCGCCAGGAATGCCCTTCTCTAGGGATGCCACCGCAGTTCCCCAATACAAGCATATGTGGCTGACACAACATATCCAGTCCAGCTCCCAGACATGCCCAACCTGCCTGGACAATGGAGGGGCCACCAGTCCATCAGGGCTCAAACCTTTGGAATGCTCCACCCTCACGTGAAAACAAACCTCCAGCAAAAGACCCTGCCACGCTCACAGTCCAAACCTGGCTCACGCCACCCAGTACTGGGTCCAACAAGTGTGATCCCCTGGCCCTTCTGACACCTCGAGCTAAGGGCTTATTGACCTGGAAGTTCTGACACCCACTCAGCAAAGCCTCCGAACTGGTCTGTGCTGTAACCAGGGAACCTGGCCGGGTCGTAGGGGAACCCCATCCAGTCCGGGCGCCTAGACATGCCCAGCTTGCCTGGACAATAGAGGGGCCACCTTAGATCTACCCAGAGGGAGGTATTTCGCATGTGGCCCCTTCAACATCCTGGCCCCCCTTGCCAGCTGTACATGAATAAGTCACACGGGCTGGGAAAAGTCCATCAGGGCTCAAACCTTTGGAATGCTCCACCCTCAAGTGTGAACAAACCTCCAGCAGAAACCCCTGCCTCGCTCACAGAAGAAACCCGGCCTACGCCCCCCAGTGGTGGGTCCAACACGAATAACCCCTGGCCCTTCTGACACCTCGAGCTAAGGGCTTATTGACCTGGAAGTCCTGACACCCACTCAGCAAAGCCTCCAGTTCTGGTCTGAGCTTTAACCAGGGAACCTGGCCGGGTCGTAGGGGAACCCCATCCAGTCCGGGCGCCTAGACATGCCCAGCTTGCCTGGACAATAGAGGGGCCACCTTAGATCTACCCAGAGGGAGGTATTTCGCATGTGGCCCCTTCAACATCCTGGCCCCCCTTGCCAGCTGTACATGAATAAGTCACACGGGCTGGGAAAAGTCCATCAGGGCTCAAACCTTTGGAATGCTCCACCCTCAAGTGTGAACAAACCTCCAGCAGAAACCCCTGCCTCGCTCATAGAAGAAACCCGGCCTACGCCCCCCAGTGGTGGGTCAAACACGAATAACCCCTGGCCCTTCTGACACCTCGAGCTAAGGGCTTATTGACCTGGAAGTCCTGACACCCACTCAGCAAAGCCTCCAGTTCTGGTCTGAGCTTGAACCAGGGAACCTGGCCGGGTCATAAGGGAACCCCATCCAGTCCGGGCGCCTAGACATGCCCAGCTTGCCAGGGCAATGGAGGGGCCACCTTAGATCTACCCAGAGGGAGGTATTTCGCATGTGGCCCCTTCAACATCCTGGCCCCCCTTGCCAGCTGTACATGAATAAGTCACACGGGCTGGGAAAAGTCCATCAGGGCTCATACCTTTGGAATGCTCCACCCTCAAGTGTGAACAAACCTCCAGCAGAAACCCCTGCCTCGCTCACAGTAGAAACCCGGCCTACGCCCCCCAGTGGTGGGTCAAACACGAATAACCCCTGGCCCTTCTGACACCTCGAGCTAAGGGCTTATTGACCTGGAAGTCCTGACACCCACTCAGCAAAGCCTCCAGTTCTGGTCTGAGCTGGAACCAGGGAACCTGGCCGGGTCGTAGGGGAACCTCATCCAGTCAGGGCACCTAGACATGCCCAGCCTGCCAGGGCAATGGAGGGGCCACCTTAGATCTACCCAGAGGGAGGTATTTCGCATGTGGCACCTTCAACATCCTGGCCCCCCTTGCCAGCTGTACATGAATAAGTCACACGGGCTGGGAAAAGTCCATCAGGGCTCATACCTTTGGAATGCTCCACCCTCAAGTGTGAACAAACCTCCAGCAGAAACCCCTGCCTCGCTCATAGAAGAAACCCGGCCTACGCCCCCCCAGTGGTGGGTCAAACACGAATATCCCCTGGCCCTTCTGACACCTCGAGCTAAGGGCTTATTGACCTGGAAGTCCTGACACCCACTCAGCAAAGCCTCCAGTTCTGGTCTGAGCTTGAACCAGGGAACCTGGCCGGGTCATAAGGGAACCCCATCCAGTCCGGGCGCCTAGACATGCCCAGCTTGCCAGGGCAATGGAGGGGCCACCTTAGATCTACCCAGAGGGAGGTATTTCGCATGTGGCCCCTTCAACATCCTGGCCCCCCTTGCCAGCTGTACATGAATAAGTCACACGGGCTGGGAAAAGTCCATCAGGGCTCATACCTTTGGAATGCTCCACCCTCAAGTGTGAACAAACCTCCAGCAGAAACCCCTGCCTCGCTCACAGTAGAAACCCGGCCTAAGCCCCCCAGTGGTGGGTCAAACACGAATAACCCCTGGCCCTTCTGACACCTCGAGCTAAGGGCTTATTGACCTGGAAGTCCTGACACCCACTCAGTAAAGCCTCCAGTTCTGGTCTGAGCTGGAACCAGGGAACCTGGCCGGGTCGTAGGGGAACCCCATCCAGTCCGGGCGCCTAGACATGCCCAGCTTGCCTGGACAATGGAGGGGCCACCTTAGATCTACCCAGAGGGAGGTATTTCGCATGTGGCACCTTCAACATCCTGGCCCCCCTTGCCAGCTGTACATGAATAAGTCACACGGGCTGGGAAAAGTCCATCAGGGCTCAAACCTTTGGAATGCTGCACCCTCAAGTGTGAACAAACCTCCAGCAGAAACCCCTGCCTCGCTCATAGAAGAAACCCGGCCTACGTCCCCCAGTGGTGGGTCAAACACGAATAACCCCTGGCCCTTCTGACACCTCGAGCTAAGGGCTTATTGACCTGGAAGTCCTGACACCCACTCAGCAAAGCCTCCAGTTCTGGTCTGAGCTTGAACCAGGGAACCTGGCCGGGTCATAAGGGAACCCCATCCAGTCCGGGCGCCTAGACATGCCCAGCTTGCCAGGGCAATGGAGGGGCCACCTTAGATCTACCCAGAGGGAGGTATTTCGCATGTGGCCCCTTCAACATCCTGGCCCCCCTTGCCAGCTGTACATGAATAAGTCACACGGGCTGGGAAAAGTCCATCAGGGCTCATACCTTTGGAATGCTCCACCCTCAAGTGTGAACAAACCTCCAGCAGAAACCCCTGCCTCGCTCACAGTAGAAACCCGGCCTAAGCCCCCCAGTGGTGGGTCAAACACGAATAACCCCTGGCCCTTCTGACACCTCGAGCTAAGGGCTTATTGACCTGGAAGTCCTGACACCCACTCAGTAAAGCCTCCAGTTCTGGTCTGAGCTGGAACCAGGGAACCTGGCCGGGTCGTAGGGGAACCCCATCCAGTCCGGGCGCCTAGACATGCCCAGCTTGCCTGGACAATGGAGGGGCCACCTTAGATCTACCCAGAGGGAGGTATTTCGCATGTGGCACCTTCAACATCCTGGCCCCCCTTGCCAGCTGTACATGAATAAGTCACACGGGCTGGGAAAAGTCCATCAGGGCTCAAACCTTTGGAATGCTCCACCCTCAAGTGTGAACAAACCTCCAGCAGAAACCCCTGCCTCGCTCATAGAAGAAACCCGGCCTACGTCCCCCAGTGGTGGGTCAAACACGAATAACCCCTGGCCCTTCTGACACCTCGAGCTAAGGGCTTATTGACCTGGAAGTCCTGACACCCACTCAGCAAAGCCTCCAGTTCTAGTCTGAGCTTGAACCAGGGAACCTGGCCGGGTCATAAGGGAACCCCATCCAGTCCGGGCGCCTAGACATGCCCAGCTTGCCAGGGCAATGAAGGGGCCACCTTAGATCTACCCAGAGGGAGGTATTTCGCATGTGGCACCTTCAACATCCTGGCCCCCCTTGCCAGCTGTACATGAATAAGTCACACGGGCTGGGAAAAGTCCATCAGGGCTCAAACCTTTGGAATGCTCCACCCTCAAGTGTGAACAAACCTCCAGCAGAAACCCCTGCCTCGCTCACAGTAGAAACCCGGCCTACGCCCCCCAGTGGTGGGTCCAACACAAATAACCCCTGGCCCTTCTGACACCTCGAGCTAAGGGCTTATTGACCTGGAGGTTCTGACACCCACTCAGCCAAGCCTCCAGTACCAGTCCGTGTCGGAACCAGGAGAACCTGGCTAGGTTGTAGCGGAACCTCCCCAGTCCGGGTGCCCAGATATGCCCAACCTGCCAGGGCAATGGAGGGGCCACCAGAGGGAGGTATTTCGCGTGTGGCCCCTTCAACTTCCTGGCACCTCTGTCGGTTGTGATAAACCAGAAGCAGGGACTGGGAACAGTCCTTCTTACTTTGACTTTAGCCTCCGGTGGGCAGTTCTGGAGCCTGACCTCGAGTTTCGTGTGGATATTAAGCCACTGTATGCATCAGCAACCAAGTCAAAAATACCACAGTGGTCCTGGGTCAGGCAGGTGCAGAAAAGAGTCACCCCACCATCATTGGCGTTAATCATTCCCTGAGAAATGGCTCTTTTAGGCGGGCATTCTCCACAGGTGGCAGGAACGCACAAACTCGCACAAAGCCTGAGGAGCAAATGGACTTTGGTGCAAACGGCAAGCGACAGTAGCAGCAGCGACATTAGCTCAGTGGGTAGAGAGAATGCTTGGGGACCGTGGGATCCGGGTTAAGAGCAATGATTTTCAATCAGTTGACTGAGAATTGTAACTGGACTCGATGCTTGTGAAAATGGACTTTAGCCTGAAAAAGCAGCAGTGATAACTCTTGGTCAGGTTCTGAAATCATGCCACACAAACACAAACACAGTATAGTCCAATTCACTGCCACTGGAGCTTGGGTTGTCTGTGTCACGAGATCCCTTGATCAAGCCCTCATTCAGGCCACAACAAGTGAACAATGGGCTAGGGGATCACTGTCAGATGATCGCTCAGTGTGCAGCCACCTGAGCTCTCGCCAGAACCCCCTTGGTTCTAATTCAATCTCAGGCGGTACGCTTGGACCACGAACTGGGGGATATCTTGGAAACATTTACCCAGTTTTCAGCCCCCTGAGCCGGGCTGCTCTCTGGCCAGAACCCCCTTGGTTCTCATTCAATCTCAGGCGGTACGCTTGGACCACTAACTGGGGGATATCTTGGAAGCCATTTACCCAGTTTTCAGCCCCCTGAGCTGGGCTGCTCTCTGGCCAGAACCCCCTTGGTTCTCATTCAATCTCAGGCGGTACGCTTGGACCACGAACTGGGGGATATCTTGGAAGCCATTTACCCAGTTTTCAGCCCCCTGAGCCGGGCTGCTCTCTGGCCAGAACCCCCTTGGTTCTCATTCAATCTCAGGCGGTACGCTTGGACCACGAACCGGGGGATATCTTGGAAACATTTACCCAGAGCCGGGCTGCTCTCTGGCCAGAACCCCCTTGGTTCTCATTCAATCTCAGGCGGTACGCTTGGACCACGAACCGGGGGATATCTTGGAAGCATTTACCCAGTTTTCAGCCCCCTGAGCCGGGCTGCTCTCTGGCCAGAACCCCCTTGGTTCTCATTCAATCTCAGGCGGTACGCTTGGACCACGAACCGGGGGATATCTTGGAAGCATTTACCCAGTTTTCAGCCCCCTGAGCCGGGCTGCTCTCTGGCCAGAGCCCCCTTGGTTCTCATTCAATCTCAGGCGGTACGCTTGGACCACGAACCGGGGGATATCTTGGAAGCATTTACCCAGTTTTCAGCCCCCTGAGCCGGGCTGCTCTCTGGCCAGAACCCCCTTGGTTCTCATTCAATCTCAGGCGGTACGCTTGGACCACGAACCGGGGGATATCTTGGAAGCATTTACCCAGTTTTCAGCCCCCTGAGCCGGGCTGCTCTCTGGCCAGAACCCCCTTGGTTCTCATTCAATCTCAGGCGGTACGCTTGGACCACGAACCGGGGGATATCTTGGAAGCATTTACCCAGTTTTCAGCCCCCTGAGCCGGGCTGCTCTCTGGCCAGAACCCCCTTGGTTCTCATTCAATCTCAGGCGGTACGCTTGGACCACGAACCGGGGGATATCTTGGAAGCATTTACCCAGTTTTCAGCCCCCTGAGCCGGGCTGCTCTCTGGCCAGAACCCCCTTGGTTCTCATTCAATCTCAGGCGGTACGCTTGGACCACGAACCGGGGGATATCTTGGAAGCATTTACCCAGTTTTCAGCCCCCTGAGCCGGGCTGCTCTCTGGCCAGAACCCCCTTGGTTCTCATTCAATCTCAGGCGGTACGCTTGGACCACGAACCGGGGGATATCTTGGAAGCATTTACCCAGTTTTCAGCCCCCTGAGCCGGGCTGCTCTCTGGCCAGAACCCCCTTGGTTCTCATTCAATCTCAGGCGGTACGCTTGGACCACGAACCGGGGGATATCTTGGAAGCATTTACCCAGTTTTCAGCCCCCTGAGCCGGGCTGCTCTCTGGCCAGAACCCCCTTGGTTCTCATTCAATCTCAGGCGGTACGCTTGGACCACGAACCGGGGGATATCTTGGAAACATTTACCCAGATCCGGGCTGCTCTCTGGCCAGAACCCCCTTGGTTCTTATTCAATCTCAGGCGGTACGCTTGGACCACGAACCGGGGGATATCTTGGAAACATTTACCCAGTTTTCAGCCCCCTGAGCCGGGCTGCTCTCTGGCCAGAACCCCCTTGGTTCTCATTCAATCTCAGGTGGTACTCTGGACCATGAACCGGGGGATATCTTGGAAACATTTACCCAGTTTTCAGCCCCCTGAGCCGGGCTGCTCTCTGGCCAGAACCCCCTTGGCATTCAAACTCAGGCAGCACGTGTGGACCATGAGCCAATTCGGGGTTCAGTGCCTTGCTCAAGGACACTAGGGCATGCGACTGCTGTCTGCTGGACTCGAACCCTGGACCTTTGGATTGAGAGGCGACCACTCTGCCACTGAGCTACAGCCCAGGGCAGAGCCACCTGAGCTGGGTTCTTCTCTAGAGCCAGACCCCTGAGGCCAGGGACACTTTCTGTGAGAGCCAGACCCTGAGGCCAGGGAGACTTTCTGCTAGAGCCAGGCCATAGTGCACAATTTGTGGACACATTGTTTTCAATGTCCCCCTGTTCTGCTCTGGAGGTCCCCTGTTTCTGAAAACGTGATTCTCAAAAATGGGATGATGGTGGTTAGCCGATGGGACGTCACACAGCCACCAAAACACAGTATAACCATTGCGTGCTATGGCTATTAGGTTCGAGGAGTAGCCCAATCATTGATGTTTGGTGCCCCTGGTAGGTTGGGCCGCTAACCAGGGGCTCAGAGAGGATGACACTTTGAAAATTTTCACTCTACTGCCAGCTCATACCCCTGGTAAGACGCCCTGCCGACCAGGCTAAAGTTAATTCCATGATGTTGAATGAAGTGCAGTGTAGTTTGGGATGCATCAGCTCTCAGCTGTCTGGAATCCATACCGACAATTACTTAGAACACAATATCTGTTAATAAAATTGTCCAACCTAAAATGTGTTTTTCTCCATTTTTGAAA
Source organism: Halichoeres trimaculatus (assembly GCF_033239565.1). Taxonomy (NCBI): domain Eukaryota; kingdom Metazoa; phylum Chordata; class Actinopteri; order Labriformes; family Labridae; genus Halichoeres; species Halichoeres trimaculatus. The sequence goes on along the minus strand of NW_027437223.1, from coordinate 244,185 downwards.
GTGGAATTACTTTCGCTATTTTCAATTTTTTCTATTGAAAAAGATAAAATTACACACACAGCCAACTATATAAAATAAATAAATAAATGGAAAAAATATATATATATATATATATATATATATATATATATATATATATATATATATATATATATATATATATATATATATATATATATATATATAGTGGTTCAATAATCACATCAGTTATGTTTTAAACTAACATCATGTCCATACCTACACAGTCATTGGATCTTTTGCTTGCACAACTTTTCGCAATACTGAATATTTCAACTTTCTTTACTCTACCAAGAAAAAACACTTATAACTGATCTATGGACAATAGAAGGAAGCTTGCACAGTCAAAAGCACAACTACGTTGGCGCAGTCAGGAGAGAGCTTGTGTTATGTCCAACAGATCCCGGGTTCAAGCCCAGAAGCGGGTGTATTTTTTTTTTTAAGCAAACTTAGACTAGTAACTGATCTATGGACTATAGAAAGAAGCCGCTCAGTCAAAAGCACAACTACGTTGGCGCAGTCAGGAGAGAGCTTGGGTTGACTCCAATAGACCCCAGGTTCAAGCCCAGAAGCGGGTGTGTTTTTTTTTTTTTTGCAAACTTAGACTAGTAACTGATCTATGGACAATAGAAGGAAGCTTGCACAGTCAAAAGCACAACTACGTTGGCGCAGTCAGGAGAGAGCTTGGGTTGAGTCCAATAGACCCCAGGTTCAAGCCCAGAAGCGGGTGTGTTTTTTTTTTTTGGAAACTTAGACTAGTAACTGATCTATGGACAATAGAAGGAAGCTTGCACAGTCAAAAGCACAACTACGTTGGCGCAGTCAGGAGAGAGCTTGTGTTATGTCCAACAGATCCCGGGTTCAAGCCCAGAAGCGGGTGTGGTTTTTTTTTTGCAAACTTAGACTAGTAACTGATCTATGGACAATAGAAGGAAGCTTGCACAGTCAAAAGCACAACTACGTTGGCGCAGTCAGGAGAGAGCTTGGGTTGAGTCCAATAGACCCCAGGTTCAAGCCCAGAAGCGGGTGTGTTTTTTTTTTTTGCAAACTTAGACTAGTAACTGATCTATGGACAATAGAAGGAAGCTTGCACAGTCAAAAGCACAACTACGTTGGCGCAGTCAGGAGAGAGCTTGGGTTGAGTCCAATAGACCCCAGGTTCAAGCCCAGAAGCGGGTGTGTTTTTTTTTTTTGCAAACTTAGACTAGTAACTGATCTATGGACAATAGAAGGAAGCTTGCACAGTCAAAAGCACAACTACGTTGGCGCAGTCAGGAGAGAGCTTGGGTTGAGTCCAATAGACCCCAGGTTCAAGCCCAGAAGCGGGTGTGTTTTTTTTTTTTGCAAACTTAGACTAGTAACTGATCTATGGACAATAGAAGGAAGCTTGCACAGTCAAAAGCACAACTACGTTGGCGCAGTCAGGAGAGAGCTTGGGTTGACTCCAATAGACCCCAGGTTCAAGCCCAGAAGCGGGTGTGTTTTTTTTTTTTTTGCAAACTTAGACTAGTAACTGATCTATGGACAATAGAAGGAAGCTTGCACAGTCAAAAGCACAACTACGTTGGCGCAGTCAGGAGAGAGCTTGTGTTATGTCCAACAGATCCCGGGTTCAAGCCCAGAAGCGGGTGTGTTTTTTTTTTTGTTGCAAACTTAGACTAGTAACTGATCTATGGACAATAGAAGGAAGCTTGCACAGTCAAAAGCACAACTACGTTGGCGCAGTCAGGAGAGAGCTTGGGTTGAGTCCAATAGACCCCAGGTTCAAGCCCAGAAGCGGGTGTGTTTTTTTTTTTTGCAAACTTAGACTAGTAACTGATCTATGGACAATAGAAGGAAGCTTGCACAGTCAAAAGCACAACTACATTGGCGCAGTCAGGAGAGAGCTTGGGTTGAGTCCAATAGACCCCAGGTTCAAGCCCAGAAGCGGGTGTGTTTTTTTTTTTTGCAAACTTAGACTAGTAACTGATCTATGGACAATAGAAGGAAGCTTGCACAGTCAAAAGCAAAACTACGTTGGCGCAGTCAGGAGAGAGCTTGTGTTATGTCCAACAGATCCCGGGTTCAAGCCCAGAAGCGGGTGTATTTTTTTTTTTAAGCAAACTTAGACTTGTAACTGATCTATGGACTATAGAAGGAAGCTGCTCAGTCAAAGCACAACTCCGTTGGCGCAGTCAGGAGAGAGCTGGGGTTGAGGTCAACATACCTCGGGTTCAAGCCTAGGAGCAGGTGTATTTTTTTTTAAGCAAATTTAGACTAGTAACTGATCTATGGACTATAGAGGTATATAGATGCGATTTTTGGATGAAGGAAAAAAAGAATTTGTAATTATAATAATAATCTTAGTAATAATAATTATTATAATAATTCGTCCTTACAGTGGGTACAAGTTTAAATTTTTAAATGTATAAAAGAATCACTTTATATCTGTTTATTGCATCAGGGCTTCTTGACTTTCTCGGGAACCTTGATTTCAACCAAATTCAACAAAAACCTTTTTTTTTTCACGACATCATAAAATGCTCTGGTTGAAATTATATCCTTTGTAGTGTCAGGGTTGGTTTTGACCCGGTCATAAAAATAAGATTATAAAGCAACTTTTGGAGCCAAAATAGAAATCACAAATGTACTTTCAGCCAACACAGCAGGGGGAGTTGACGGCGCACCAGGGGGAGGTGTCAGCAGATTCATGTTGGCGCAGTGTCACCATGTGGAATCACCTTTACATTATCATCATGATCAGAACCCACCTCCGGTGAAGGAAGGTATTTCTATGGAAAATTGTGGCTGTTGTCACCTTTTATATCATAAGACAATTTGTGCCTTTATTCTGTTATATGTTGACTGTACTTTGAGGGTGACAGAAGAAAGAAAATCAGATCATTTTAAATAGTTACCACTGGTGGGATCGAACCCACGCTTGCAAGTAAAACATGGATCACCGTGCATCTATGTCCTACCCTCTAACCACTCAGCCACTGACTTTCCTGTGACAGGGACACACAGTCTACTATCTGACATGTCTTGATTCACGGTTATTCCAGTCTAGTATAACTGGGGCGGTTCACCTGTCAAAGGATCACGCAGGTGTCCTAATGCCAGCTCAGGGAGGACGGAAACCTCCCGTGGAGCTGAAGGACAAAAGCTCGCTTGATCTTGATTTTCAGTATGAATACGGACCGTCAAATCGGAGCCTCACGATCCTTCTGACTTTTTGGCTTTTAAGCAGGTGTCAGAAAAGTTAACAAAAGGTCTCAGCTTATGTTTCTGAACAAGAACATCAAATATTACAGGTATAGATTCATTTAATGTGACACCTGCAGTTCACAAGGCGTCTTTCAGAAGCTTGTCAGACCTTCTCTGAGACGCAGCTAAGGTAAGCCTGACGTTTAGCCTGACTGGGACCAGGCTTGTCGCACTGGCTAATTTACCATGCTTACCAAACCACGCTAGCCTTAAGCCTCGTTTGTGGAACCCAACGCTCGCTAAAGTTAGCCAGGCTAACCCAAATAAGCCAGGCTTTGAGCTAAGCCAGCTTCGTGGAATACCCCCAAGCTCTTGCACACAGATATATTTTTTAAAACTCTGATTTATCATTCTAATAGTTTCAAAAGTAATAATTGATTTCCAATGGCTTGATTGGTTCTTATACAAATAACTTCTTAATTCATTTTTTTGTGTTGAGACCTGTTCTGTATTTCAATATGTTCATATTAAAGTCCTATTGCTGACATTTTTTTATTATTATTATTAGTTTTTATTTTTGCATTTTCTTGAAGAAAATATATGGGTCGAAAATGACCCGTAACACCACAGATGTTGTGAAAGTTAATCATTTTTAAATGAAAAAATAAATCAAGCAAATTAATTTCAGAGATGTTTTTCCCTGAGTAATATTCAGGGAACACAACATCCTTTCATTCATTTATATGATTCTCTTGAGATTCATTTTGCTTTTGCTTTTTAAATTGACATCAGGAGGGGGTGGGGGGGCAGAGACCTACAACCTACAACAAAAATATTAAACCCAACATTTTATGGATATGGAAACCTTACAAGGTAACCAAGAGATGAGAAAAAAATTGGATGATAAGATTTTGTTTTTGATGTATTTTAAAGCTGATTTAAGACAACAGAAACAGTAACAGAAAAGCTAACACAGGAGGAAGGTTAAAAAGGTTAAGGTAAGAAAAACATCACAATATTTACTGGCACATCAAAAGGGACACTTACTGGGTTCATGCAAAGGGAAAAAAATACAAAAAAAAAATACAAAAAAATCACAATATATTGTGACAGTGGAGGAGAGACCAGTCTGGACTGCAAGGTTTGCTTTTAACAAAAATCACAGTCTATTTACGTTAGGGAAACGGGTAGGGGAGAAAACACAACCAATCTTCTTCCCGGTCTGGGGTAGCCTCTAGTCTGCGGGGTCCAGACTGGTGTCCTCCTGGAGAGAGAGGCAAAAAAAGGGATGGGTTTTTTAAAGCTCACACTTTTTATTTCTGCCCTTCCTGGTCTCAGCCACCTGCTCCTCTCTCTTCTCTTCTCTCTTCTGTCTCCCTTTCCACTCCTCTCACCCCCCAGCACCCTCTGATCTTTGATTGTCTTCAGCTGGGCTCTCTCCAGCCTTGGGTCACCTGGCAGGGTAGGTACCTATGATATGACCCTGCCCAGCTGGTGTCTGCTCAGTCCTCCTCTCTGGCGCCCTCTGCTGGCCATGAGACACCAGTGGTGGGGGGAGACACCACAATATATTTGAGTAAACTGTGTTGAAGATGGCTTATCAAATTTGATACAGCGGGTATATAAGGTCATGTAACTCTGAAACAGTCAATGGCCATTTACTTGCATTTCATGCATTATGTCTAAAATCAAGCAACATACAGTCTTTTTATTTTCAAATGACATAGTTTGCTACATTTAGAGTTAAAACTTAGCTATGAAACTTGCTGTAAGCACGGACCAGAACTGGAGCTACGTTGCCCATGTGTACTGTCAGAAATGCAGAGTGCATCTTTGCTTAAACAAGGAGAGAAACTGTTTTCAGGCCTTCCACCATGCAAAATAAAAGGTTGTGAACTGCAAAATGAAAAAAATACTAAAATGTTGTTGTTGTTGTTGTTTTTTTCCAGACTTCCACCCAGCCAGTTCCATTGGTGGCTTTCTCACTACTGCATGATGGTAGCACTGTTTGTGTTTGGAAGTATAAATTTGTTAGTCATGTTAGTCATATAACTGCCCCCGTGACCTACTATAACTATATCAATATCTTTTGAGGTTCGTGCCCCTGGTAGGTGTTGACACACTTAAAACAAGTTTCGTGGGAAGATGGCCCACTGGACACTCCGTCGCGCCCTTGATGCAGAGTTAATAGACACATAGGAATGTGCATACTTACCAGCATACTTACAACAGCCCACAGTCTTCCTCCTTGGCCATTGGCTCTGCTCCTGGATGTAGACGGTTCGTTGAGTGTGCAGGAAGACGGAAGAGAATGGCTCGCCAGGAATGCCCTTCTCTAGGGATGCCACCGCAGTTCCCCAATACAAGCATATGTGGCTGACACAACATATCCAGTCCAGCTCCCAGACATGCCCAACCTGCCTGGACAATGGAGGGGCCACCAGTCCATCAGGGCTCAAACCTTTGGAATGCTCCACCCTCACGTGAAAACAAACCTCCAGCAAAAGACCCTGCCACGCTCACAGTCCAAACCTGGCTCACGCCACCCAGTACTGGGTCCAACAAGTGTGATCCCCTGGCCCTTCTGACACCTCGAGCTAAGGGCTTATTGACCTGGAAGTTCTGACACCCACTCAGCAAAGCCTCCGAACTGGTCTGTGCTGTAACCAGGGAACCTGGCCGGGTCGTAGGGGAACCCCATCCAGTCCGGGCGCCTAGACATGCCCAGCTTGCCTGGACAATAGAGGGGCCACCTTAGATCTACCCAGAGGGAGGTATTTCGCATGTGGCCCCTTCAACATCCTGGCCCCCCTTGCCAGCTGTACATGAATAAGTCACACGGGCTGGGAAAAGTCCATCAGGGCTCAAACCTTTGGAATGCTCCACCCTCAAGTGTGAACAAACCTCCAGCAGAAACCCCTGCCTTGCTCACAGAAGAAACCCGGCCTACGCCCCCCAGTGGTGGGTCAAACACGAATAACCCCTGGCCCTTCTGACACCTCGAGCTAAGGGCTTATTGACCTGGAAGTCCTGACACCCACTCAGCAAAGCCTCCAGTTCTGGTCTGAGCTTTAACCAGGGAACCTGGCCGGGTCGTAGGGGAACCCCATCCAGTCCGGGCGCCTAGACATGCCCAGCTTGCCTGGACAATAGAGGGGCCACCTTAGATCTACCCAGAGGGAGGTATTTCGCATGTGGCACCTTCAACATCCTGGCCCCCCTTGCCAGCTGTACATGAATAAGTCACACGGGCTGGGAAAAGTCCATCAGGGCTCATACCTTTGGAATGCTCCACCCTCAAGTGTGAACAAACCTCCAGCAGAAACCCCTGCCTCGCTCACAGTAGAAACCCGGCCCCCCCCCCCCCAGTGGTGGGTCCAACACAAATAACCCCTGGCCCTTCTGACACCTCGAGCTAAGGGCTTATTGACCTGGAGGTTCTGACACCCACTCAGCCAAGCCTCCAGTACCAGTCCGTGTCGGAACCAGGAGAACCTGGCTAGGTTGTAGCGGAACCTCCCCAGTCCGGGTGCCCAGATATGCCCAACCTGCCAGGGCAATGGAGGGGCCACCAGAGGGAGGTATTTCGCGTGTGGCCCCTTCAACTTCCTGGCACCTCTGTCGGTTGTGATAAACCAGAAGCAGGGACTGGGAACAGTCCTTCTTACTTTGACTTTAGCCTCCGGTGGGCAGTTCTGGAGCCTGACCTCGAGTTTCGTGTGGATATTAAGCCACTGTATGCATCAGCAACCAAGTCAAAAATACCACAGTGGTCCTGGGTCAGGCAGGTGCAGAAAAGAGTCACCCCACCATCATTGGCGTTAATCATTCCCTGAGAAATGGCTCTTTTAGGCGGGCATTCTCCACAGGTGGCAGGAACGCACAAACTCGCACAAAGCCTGAGGAGCAAATGGACTTTGGTGCAAACGGCAAGCGACAGTAGCAGCAGCGACATTAGCTCAGTGGGTAGAGAGAATGCTTGGGGACCGTGGGATCCGGGTTAAGAGCAATGATTTTCAATCAGTTGACTGAGAATTGTAACTGGACTCGATGCTTGTGAAAATGGACTTTAGCCTGAAAAAGCAGCAGTGATAACTCTTGGTCAGGTTCTGAAATCATGCCACACAAACACAAACACAGTATAGTCCAATTCACTGCCACTGGAGCTTGGGTTGTCTGTGTCACGAGATCCCTTGATCAAGCCCTCATTCAGGCCACAAACAAGTGAACAATGGGCTAGGGGATCACTGTCAGATGATCGCTCAGTGTGCAGCCACCTGAGCTCTCGCCAGAACCCCCTTGGTTCTAATTCAATCTCAGGCGGTACGCTTGGACCACGAACTGGGGGATATCTTGGAAACATTTACCCAGTTTTCAGCCCCCTGAGCCGGGCTGCTCTCTGGCCAGAACCCCCTTGGTTCTCATTCAATCTCAGGCGGTACGCTTGGACCACTAACTGGGGGATATCTTGGAAGCCATTTACCCAGTTTTCAGCCCCCTGAGCTGGGCTGCTCTCTGGCCAGAACCCCCTTGGTTCTCATTCAATCTCAGGCGGTACGCTTGGACCACGAACCGGGGGATATCTTGGAAGCCATTTACCCAGTTTTCAGCCCCCTGAGCCGGGCTGCTCTCTGGCCAGAACCCCCTTGGTTCTCATTCAATCTCAGGCGGTACGCTTGGACCACGAACCGGGGGATATCTTGGAAGCATTTACACAGTTTTCAGCCCCCTGAGCCGGGCTGCTCTCTGGCCAGAACCCCCTTGGTTCTCATTCAATCTCAGGCGGTACGCTTGGACCACGAACCGGGGGATATCTTGGAAGCATTTACCCAGTTTTCAGCCCCCTGAGCCGGGCTGCTCTCTGGCCAGAACCCCCTTGGTTCTCATTCAATCTCAGGCGGTACGCTTGGACCACGAACCGGGGGATATCTTGGAAGCATTTACCCAGTTTTCAGCCCCCTGAGCCGGGCTGCTCTCTGGCCAGAACCCCCTTGGTTCTCATTCAATCTCAGGCGGTACGCTTGGACCACGAACCGGGGGATATCTTGGAAGCATTTACACAGTTTTCAGCCCCCTGAGCCGGGCTGCTCTCTGGCCAGAACCCCCTTGGTTCTCATTCAATCTCAGGCGGTACGCTTGGACCACGAACCGGGGGATATCTTGGAAGCATTTACACAGTTTTCAGCCCCCTGAGCCGGGCTGCTCTCTGGCCAGAACCCCCTTGGTTCTCATTCAATCTCAGGCGGTACGCTTGGACCACGAACCGGGGGATATCTTGGAAGCATTTACCCAGTTTTCAGCCCCCTGAGCCGGGCTGCTCTCTGGCCAGAACCCCCTTGGTTCTCATTCAATCTCAGGCGGTACGCTTGGACCACGAACCGGGGGATATCTTGGAAGCATTTACCCAGTTTTCAGCCCCCTGAGCCGGGCTGCTCTCTGGCCAGAACCCCCTTGGCATTCAAACTCAGGCAGCACGTGTGGACCATGAGCCAATTCGGGGTTCAGTGCCTTGCTCAAGGACACTAGGGCATGCGACTGCTGTCTGCTGGACTCGAACCCTGGACCTTTGGATTGAGAGGCGACCACTCTGCCACTGAGCTACAGCCCAGGGCAGAGCCACCTGAGCTGGGTTCTTCTCTAGAGCCAGACCCCTGAGGCCAGGGACACTTTCTGTGAGAGCCAGACCCTGAGGCCAGGGAGACTTTCTGCTAGAGCCAGGCCATAGTGCACAATTTGTGGACACATTGTTTTCAATGTCCCCCTGTTCTGCTCTGGAGGTCCCCTGTTTCTGAAAACGTGATTCTCAAAAATGGGATGATGGTGGTTAGCCGATGGGACGTCACACAGCCACCAAAACACAGTATAACCATTGCGTGCTATGGCTATTAGGTTCGAGGAGTAGCCCAATCATTGATGTTTGGTGCCCCTGGTAGGTTGGGCCGCTAACCAGGGGCTCAGAGAGGATGACACTTTGAAAATTTTCACTCTACTGCCAGCTCATACCCCTGGTAAGACGCCCTGCCGACCAGGCTAAAGTTAATTCCATGATGTTGAATGAAGTGCAGTGTAGTTTGGGATGCATCAGCTCTCAGCTGTCTGGAATCCATACCGACAATTACTTAGAACACAATATCTGTTAATAAAATTGTCCAACCTAAAATGTGTTTTTCTCCATTTTTGAAAGTGGAATTACTTTCGCTATTTTCATTTTTTTCTATTGAAAAAGATAAAATTACACACACAGCCAACTATATAAAATAAATAAATAAATGGAAAAAAAAAAAAAAATATATATATATATATATATATATATATATATATATATATATATATATATATATATATATATATATATATATATATATATAGTGGTTCAATAATCACATCAGTTATGTTTTAAACTAACATCATGTCCATACCTACACAGTCATTGGATCTTTTGCTTGCACAACTTTTCGCAATACTGAATATTTCAACTTTCTTTACTCTACCAAGAAAAAACACTTATAACTGATCTATGGACAATAGAAGGAAGCTTGCACAGTCAAAAGCACAACTACGTTGGCGCAGTCAGGAGAGAGCTTGTGTTATGTCCAACAGATCCCGGGTTCAAGCCCAGAAGCGGGTGTATTTTTTTTTTAAGCAAACTTAGACTAGTAACTGATCTATGGACTATAGAAAGAAGCCGCTCAGTCAAAAGCACAACTACGTTGGCGCAGTCAGGAGAGAGCTTGGGTTATGTCCAACAGATCCCAGGTTCAAGCCCAGAAGCGGGTGTGTTTTTTTTTTTTTTGCAAACTTAGACTAGTAACTGATCTATGGACAATAGAAGGAAGCTTGCACAGTCAAAAGCACAACTACGTTGGCGCAGTCAGGAGAGAGCTTGGGTTGAGTCCAATAGACCCCAGGTTCAAGCCCAGAAGCGGGTGTGTTTTTTTTTTTGGAAACTTAGACTAGTAACTGATCTATGGACAATAGAAGGAAGCTTGCACAGTCAAAAGCACAACTACGTTGGCGCAGTCAGGAGAGAGCTTGTGTTATGTCCAACAGATCCCGGGTTCAAGCCCAGAAGCGGGTGTATTTTTTTTTTTAAGCAAACTTAGACTAGTAACTGATCTATGGACAATAGAAGGAAGCTTGCACAGTCAAAAGCACAACTACGTTGGCGCAGTCAGGAGAGAGCTTGGGTTGAGTCCAATAGACCCCAGGTTCAAGCCCAGAAGCGGGTGTGTTTTTTTTTTTTGCAAACTTAGACTAGTAACTGATCTATGGACAATAGAAGGAAGCTTGCACAGTCAAAAGCACAACTACGTTGGCGCAGTCAGGAGAGAGCTTGGGTTGAGTCCAATAGACCCCAGGTTCAAGCCCAGAAGCGGGTGTGTTTTTTTTTTTTGCAAACTTAGACTAGTAACTGATCTATGGACAATAGAAGGAAGCTTGCACAGTCAAAAGCACAACTACGTTGGCGCAGTCAGGAGAGAGCTTGTGTTATGTCCAACAGATCCCGGGTTCAAGCCCAGAAGCGGGTGTATTTTTTTTTTTAAGCAAACTTAGACTAGTAACTGATCTATGGACTATAGAAAAAGCCGCTCAGTCAAAAGCACAACTACGTTGGCGCAGTCAGGAGAGAGCTTGGGTTGACTCCAATAGACCCCAGGTTCAAGCCCAGAAGCGGGTGTGTTTTTTTTTTTTTTGCAAACTTAGACTAGTAACTGATCTATGGACAATAGAAGGAAGCTTGCACAGTCAAAAGCACAACTACGTTGGCGCAGTCAGGAGAGAGCTTGTGTTATGTCCAACAGATCCCGGGTTCAAGCCCAGAAGCGGGTGTGTTTTTTTTTTTTGCAAACTTAGACTAGTAACTGATCTATGGACAATAGAAGGAAGCTTGCACAGTCAAAAGCACAACTACGTTGGCGCAGTCAGGAGAGAGCTTGGGTTGAGTCCAATAGACCCCAGGTTCAAGCCCAGAAGCGGGTGTGTTTTTTTTTTTTTGCAAACTTAGACTAGTAACTGATCTATGGACAATAGAAGGAAGCTTGCACAGTCAAAAGCACAACTACATTGGCGCAGTCAGGAGAGAGCTTGGGTTGAGTCCAATAGACCCCAGGTTCAAGCCCAGAAGCGGGTGTGTTTTTTTTTTTTGCAAACTTAGACTAGTAACTGATCTATGGACAATAGAAGGAAGCTTGCACAGTCAAAAGCACAACTACGTTGGCGCAGTCAGGAGAGAGCTTGTGTTATGTCCAACAGATCCCGGGTTCAAGCCCAGAAGCGGGTGTATTTTTTTTTTTAAGCAAACTTAGACTAGTAACTGATCTATGGACTATAGAAAAAGCCGCTCAGTCAAAAGCACAACTACGTTGGCGCAGTCAGGAGAAAGCTTGGGTTGACTCCAATAGACCCCAGGTTCAAGCCCAGAAGCGGGTGTGTTTTTTTTTTTTTTGCAAACTTAGACTAGTAACTGATCTATGGACAATAGAAGGAAGCTTGCACAGTCAAAAGCACAACTACGTTGGCGCAGTCAGGAGAGAGCTTGGGTTGACTCCAATAGACCCCAGGTTCAAGCCCAGAAGCGGGTGTGTTTTTTTTTTTTGCAAACTTAGACTAGTAACTGATCTATGGACAATAGAAGGAAGCTTGCACAGTCAAAAGCACAACTACGTTGGCGCAGTCAGGAGAGAGCTTGTGTTATGTCCAACAGATCCCGGGTTCAAGCCCAGAAGCGGGTGTGTTTTTTTTTTTGTTGCAAACTTAGACTAGTAACTGATCTATGGACAATAGAAGGAAGCTTGCACAGTCAAAAGCACAACTACGTTGGCGCAGTCAGGAGAGAGCTTGGGTTGAGTCCAATAGACCCCAGGTTCAAGCCCAGAAGCGGGTGTGTTTTTTTTTTTTGCAAACTTAGACTAGTAACTGATCTATGGACAATAGAAGGAAGCTTGCACAGTCAAAAGCACAACTACGTTGGCGCAGTCAGGAGAGAGCTTGTGTTATGTCCAACAGATCCCGGGTTCAAGCCCAGAAGCGGGTGTATTTTTTTTTTTAAGCAAACTTAGACTAGTAACTGATCTATGGACTATAGAAAAAGCCGCTCAGTCAAAAGCACAACTACGTTGGCGCAGTCAGGAGAGAGCTTGGGTTGACTCCAATAGACCCCAGGTTCAAGCCCAGAAGCGGGTGTGTTTTTTTTTTTTTTGCAAACTTAGACTAGTAACTGATCTATGGACAATAGAAGGAAGCTTGCACAGTCAAAAGCACAACTACGTTGGCGCAGTCAGGAGAGAGCTTGTGTTATGTCCAACAGATCCCGGGTTCAAGCCCAGAAGCGGGTGTGTTTTTTTTTTTTGCAAACTTAGACTAGTAACTGATCTATGGACAATAGAAGGAAGCTTGCACAGTCAAAAGCACAACTACGTTGGCGCAGTCAGGAGAGAGCTTGGGTTGAGTCCAATAGACCCCAGGTTCAAGCCCAGAAGCGGGTGTGTTTTTTTTTTTTTGCAAACTTAGACTAGTAACTGATCTATGGACAATAGAAGGAAGCTTGCACAGTCAAAAGCACAACTACATTGGCGCAGTCAGGAGAGAGCTTGGGTTGAGTCCAATAGACCCCAGGTTCAAGCCCAGAAGCGGGTGTGTTTTTTTTTTTTGCAAACTTAGACTAGTAACTGATCTATGGACAATAGAAGGAAGCTTGCACAGTCAAAAGCACAACTACGTTGGCGCAGTCAGGAGAGAGCTTGTGTTATGTCCAACAGATCCCGGGTTCAAGCCCAGAAGCGGGTGTATTTTTTTTTTTAAGCAAACTTAGACTAGTAACTGATCTATGGACTATAGAAAAAGCCGCTCAGTCAAAAGCACAACTACGTTGGCGCAGTCAGGAGAAAGCTTGGGTTGACTCCAATAGACCCCAGGTTCAAGCCCAGAAGCGGGTGTGTTTTTTTTTTTTTTGCAAACTTAGACTAGTAACTGATCTATGGACAATAGAAGGAAGCTTGCACAGTCAAAAGCACAACTACGTTGGCGCAGTCAGGAGAGAGCTTGGGTTGACTCCAATAGACCCCAGGTTCAAGCCCAGAAGCGGGTGTGTTTTTTTTTTTTGCAAACTTAGACTAGTAACTGATCTATGGACAATAGAAGGAAGCTTGCACAGTCAAAAGCACAACTACGTTGGCGCAGTCAGGAGAGAGCTTGTGTTATGTCCAACAGATCCCGGGTTCAAGCCCAGAAGCGGGTGTGTTTTTTTTTTTGTTGCAAACTTAGACTAGTAACTGATCTATGGACAATAGAAGGAAGCTTGCACAGTCAAAAGCACAACTACGTTGGCGCAGTCAGGAGAGAGCTTGTGTTATGTCCAACAGATCCCGGGTTCAAGCCCAGAAGCGGGTGTGTTTTTTTTTTGTAAACTTAGACTAGTAACTGATCTATGGACTATAGAAGGAAGCTTGCACAGTCAAAAGCACAACTACGTTGGCGCAGTCAGGAGAGAGCTTGGGTTGAGTCCAATAGACCCCAGGTACAAGCCCAGAAGCGGGTGTGTTTTTTTTTTTTTGCAAACTTAGACTAGTAACTGATCTATGGACAATAGAAGGAAGCTTGCACAGTCAAAAGCAAAACTACGTTGGCGCAGTCAGGAGAGAGCTTGTGTTATGTCCAACAGATCCCGGGTTCAAGCCCAGAAGCGGGTGTATTTTTTTTTTTAAGCAAACTTAGACTTGTAACTGATCTATGGACTATAGAAGGAAGCTGCTCAGTCAAAGCACAACTCCGTTGGCGCAGTCAGGAGAGAGCTGGGGTTGAGGTCAACATACCTCGGGTTCAAGCCTAGGAGCAGGTGTATTTTTTTTTAAGCAAATTTAGACTAGTAACTGATCTATGGACTATAGAGGTATATAGATGCGATTTTTGGATGAAGGAAAAAAAGAATTTGTAATTATAATAATAATCTTAGTAATAATAATTATTATAATAATTCGTCCTTACAGTGGGTACAAGTTTAAATTTTTAAATGTATAAAAGAATCACTTTATATCTGTTTATTGCATCAGGGCTTCTTGACTTTCTCGGGAACCTTGATTTCAACCAAATTCAACAAAAACCTTTTTTTTTTCACGACATCATAAAATGCTCTGGTTGAAATTATATCCTTTGTAGTGTCAGGGTTGGTTTTGACCCGGTCATAAAAATAAGATTATAAAGCAACTTTTGGAGCCAAAATAGAAATCACAAATGTACTTTCAGCCAACACAGCAGGGGGAGTTGACGGCGCACCAGGGGGAGGTGTCAGCAGATTCATGTTGGCGCAGTGTCACCATGTGGAATCACCTTTACATTATCATCATGATCAGAACCCACCTCCGGTGAAGGAAGGTATTTCTATGGAAAATTGTGGCTGTTGTCACCTTTTATATCATAAGACAATTTGTGCCTTTATTCTGTTATATGTTGACTGTACTTTGAGGGTGACAGAAGAAAGAAAATCAGATCATTTTAAATAGTTACCACTGGTGGGATCGAACCCACGCTTGCAAGTAAAACATGGATCACCGTGCATCTATGTCCTACCCTCTAACCACTCAGCCACTGACTTTCCTGTGACAGGGACACACAGTCTACTATCTGACATGTCTTGATTCACGGTTATTCCAGTCTAGTATAACTGGGGCGGTTCACCTGTCAAAGGATCACGCAGGTGTCCTAATGCCAGCTCAGGGAGGACGGAAACCTCCCGTGGAGCTGAAGGACAAAAGCTCGCTTGATCTTGATTTTCAGTATGAATACGGACCGTCAAATCGGAGCCTCACGATCCTTCTGACTTTTTGGCTTTTAAGCAGGTGTCAGAAAAGTTAACAAAAGGTCTCAGCTTATGTTTCTGAACAAGAACATCAAATATTACAGGTATAGATTCATTTAATGTGACACCTGCAGTTCACAAGGCGTCTTTCAGAAGCTTGTCAGACCTTCTCTGAGACGCAGCTAAGGTAAGCCTGACGTTTAGCCTGACTGGGACCAGGCTTGTCGCACTGGCTAATTTACCATGCTTACCAAACCACGCTAGCCTTAAGCCTCGTTTGTGGAACCCAACGCTCGCTAAAGTTAGCCAGGCTAACCCAAATAAGCCAGGCTTTGAGCTAAGCCAGCTTCGTGGAATACCCCCAAGCTCTTGCACACAGATATATTTTTTAAAACTCTGATTTATCATTCTAATAGTTTCAAAAGTAATAATTGATTTCCAATGGCTTGATTGGTTCTTATACAAATAACTTCTTAATTCATTTTTTTGTGTTGAGACCTGTTCTGTATTTCAATATGTTCATATTAAAGTCCTATTGCTGACATTTTTTTATTATTATTATTAGTTTTTATTTTTGCATTTTCTTGAAGAAAATATATGGGTCGAAAATGACCCGTAACACCACAGATGTTGTGAAAGTTAATCATTTTTAAATGAAAAAATAAATCAAGCAAATTAATTTCAGAGATGTTTTTCCCTGAGTAATATTCAGGGAACACAACATCCTTTCATTCATTTATATGATTCTCTTGAGATTCATTTTGCTTTTGCTTTTTAAATTGACATCAGGAGGGGGTGGGGGGGCAGAGACCTACAACCTACAACAAAAATATTAAACCCAACATTTTATGGATATGGAAACCTTACAAGGTAACCAAGAGATGAGAAAAAAATTGGATGATAAGATTTTGTTTTTGATGTATTTTAAAGCTGATTTAAGACAACAGAAACAGTAACAGAAAAGCTAACACAGGAGGAAGGTTAAAAAGGTTAAGGTAAGAAAAACATCACAATATTTACTGGCACATCAAAAGGGACACTTACTGGGTTCATGCAAAGGGAAAAAAATACAAAAAAAAAATACAAAAAAATCACAATATATTGTGACAGTGGAGGAGAGACCAGTCTGGACTGCAAGGTTTGCTTTTAACAAAAATCACAGTCTATTTACGTTAGGGAAACGGGTAGGGGAGAAAACACAACCAATCTTCTTCCCGGTCTGGGGTAGCCTCTAGTCTGCGGGGTCCAGACTGGTGTCCTCCTGGAGAGAGAGGCAAAAAAAGGGATGGGTTTTTTAAAGCTCACACTTTTTATTTCTGCCCTTCCTGGTCTCAGCCACCTGCTCCTCTCTCTTCTCTTCTCTCTTCTGTCTCCCTTTCCACTCCTCTCACCCCCCAGCACCCTCTGATCTTTGATTGTCTTCAGCTGGGCTCTCTCCAGCCTTGGGTCACCTGGCAGGGTAGGTACCTATGATATGACCCTGCCCAGCTGGTGTCTGCTCAGTCCTCCTCTCTGGCGCCCTCTGCTGGCCATGAGACACCAGTGGTGGGGGGAGACACCACAATATATTTGAGTAAACTGTGTTGAAGATGGCTTATCAAATTTGATACAGCGGGTATATAAGGTCATGTAACTCTGAAACAGTCAATGGCCATTTACTTGCATTTCATGCATTATGTCTAAAATCAAGCAACATACAGTCTTTTTATTTTCAAATGACATAGTTTGCTACATTTAGAGTTAAAACTTAGCTATGAAACTTGCTGTAAGCACGGACCAGAACTGGAGCTACGTTGCCCATGTGTACTGTCAGAAATGCAGAGTGCATCTTTGCTTAAACAAGGAGAGAAACTGTTTTCAGGCCTTCCACCATGCAAAATAAAAGGTTGTGAACTGCAAAATGAAAAAAATACTAAAATGTTGTTGTTGTTGTTGTTTTTTTCCAGACTTCCACCCAGCCAGTTCCATTGGTGGCTTTCTCACTACTGCATGATGGTAGCACTGTTTGTGTTTGGAAGTATAAATTTGTTAGTCATGTTAGTCATATAACTGCCCCCGTGACCTACTATAACTATATCAATATCTTTTGAGGTTCGTGCCCCTGGTAGGTGTTGACACACTTAAAACAAGTTTCGTGGGAAGATGGCCCACTGGACACTCCGTCGCGCCCTTGATGCAGAGTTAATAGACACATAGGAATGTGCATACTTACCAGCATACTTACAACAGCCCACAGTCTTCCTCCTTGGCCATTGGCTCTGCTCCTGGATGTAGACGGTTCGTTGAGTGTGCAGGAAGACGGAAGAGAATGGCTCGCCAGGAATGCCCTTCTCTAGGGATGCCACCGCAGTTCCCCAATACAAGCATATGTGGCTGACACAACATATCCAGTCCAGCTCCCAGACATGCCCAACCTGCCTGGACAATGGAGGGGCCACCAGTCCATCAGGGCTCAAACCTTTGGAATGCTCCACCCTCACGTGAAAACAAACCTCCAGCAAAAGACCCTGCCACGCTCACAGTCCAAACCTGGCTCACGCCACCCAGTACTGGGTCCAACAAGTGTGATCCCCTGGCCCTTCTGACACCTCGAGCTAAGGGCTTATTGACCTGGAAGTTCTGACACCCACTCAGCAAAGCCTCCGAACTGGTCTGTGCTGTAACCAGGGAACCTGGCCGGGTCGTAGGGGAACCCCATCCAGTCCGGGCGCCTAGACATGCCAAGCTTGCCTGGACAATAGAGGGGCCACCTTAGATCTACCCAGAGGGAGGTATTTCGCATGTGGCCCCTTCAACATCCTGGCCCCCCTTGCCAGCTGTACATGAATAAGTCACACGGGCTGGGAAAAGTCCATCAGGGCTCAAACCTTTGGAATGCTCCACCCTCAAGTGTGAACAAACCTCCAGCAGAAACCCCTGCCTTGCTCACAGAAGAAACCCGGCCTACGCCCCCCAGTGGTGGGTCAAACACGAATAACCCCTGGCCCTTCTGACACCTCGAGCTAAGGGCTTATTGACCTGGAAGTCCTGACACCCACTCAGCAAAGCCTCCAGTTCTGGTCTGAGCTTTAACCAGGGAACCTGGCCGGGTCGTAGGGGAACCCCATCCAGTCCGGGCGCCTAGACATGCCCAGCTTGCCTGGACAATAGAGGGGCCACCTTAGATCTACCCAGAGGGAGGTATTTCGCATGTGGCCCCTTCAACATCCTGGCCCCCCTTGCCAGCTGTACATGAATAAGTCACACGGGCTGGGAAAAGTCCATCAGGGCTCAAACCTTTGGAATGCTCCACCCTCAAGTGTGAACAAACCTCCAGCAGAAACCCCTGCCTCGCTCATAGAAGAAACCCGGCCTACGCCCCCCAGTGGTGGGTCAAACACGAATAACCCCTGGCCCTTCTGACACCTCGAGCTAAGGGCTTATTGACCTGGAAGTCCTGACACCCACTCAGCAAAGCCTCCAGTTCTGGTCTGAGCTTGAACCAGGGAACCTGGCCGGGTCATAAGGGAACCCCATCCAGTCCGGGCGCCTAGACATGCCTAGCTTGCCAGGGCAATGGAGGGGCCACCTTAGATCTACCCAGAGGGAGGTATTTCGCATGTGGCCCCTTCAACATCCTGGCCCCCCTTGCCAGCTGTACATGAATAAGTCACACGGGCTGGGAAAAGTCCATCAGGGCTCATACCTTTGGAATGCTCCACCCTCAAGTGTGAACAAACCTCCAGCAGAAACCCCTGCCTCGCTCACAGTAGAAACCCGGCCTACGCCCCCCAGTGGTGGGTCAAACACGAATAACCCCTGGCCCTTCTGACACCTCGAGCTAAGGGCTTATTGACCTGGAAGTCCTGACACCCACTCAGCAAAGCCTCCAGTTCTGGTCTGAGCTGGAACCAGGGAACCTGGCCGGGTCGTAGGGGAACCTCATCCAGTCCGGGCACCTAGACATGCCCAGCCTGCCAGGGCAATGGAGGGGCCACCTTAGATCTACCCAGAGGGAGGTATTTCGCATGTGGCACCTTCAACATCCTGGCCCCCCTTGCCAGCTGTACATGAATAAGTCACACGGGCTGGGAAAAGTCCATCAGGGCTCATACCTTTGGAATGCTCCACCCTCAAGTGTGAACAAACCTCCAGCAGAAACCCCTGCCTCGCTCATAGAAGAAACCCAGCCTACGCCCCCCCCAGTGGTGGGTCAAACACGAATAACCCCTGGCCCTTCTGACACCTCGAGCTAAGGGCTTATTGACCTGGAGGTTCTGACACCCACTCAGCCAAGCCTCCAGTACCAGTCCGTGTCGGAACCAGGAGAACCTGGCTAGGTTGTAGCGGAACCTCCCCAGTCCGGGTGCCCAGATATGCCCAACCTGCCAGGGCAATGGAGGGGCCACCAGAGGGAGGTATTTCGCGTGTGGCCCCTTCAACTTCCTGGCACCTCTGTCGGTTGTGATAAACCAGAAGCAGGGACTGGGAACAGTCCTTCTTACTTTGACTTTAGCCTCCGGTGGGCAGTTCTGGAGCCTGACCTCGAGTTTCGTGTGGATATTAAGCCACTGTATGCATCAGCAACCAAGTCAAAAATACCACAGTGGTCCTGGGTCAGGCAGGTGCAGAAAAGAGTCACCCCACCATCATTGGCGTTAATCATTCCCTGAGAAATGGCTCTTTTAGGCGGGCATTCTCCACAGGTGGCAGGAACGCACAAACTCGCACAAAGCCTGAGGAGCAAATGGACTTTGGTGCAAACGGCAAGCGACAGTAGCAGCAGCGACATTAGCTCAGTGGGTAGAGAGAATGCTTGGGGACCGTGGGATCCGGGTTAAGAGCAATGATTTTCAATCAGTTGACTGAGAATTGTAACTGGACTCGATGCTTGTGAAAATGGACTTTAGCCTGAAAAAGCAGCAGTGATAACTCTTGGTCAGGTTCTGAAATCATGCCACACAAACACAAACACAGTATAGTCCAATTCACTGCCACTGGAGCTTGGGTTGTCTGTGTCACGAGATCCCTTGATCAAGCCCTCATTCAGGCCACAAACAAGTGAACAATGGGCTAGGGGATCACTGTCAGATGATCGCTCAGTGTGCAGCCACCTGAGCTCTCGCCAGAACCCCCTTGGTTCTAATTCAATCTCAGGCGGTACGCTTGGACCACGAACTGGGGGATATCTTGGAAACATTTACCCAGTTTTCAGCCCCCTGAGCCGGGCTGCTCTCTGGCCAGAACCCCCTTGGTTCTCATTCAATCTCAGGCGGTACGCTTGGACCACTAACTGGGGGATATCTTGGAAGCCATTTACCCAGTTTTCAGCCCCCTGAGCTGGGCTGCTCTCTGGCCAGAACCCCCTTGGTTCTCATTCAATCTCAGGCGGTACGCTTGGACCACGAACTGGGGGATATCTTGGAAGCCATTTACCCAGTTTTCAGCCCCCTGAGCCGGGCTGCTCTCTGGCCAGAACCCCCTTGGTTCTCATTCAATCTCAGGCGGTACGCTTGGACCACGAACTGGGGGATATCTTGGAAGCATTTACACAGTTTTCAGCCCCCTGAGCCGGGCTGCTCTCTGGCCAGAACCCCCTTGGTTCTCATTCAATCTCAGGCGGTACGCTTGGACCACGAACCGGGGGATATCTTGGAAGCATTTACCCAGTTTTCAGCCCCCTGAGCCGGGCTGCTCTCTGGCCAGAACCCCCTTGGTTCTCATTCAATCTCAGGTGGTACGCTTGGACCACGAACCGGGGGATATCTTGGAAACATTTACCCAGAGCCGGGCTGCTCTCTGGCCAGAACCCCCTTGGTTCTCATTCAATCTCAGGCGGTACGCTTGGACCACGAACCGGGGGATATCTTGGAAGCATTTACCCAGTTTTCAGCCCCCTGAGCCGGGCTGCTCTCTGGCCAGAACCCCCTTGGTTCTCATTCAATCTCAGGCGGTACGCTTGGACCACGAACCGGGGGATATCTTGGAAGCATTTACCCAGTTTTCAGCCCCCTGAGCCGGGCTGCTCTCTGGCCAGAACCCCCTTGGTTCTCATTCAATCTCAGGCGGTACGCTTGGACCACGAACCGGGGGATATCTTGGAAGCATTTACCCAGTTTTCAGCCCCCTGAGCCGGGCTGCTCTCTGGCCAGAACCCCCTTGGTTCTCATTCAATCTCAGGCGGTACGCTTGGACCACGAACCGGGGGATATCTTGGAAGCATTTACCCAGTTTTCAGCCCCCTGAGCCGGGCTGCTCTCTGGCCAGAACCCCCTTGGTTCTCATTCAATCTCAGGCGGTACGCTTGGACCACGAACCGGGGGATATCTTGGAAGCATTTACCCAGTTTTCAGCCCCCTGAGCCGGGCTGCTCTCTGGCCAGAACCCCCTTGGTTCTCATTCAATCTCAGGCGGTACGCTTGGACCACGAACCGGGGGATATCTTGGAAGCATTTACCCAGTTTTCAGCCCCCTGAGCCGGGCTGCTCTCTGGCCAGAACCCCCTTGGTTCTCATTCAATCTCAGGCGGTACGCTTGGACCACGAACCGGGGGATATCTTGGAAGCATTTACCCAGTTTTCAGCCCCCTGAGCCGGGCTGCTCTCTGGCCAGAACCCCCTTGGTTCTCATTCAATCTCAGGCGGTACGCTTGGACCACGAACCGGGGGATATCTTGGAAGCATTTACCCAGTTTTCAGCCCCCTGAGCCGGGCTGCTCTCTGGCCAGAACCCCCTTGGCATTCAAACTCAGGCAGCACGTGTGGACCATGAGCCAATTCGGGGTTCAGTGCCTTGCTCAAGGACACTAGGGCATGCGACTGCTGTCTGCTGGACTCGAACCCTGGACCTTTGGATTGAGAGGCGACCACTCTGCCACTGAGCTACAGCCCAGGGCAGAGCCACCTGAGCTGGGTTCTTCTCTAGAGCCAGACCCCTGAGGCCAGGGACACTTTCTGTGAGAGCCAGACCCTGAGGCCAGGGAGACTTTCTGCTAGAGCCAGGCCATAGTGCACAATTTGTGGACACATTGTTTTCAATGTCCCCCTGTTCTGCTCTGGAGGTCCCCTGTTTCTGAAAACGTGATTCTCAAAAATGGGATGATGGTGGTTAGCCGATGGGACGTCACACAGCCACCAAAACACAGTATAACCATTGCGTGCTATGGCTATTAGGTTCGAGGAGTAGCCCAATCATTGATGTTTGGTGCCCCTGGTAGGTTGGGCCGCTAACCAGGGGCTCAGAGAGGATGACACTTTGAAAATTTTCACTCTACTGCCAGCTCATACCCCTGGTAAGACGCCCTGCCGACCAGGCTAAAGTTAATTCCATGATGTTGAATGAAGTGCAGTGTAGTTTGGGATGCATCAGCTCTCAGCTGTCTGGAATCCATACCGACAATTACTTAGAACACAATATCTGTTAATAAAATTGTCCAACCTAAAATGTGTTTTTCTCCATTTTTGAAAGTGGAATTACTTTCGCTATTTTCATTTTTTTCTATTGAAAAAGATAAAATTACACACACAGCCAACTATATAAAATAAATAAATAAATGGAAAAAAAAAAAAAAAAAAAAAAATATATATATATATATATATATATATATATATATATATATATATATATATATATATATATATATAGTGGTTCAATAATCACATCAGTTATGTTTTAAACTAACATCATGTCCATACCTACACAGTCATTGGATCTTTTGCTTGCACAACTTTTCGCAATACTGAATATTTCAACTTTCTTTACTCTACCAAGAAAAAACACTTATAACTGATCTATGGACAATAGAAGGAAGCTTGCACAGTCAAAAGCACAACTACGTTGGCGCAGTCAGGAGAGAGCTTGTGTTATGTCCAACAGATCCCGGGTTCAAGCCCAGAAGCGGGTGTATTTTTTTTTTAAGCAAACTTAGACTAGTAACTGATCTATGGACTATAGAAAGAAGCCGCTCAGTCAAAAGCACAACTACGTTGGCGCAGTCAGGAGAGAGCTTGGGTTATGTCCAACAGATCCCAGGTTCAAGCCCAGAAGCGGGTGTGTTTTTTTTTTTTTTGCAAACTTAGACTAGTAACTGATCTATGGACAATAGAAGGAAGCTTGCACAGTCAAAAGCACAACTACGTTGGCGCAGTCAGGAGAGAGCTTGGGTTGAGTCCAATAGACCCCAGGTTCAAGCCCAGAAGCGGGTGTGTTTTTTTTTTTGGAAACTTAGACTAGTAACTGATCTATGGACAATAGAAGGAAGCTTGCACAGTCAAAAGCACAACTACGTTGGCGCAGTCAGGAGAGAGCTTGTGTTATGTCCAACAGATCCCGGGTTCAAGCCCAGAAGCGGGTGTATTTTTTTTTTTAAGCAAACTTAGACTAGTAACTGATCTATGGACAATAGAAGGAAGCTTGCACAGTCAAAAGCACAACTACGTTGGCGCAGTCAGGAGAGAGCTTGGGTTGAGTCCAATAGACCCCAGGTTCAAGCCCAGAAGCGGGTGTGTTTTTTTTTTTTGCAAACTTAGACTAGTAACTGATCTATGGACAATAGAAGGAAGCTTGCACAGTCAAAAGCACAACTACGTTGGCGCAGTCAGGAGAGAGCTTGGGTTGAGTCCAATAGACCCCAGGTTCAAGCCCAGAAGCGGGTGTGTTTTTTTTTTTTGCAAACTTAGACTAGTAACTGATCTATGGACAATAGAAGGAAGCTTGCACAGTCAAAAGCACAACTACGTTGGCGCAGTCAGGAGAGAGCTTGTGTTATGTCCAACAGATCCCGGGTTCAAGCCCAGAAGCGGGTGTATTTTTTTTTTTAAGCAAACTTAGACTAGTAACTGATCTATGGACTATAGAAAAAGCCGCTCAGTCAAAAGCACAACTACGTTGGCGCAGTCAGGAGAGAGCTTGGGTTGACTCCAATAGACCCCAGGTTCAAGCCCAGAAGCGGGTGTGTTTTTTTTTTTTTTTGCAAACTTAGACTAGTAACTGATCTATGGACAATAGAAGGAAGCTTGCACAGTCAAAAGCACAACTACGTTGGCGCAGTCAGGAGAGAGCTTGTGTTATGTCCAACAGATCCCGGGTTCAAGCCCAGAAGCGGGTGTGTTTTTTTTTTTTGCAAACTTAGACTAGTAACTGATCTATGGACAATAGAAGGAAGCTTGCACAGTCAAAAGCACAACTACGTTGGCGCAGTCAGGAGAGAGCTTGGGTTGAGTCCAATAGACCCCAGGTTCAAGCCCAGAAGCGGGTGTGTTTTTTTTTTTTTGCAAACTTAGACTAGTAACTGATCTATGGACAATAGAAGGAAGCTTGCACAGTCAAAAGCACAACTACATTGGCGCAGTCAGGAGAGAGCTTGGGTTGAGTCCAATAGACCCCAGGTTCAAGCCCAGAAGCGGGTGTGTTTTTTTTTTTTGCAAACTTAGACTAGTAACTGATCTATGGACAATAGAAGGAAGCTTGCACAGTCAAAAGCACAACTACGTTGGCGCAGTCAGGAGAGAGCTTGTGTTATGTCCAACAGATCCCGGGTTCAAGCCCAGAAGCGGGTGTGTTTTTTTTTTGTAAACTTAGACTAGTAACTGATCTATGGACTATAGAAGGAAGCTTGCACAGTCAAAAGCACAACTACGTTGGCGCAGTCAGGAGAGAGCTTGGGTTGAGTCCAATAGACCCCAGGTTCAAGCCCAGAAGCGGGTGTGTTTTTTTTTTTTTGCAAACTTAGACTAGTAACTGATCTATGGACAATAGAAGGAAGCTTGCACAGTCAAAAGCAAAACTACGTTGGCGCAGTCAGGAGAGAGCTTGTGTTATGTCCAACAGATCCCGGGTTCAAGCCCAGAAGCGGGTGTATTTTTTTTTTTAAGCAAACTTAGACTTGTAACTGATCTATGGACTATAGAAGGAAGCTGCTCAGTCAAAGCACAACTCCGTTGGCGCAGTCAGGAGAGAGCTGGGGTTGAGGTCAACATACCTCGGGTTCAAGCCTAGGAGCAGGTGTATTTTTTTTTAAGCAAATTTAGACTAGTAACTGATCTATGGACTATAGAGGTATATAGATGCGATTTTTGGATGAAGGAAAAAAAGAATTTGTAATTATAATAATAATCTTAGTAATAATAATTATTATAATAATTCGTCCTTACAGTGGGTACAAGTTTAAATTTTTAAATGTATAAAAGAATCACTTTATATCTGTTTATTGCATCAGGGCTTCTTGACTTTCTCGGGAACCTTGATTTCAACCAAATTCAACAAAAACCTTTTTTTTTTCACGACATCATAAAATGCTCTGGTTGAAATTATATCCTTTGTAGTGTCAGGGTTGGTTTTGACCCGGTCATAAAAATAAGATTATAAAGCAACTTTTGGAGCCAAAATAGAAATCACAAATGTACTTTCAGCCAACACAGCAGGGGGAGTTGACGGCGCACCAGGGGGAGGTGTCAGCAGATTCATGTTGGCGCAGTGTCACCATGTGGAATCACCTTTACATTATCATCATGATCAGAACCCACCTCCGGTGAAGGAAGGTATTTCTATGGAAAATTGTGGCTGTTGTCACCTTTTATATCATAAGACAATTTGTGCCTTTATTCTGTTATATGTTGACTGTACTTTGAGGGTGACAGAAGAAAGAAAATCAGATCATTTTAAATAGTTACCACTGGTGGGATCGAACCCACGCTTGCAAGTAAAACATGGATCACCGTGCATCTATGTCCTACCCTCTAACCACTCAGCCACTGACTTTCCTGTGACAGGGACACACAGTCTACTATCTGACATGTCTTGATTCACGGTTATTCCAGTCTAGTATAACTGGGGCGGTTCACCTGTCAAAGGATCACGCAGGTGTCCTAATGCCAGCTCAGGGAGGACGGAAACCTCCCGTGGAGCTGAAGGACAAAAGCTCGCTTGATCTTGATTTTCAGTATGAATACGGACCGTCAAATCGGAGCCTCACGATCCTTCTGACTTTTTGGCTTTTAAGCAGGTGTCAGAAAAGTTAACAAAAGGTCTCAGCTTATGTTTCTGAACAAGAACATCAAATATTACAGGTATAGATTCATTTAATGTGACACCTGCAGTTCACAAGGCGTCTTTCAGAAGCTTGTCAGACCTTCTCTGAGACGCAGCTAAGGTAAGCCTGACGTTTAGCCTGACTGGGACCAGGCTTGTCGCACTGGCTAATTTACCATGCTTACCAAACCACGCTAGCCTTAAGCCTCGTTTGTGGAACCCAACGCTCGCTAAAGTTAGCCAGGCTAACCCAAATAAGCCAGGCTTTGAGCTAAGCCAGCTTCGTGGAATACCCCCAAGCTCTTGCACACAGATATATTTTTTAAAACTCTGATTTATCATTCTAATAGTTTCAAAAGTAATAATTGATTTCCAATGGCTTGATTGGTTCTTATACAAATAACTTCTTAATTCATTTTTTTGTGTTGAGACCTGTTCTGTATTTCAATATGTTCATATTAAAGTCCTATTGCTGACATTTTTTTATTATTATTATTAGTTTTTATTTTTGCATTTTCTTGAAGAAAATATATGGGTCGAAAATGACCCGTAACACCACAGATGTTGTGAAAGTTAATCATTTTTAAATGAAAAAATAAATCAAGCAAATTAATTTCAGAGATGTTTTTCCCTGAGTAATATTCAGGGAACACAACATCCTTTCATTCATTTATATGATTCTCTTGAGATTCATTTTGCTTTTGCTTTTTAAATTGACATCAGGAGGGGGTGGGGGGGCAGAGACCTACAACCTACAACAAAAATATTAAACCCAACATTTTATGGATATGGAAACCTTACAAGGTAACCAAGAGATGAGAAAAAAATTGGATGATAAGATTTTGTTTTTGATGTATTTTAAAGCTGATTTAAGACAACAGAAACAGTAACAGAAAAGCTAACACAGGAGGAAGGTTAAAAAGGTTAAGGTAAGAAAAACATCACAATATTTACTGGCACATCAAAAGGGACACTTACTGGGTTCATGCAAAGGGAAAAAAATACAAAAAAAAAATACAAAAAAATCACAATATATTGTGACAGTGGAGGAGAGACCAGTCTGGACTGCAAGGTTTGCTTTTAACAAAAATCACAGTCTATTTACGTTAGGGAAACGGGTAGGGGAGAAAACACAACCAATCTTCTTCCCGGTCTGGGGTAGCCTCTAGTCTGCGGGGTCCAGACTGGTGTCCTCCTGGAGAGAGAGGCAAAAAAAGGGATGGGTTTTTTAAAGCTCACACTTTTTATTTCTGCCCTTCCTGGTCTCAGCCACCTGCTCCTCTCTCTTCTCTTCTCTCTTCTGTCTCCCTTTCCACTCCTCTCACCCCCCAGCACCCTCTGATCTTTGATTGTCTTCAGCTGGGCTCTCTCCAGCCTTGGGTCACCTGGCAGGGTAGGTACCTATGATATGACCCTGCCCAGCTGGTGTCTGCTCAGTCCTCCTCTCTGGCGCCCTCTGCTGGCCATGAGACACCAGTGGTGGGGGGAGACACCACAATATATTTGAGTAAACTGTGTTGAAGATGGCTTATCAAATTTGATACAGCGGGTATATAAGGTCATGTAACTCTGAAACAGTCAATGGCCATTTACTTGCATTTCATGCATTATGTCTAAAATCAAGCAACATACAGTCTTTTTATTTTCAAATGACATAGTTTGCTACATTTAGAGTTAAAACTTAGCTATGAAACTTGCTGTAAGCACGGACCAGAACTGGAGCTACGTTGCCCATGTGTACTGTCAGAAATGCAGAGTGCATCTTTGCTTAAACAAGGAGAGAAACTGTTTTCAGGCCTTCCACCATGCAAAATAAAAGGTTGTGAACTGCAAAATGAAAAAAATACTAAAATGTTGTTGTTGTTGTTGTTTTTTTCCAGACTTCCACCCAGCCAGTTCCATTGGTGGCTTTCTCACTACTGCATGATGGTAGCACTGTTTGTGTTTGGAAGTATAAATTTGTTAGTCATGTTAGTCATATAACTGCCCCCGTGACCTACTATAACTATATCAATATCTTTTGAGGTTCGTGCCCCTGGTAGGTGTTGACACACTTAAAACAAGTTTCGTGGGAAGATGGCCCACTGGACACTCCGTCGCGCCCTTGATGCAGAGTTAATAGACACATAGGAATGTGCATACTTACCAGCATACTTACAACAGCCCACAGTCTTCCTCCTTGGCCATTGGCTCTGCTCCTGGATGTAGACGGTTCGTTGAGTGTGCAGGAAGACGGAAGAGAATGGCTCGCCAGGAATGCCCTTCTCTAGGGATGCCACCGCAGTTCCCCAATACAAGCATATGTGGCTGACACAACATATCCAGTCCAGCTCCCAGACATGCCCAACCTGCCTGGACAATGGAGGGGCCACCAGTCCATCAGGGCTCAAACCTTTGGAATGCTCCACCCTCACGTGAAAACAAACCTCCAGCAAAAGACCCTGCCACGCTCACAGTCCAAACCTGGCTCACGCCACCCAGTACTGGGTCCAACAAGTGTGATCCCCTGGCCCTTCTGACACCTCGAGCTAAGGGCTTATTGACCTGGAAGTTCTGACACCCACTCAGCAAAGCCTCCGAACTGGTCTGTGCTGTAACCAGGGAACCTGGCCGGGTCGTAGGGGAACCCCATCCAGTCCGGGCGCCTAGACATGCCCAGCTTGCCTGGACAATAGAGGGGCCACCTTAGATCTACCCAGAGGGAGGTATTTCGCATGTGGCCCCTTCAACATCCTGGCCCCCCTTGCCAGCTGTACATGAATAAGTCACACGGGCTGGGAAAAGTCCATCAGGGCTCAAACCTTTGGAATGCTCCACCCTCAAGTGTGAACAAACCTCCAGCAGAAACCCCTGCCTTGCTCACAGAAGAAACCCGGCCTACGCCCCCCAGTGGTGGGTCAAACACGAATAACCCCTGGCCCTTCTGACACCTCGAGCTAAGGGCTTATTGACCTGGAAGTCCTGACACCCACTCAGCAAAGCCTCCAGTTCTGGTCTGAGCTTTAACCAGGGAACCTGGCCGGGTCGTAGGGGAACCCCATCCAGTCCGGGCGCCTAGACATGCCCAGCTTGCCTGGACAATAGAGGGGCCACCTTAGATCTACCCAGAGGGAGGTATTTCGCATGTGGCACCTTCAACATCCTGGCCCCCCTTGCCAGCTGTACATGAATAAGTCACACGGGCTGGGAAAAGTCCATCAGGGCTCATACCTTTGGAATGCTCCACCCTCAAGTGTGAACAAACCTCCAGCAGAAACCCCTGCCTCGCTCACAGTAGAAACCCGGCCCCCCCCCCCCCAGTGGTGGGTCCAACACAAATAACCCCTGGCCCTTCTGACACCTCGAGCTAAGGGCTTATTGACCTGGAGGTTCTGACACCCACTCAGCCAAGCCTCCAGTACCAGTCCGTGTCGGAACCAGGAGAACCTGGCTAGGTTGTAGCGGAACCTCCCCAGTCCGGGTGCCCAGATATGCCCAACCTGCCAGGGCAATGGAGGGGCCACCAGAGGGAGGTATTTCGCGTGTGGCCCCTTCAACTTCCTGGCACCTCTGTCGGTTGTGATAAACCAGAAGCAGGGACTGGGAACAGTCCTTCTTACTTTGACTTTAGCCTCCGGTGGGCAGTTCTGGAGCCTGACCTCGAGTTTCGTGTGGATATTAAGCCACTGTATGCATCAGCAACCAAGTCAAAAATACCACAGTGGTCCTGGGTCAGGCAGGTGCAGAAAAGAGTCACCCCACCATCATTGGCGTTAATCATTCCCTGAGAAATGGCTCTTTTAGGCGGGCATTCTCCACAGGTGGCAGGAACGCACAAACTCGCACAAAGCCTGAGGAGCAAATGGACTTTGGTGCAAACGGCAAGCGACAGTAGCAGCAGCGACATTAGCTCAGTGGGTAGAGAGAATGCTTGGGGACCGTGGGATCCGGGTTAAGAGCAATGATTTTCAATCAGTTGACTGAGAATTGTAACTGGACTCGATGCTTGTGAAAATGGACTTTAGCCTGAAAAAGCAGCAGTGATAACTCTTGGTCAGGTTCTGAAATCATGCCACACAAACACAAACACAGTATAGTCCAATTCACTGCCACTGGAGCTTGGGTTGTCTGTGTCACGAGATCCCTTGATCAAGCCCTCATTCAGGCCACAAACAAGTGAACAATGGGCTAGGGGATCACTGTCAGATGATCGCTCAGTGTGCAGCCACCTGAGCTCTCGCCAGAACCCCCTTGGTTCTAATTCAATCTCAGGCGGTACGCTTGGACCACGAACTGGGGGATATCTTGGAAACATTTACCCAGTTTTCAGCCCCCTGAGCCGGGCTGCTCTCTGGCCAGAACCCCCTTGGTTCTCATTCAATCTCAGGCGGTACGCTTGGACCACTAACTGGGGGATATCTTGGAAGCCATTTACCCAGTTTTCAGCCCCCTGAGCTGGGCTGCTCTCTGGCCAGAACCCCCTTGGTTCTCATTCAATCTCAGGCGGTACGCTTGGACCACGAACCGGGGGATATCTTGGAAGCCATTTACCCAGTTTTCAGCCCCCTGAGCCGGGCTGCTCTCTGGCCAGAACCCCCTTGGTTCTCATTCAATCTCAGGCGGTACGCTTGGACCACGAACCGGGGGATATCTTGGAAGCATTTACACAGTTTTCAGCCCCCTGAGCCGGGCTGCTCTCTGGCCAGAACCCCCTTGGTTCTCATTCAATCTCAGGCGGTACGCTTGGACCACGAACCGGGGGATATCTTGGAAGCATTTACCCAGTTTTCAGCCCCCTGAGCCGGGCTGCTCTCTGGCCAGAACCCCCTTGGTTCTCATTCAATCTCAGGCGGTACGCTTGGACCACGAACCGGGGGATATCTTGGAAACATTTACCCAGAGCCGGGCTGCTCTCTGGCCAGAACCCCCTTGGTTCTCATTCAATCTCAGGCGGTACGCTTGGACCACGAACCGGGGGATATCTTGGAAGCATTTACCCAGTTTTCAGCCCCCTGAGCCGGGCTGCTCTCTGGCCAGAACCCCCTTGGTTCTCATTCAATCTCAGGCGGTACGCTTGGACCACGAACCGGGGGATATCTTGGAAGCATTTACCCAGTTTTCAGCCCCCTGAGCCGGGCTGCTCTCTGGCCAGAACCCCCTTGGTTCTCATTCAATCTCAGGCGGTACGCTTGGACCACGAACCGGGGGATATCTTGGAAGCATTTACCCAGTTTTCAGCCCCCTGAGCCGGGCTGCTCTCTGGCCAGAACCCCCTTGGTTCTCATTCAATCTCAGGCGGTACGCTTGGACCACGAACCGGGGGATATCTTGGAAGCATTTACCCAGTTTTCAGCCCCCTGAGCCGGGCTGCTCTCTGGCCAGAACCCCCTTGGTTCTCATTCAATCTCAGGCGGTACGCTTGGACCACGAACCGGGGGATATCTTGGAAGCATTTACCCAGTTTTCAGCCCCCTGAGCCGGGCTGCTCTCTGGCCAGAACCCCCTTGGTTCTCATTCAATCTCAGGCGGTACGCTTGGACCACGAACCGGGGGATATCTTGGAAGCATTTACCCAGTTTTCAGCCCCCTGAGCCGGGCTGCTCTCTGGCCAGAACCCCCTTGGTTCTCATTCAATCTCAGGCGGTACGCTTGGACCACGAACCGGGGGATATCTTGGAAGCATTTACCCAGTTTTCAGCCCCCTGAGCCGGGCTGCTCTCTGGCCAGAACCCCCTTGGTTCTCATTCAATCTCAGGCGGTACGCTTGGACCACGAACCGGGGGATATCTTGGAAGCATTTACCCAGTTTTCAGCCCCCTGAGCCGGGCTGCTCTCTGGCCAGAACCCCCTTGGTTCTCATTCAATCTCAGGCGGTACGCTTGGACCACGAACCGGGGGATATCTTGGAAGCATTTACCCAGTTTTCAGCCCCCTGAGCCGGGCTGCTCTCTGGCCAGAACCCCCTTGGTTCTCATTCAATCTCAGGCGGTACGCTTGGACCACGAACCGGGGGATATCTTGGAAGCATTTACCCAGTTTTCAGCCCCCTGAGCCGGGCTGCTCTCTGGCCAGAACCCCCTTGGTTCTCATTCAATCTCAGGCGGTACGCTTGGACCACGAACCGGGGGATATCTTGGAAGCATTTACCCAGTTTTCAGCCCCCTGAGCCGGGCTGCTCTCTGGCCAGAACCCCCTTGGTTCTCATTCAATCTCAGGCGGTACGCTTGGACCACGAACCGGGGGATATCTTGGAAGCATTTACCCAGTTTTCAGCCCCCTGAGCCGGGCTGCTCTCTGGCCAGAACCCCCTTGGTTCTCATTCAATCTCAGGCGGTACGCTTGGACCACGAACCGGGGGATATCTTGGAAGCATTTACCCAGTTTTCAGCCCCCTGAGCCGGGCTGCTCTCTGGCCAGAACCCCCTTGGTTCTCATTCAATCTCAGGCGGTACGCTTGGACCACGAACCGGGGGATATCTTGGAAGCATTTACCCAGTTTTCAGCCCCCTGAGCCGGGCTGCTCTCTGGCCAGAACCCCCTTGGTTCTCATTCAATCTCAGGCGGTACGCTTGGACCACGAACCGGGGGATATCTTGGAAGCATTTACCCAGTTTTCAGCCCCCTGAGCCGGGCTGCTCTCTGGCCAGAACCCCCTTGGTTCTCATTCAATCTCAGGCGGTACGCTTGGACCACGAACCGGGGGATATCTTGGAAGCATTTACCCAGTTTTCAGCCCCCTGAGCCGGGCTGCTCTCTGGCCAGAACCCCCTTGGTTCTCATTCAATCTCAGGCGGTACGCTTGGACCACGAACCGGGGGATATCTTGGAAGCATTTACCCAGTTTTCAGCCCCCTGAGCCGGGCTGCTCTCTGGCCAGAACCCCCTTGGTTCTCATTCAATCTCAGGCGGTACGCTTGGACCACGAACCGGGGGATATCTTGGAAGCATTTACCCAGTTTTCAGCCCCCTGAGCCGGGCTGCTCTCTGGCCAGAACCCCCTTGGTTCTCATTCAATCTCAGGCGGTACGCTTGGACCACGAACCGGGGGATATCTTGGAAGCATTTACCCAGTTTTCAGCCCCCTGAGCCGGGCTGCTCTCTGGCCAGAACCCCCTTGGTTCTCATTCAATCTCAGGCGGTACGCTTGGACCACGAACCGGGGGATATCTTGGAAGCATTTACCCAGTTTTCAGCCCCCTGAGCCGGGCTGCTCTCTGGCCAGAACCCCCTTGGTTCTCATTCAATCTCAGGCGGTACGCTTGGACCACGAACCGGGGGATATCTTGGAAGCATTTACCCAGTTTTCAGCCCCCTGAGCCGGGCTGCTCTCTGGCCAGAACCCCCTTGGTTCTCATTCAATCTCAGGCGGTACGCTTGGACCACGAACCGGGGGATATCTTGGAAGCATTTACCCAGTTTTCAGCCCCCTGAGCCGGGCTGCTCTCTGGCCAGAACCCCCTTGGTTCTCATTCAATCTCAGGCGGTACGCTTGGACCACGAACCGGGGGATATCTTGGAAGCATTTACCCAGTTTTCAGCCCCCTGAGCCGGGCTGCTCTCTGGCCAGAACCCCCTTGGTTCTCATTCAATCTCAGGCGGTACGCTTGGACCACGAACCGGGGGATATCTTGGAAGCATTTACCCAGTTTTCAGCCCCCTGAGCCGGGCTGCTCTCTGGCCAGAACCCCCTTGGTTCTCATTCAATCTCAGGCGGTACGCTTGGACCACGAACCGGGGGATATCTTGGAAGCATTTACCCAGTTTTCAGCCCCCTGAGCCGGGCTGCTCTCTGGCCAGAACCCCCTTGGTTCTCATTCAATCTCAGGCGGTACGCTTGGACCACGAACCGGGGGATATCTTGGAAGCATTTACCCAGTTTTCAGCCCCCTGAGCCGGGCTGCTCTCTGGCCAGAACCCCCTTGGTTCTCATTCAATCTCAGGCGGTACGCTTGGACCACGAACCGGGGGATATCTTGGAAGCATTTACCCAGTTTTCAGCCCCCTGAGCCGGGCTGCTCTCTGGCCAGAACCCCCTTGGTTCTCATTCAATCTCAGGCGGTACGCTTGGACCACGAACCGGGGGATATCTTGGAAGCATTTACCCAGTTTTCAGCCCCCTGAGCCGGGCTGCTCTCTGGCCAGAACCCCCTTGGTTCTCATTCAATCTCAGGCGGTACGCTTGGACCACGAACCGGGGGATATCTTGGAAGCATTTACCCAGTTTTCAGCCCCCTGAGCCGGGCTGCTCTCTGGCCAGAACCCCCTTGGTTCTCATTCAATCTCAGGCGGTACGCTTGGACCACGAACCGGGGGATATCTTGGAAGCATTTACCCAGTTTTCAGCCCCCTGAGCCGGGCTGCTCTCTGGCCAGAACCCCCTTGGTTCTCATTCAATCTCAGGCGGTACGCTTGGACCACGAACCGGGGGATATCTTGGAAGCATTTACCCAGTTTTCAGCCCCCTGAGCCGGGCTGCTCTCTGGCCAGAACCCCCTTGGTTCTCATTCAATCTCAGGCGGTACGCTTGGACCACGAACCGGGGGATATCTTGGAAGCATTTACCCAGTTTTCAGCCCCCTGAGCCGGGCTGCTCTCTGGCCAGAACCCCCTTGGTTCTCATTCAATCTCAGGCGGTACGCTTGGACCACGAACCGGGGGATATCTTGGAAGCATTTACCCAGTTTTCAGCCCCCTGAGCCGGGCTGCTCTCTGGCCAGAACCCCCTTGGTTCTCATTCAATCTCAGGCGGTACGCTTGGACCACGAACCGGGGGATATCTTGGAAGCATTTACCCAGTTTTCAGCCCCCTGAGCCGGGCTGCTCTCTGGCCAGAACCCCCTTGGTTCTCATTCAATCTCAGGCGGTACGCTTGGACCACGAACCGGGGGATATCTTGGAAGCATTTACCCAGTTTTCAGCCCCCTGAGCCGGGCTGCTCTCTGGCCAGAACCCCCTTGGTT
Source organism: Halichoeres trimaculatus (assembly GCF_033239565.1). Taxonomy (NCBI): domain Eukaryota; kingdom Metazoa; phylum Chordata; class Actinopteri; order Labriformes; family Labridae; genus Halichoeres; species Halichoeres trimaculatus. Next base: position 209,241 of record NW_027437223.1, on the reverse strand, counting down.
CTCATTCAATCTCAGGCGGTACGCTTGGACCACGAACCGGGGGATATCTTGGAAGCATTTACCCAGTTTTCAGCCCCCTGAGCCGGGCTGCTCTCTGGCCAGAACCCCCTTGGTTCTCATTCAATCTCAGGCGGTACGCTTGGACCACGAACCGGGGGATATCTTGGAAGCATTTACCCAGTTTTCAGCCCCCTGAGCCGGGCTGCTCTCTGGCCAGAACCCCCTTGGTTCTCATTCAATCTCAGGCGGTACGCTTGGACCACGAACCGGGGGATATCTTGGAAGCATTTACCCAGTTTTCAGCCCCCTGAGCCGGGCTGCTCTCTGGCCAGAACCCCCTTGGTTCTCATTCAATCTCAGGCGGTACGCTTGGACCACGAACCGGGGGATATCTTGGAAGCATTTACCCAGTTTTCAGCCCCCTGAGCCGGGCTGCTCTCTGGCCAGAACCCCCTTGGTTCTCATTCAATCTCAGGCGGTACGCTTGGACCACGAACCGGGGGATATCTTGGAAGCATTTACCCAGTTTTCAGCCCCCTGAGCCGGGCTGCTCTCTGGCCAGAACCCCCTTGGTTCTCATTCAATCTCAGGCGGTACGCTTGGACCACGAACCGGGGGATATCTTGGAAGCATTTACCCAGTTTTCAGCCCCCTGAGCCGGGCTGCTCTCTGGCCAGAACCCCCTTGGTTCTCATTCAATCTCAGGCGGTACGCTTGGACCACGAACCGGGGGATATCTTGGAAGCATTTACCCAGTTTTCAGCCCCCTGAGCCGGGCTGCTCTCTGGCCAGAACCCCCTTGGTTCTCATTCAATCTCAGGCGGTACGCTTGGACCACGAACCGGGGGATATCTTGGAAGCATTTACCCAGTTTTCAGCCCCCTGAGCCGGGCTGCTCTCTGGCCAGAACCCCCTTGGTTCTCATTCAATCTCAGGCGGTACGCTTGGACCACGAACCGGGGGATATCTTGGAAGCATTTACCCAGTTTTCAGCCCCCTGAGCCGGGCTGCTCTCTGGCCAGAACCCCCTTGGTTCTCATTCAATCTCAGGCGGTACGCTTGGACCACGAACCGGGGGATATCTTGGAAGCATTTACCCAGTTTTCAGCCCCCTGAGCCGGGCTGCTCTCTGGCCAGAACCCCCTTGGTTCTCATTCAATCTCAGGCGGTACGCTTGGACCACGAACCGGGGGATATCTTGGAAGCATTTACCCAGTTTTCAGCCCCCTGAGCCGGGCTGCTCTCTGGCCAGAACCCCCTTGGTTCTCATTCAATCTCAGGCGGTACGCTTGGACCACGAACCGGGGGATATCTTGGAAGCATTTACCCAGTTTTCAGCCCCCTGAGCCGGGCTGCTCTCTGGCCAGAACCCCCTTGGTTCTCATTCAATCTCAGGCGGTACGCTTGGACCACGAACCGGGGGATATCTTGGAAGCATTTACCCAGTTTTCAGCCCCCTGAGCCGGGCTGCTCTCTGGCCAGAACCCCCTTGGTTCTCATTCAATCTCAGGCGGTACGCTTGGACCACGAACCGGGGGATATCTTGGAAGCATTTACCCAGTTTTCAGCCCCCTGAGCCGGGCTGCTCTCTGGCCAGAACCCCCTTGGTTCTCATTCAATCTCAGGCGGTACGCTTGGACCACGAACCGGGGGATATCTTGGAAGCATTTACCCAGTTTTCAGCCCCCTGAGCCGGGCTGCTCTCTGGCCAGAACCCCCTTGGTTCTCATTCAATCTCAGGCGGTACGCTTGGACCACGAACCGGGGGATATCTTGGAAGCATTTACCCAGTTTTCAGCCCCCTGAGCCGGGCTGCTCTCTGGCCAGAACCCCCTTGGTTCTCATTCAATCTCAGGCGGTACGCTTGGACCACGAACCGGGGGATATCTTGGAAGCATTTACCCAGTTTTCAGCCCCCTGAGCCGGGCTGCTCTCTGGCCAGAACCCCCTTGGTTCTCATTCAATCTCAGGCGGTACGCTTGGACCACGAACCGGGGGATATCTTGGAAGCATTTACCCAGTTTTCAGCCCCCTGAGCCGGGCTGCTCTCTGGCCAGAACCCCCTTGGTTCTCATTCAATCTCAGGCGGTACGCTTGGACCACGAACCGGGGGATATCTTGGAAGCATTTACCCAGTTTTCAGCCCCCTGAGCCGGGCTGCTCTCTGGCCAGAACCCCCTTGGTTCTCATTCAATCTCAGGCGGTACGCTTGGACCACGAACCGGGGGATATCTTGGAAACATTTACCCAGATCCGGGCTGCTCTCTGGCCAGAACCCCCTTGGTTCTCATTCAATCTCAGGCGGTACGCTTGGACCACGAACCGGGGGATATCTTGGAAACATTTACCCAGTTTTCAGCCCCCTGAGCCGGGCTGCTCTCTGGCCAGAACCCCCTTGGTTCTCATTCAATCTCAGGTGGTACGCTTGGACCACGAACCGGGGGATATCTTGGAAACATTTACCCAGTTTTCAGCCCCCTGAGCCGGGCTGCTCTCTGGCCAGAACCCCCTTGGCATTCAAACTGAGGCAGCACGTGTGGACCATGAGCCAATTCGGGGTTCAGTGCCTTGCTCAAGGACACTAGGGCATGCGACTGCTGTCTGCTGGACTCGAACCCTGGACCTTTGGATTGAGAGGCGACCACTCTGCCACTGAGCTACAGCCCAGGGCAGAGCCACCTGAGCTGGGTTCTTCTCTAGAGCCAGACCCCTGAGGCCAGGGACACTTTCTGTGAGAGCCAGACCCTGAGGCCAGGGAGACTTTCTGCTAGAGCCAGGCCATAGTGCACAATTTGTGGACACATTGTTTTCAATGTCCCCCTGTTCTGCTCTGGAGGTCCCCTGTTTCTGAAAACGTGATTCTCAAAAATGGGATGATGGTGGTTAGCCGATGGGACGTCACACAGCCACCAAAACACAGTATAACCATTGCGTGCTATGGCTATTAGGTTCGAGGAGTAGCCCAATCATTGATGTTTGGTGCCCCTGGTAGGTTGGGCCGCTAACCAGGGGCTCAGAGAGGATGACACTTTGAAAATTTTCACTCTACTGCCAGCTCATACCCCTGGTAAGACGCCCTGCCGACCAGGCTAAAGTTAATTCCATGATGTTGAATGAAGTGCAGTGTAGTTTGGGATGCATCAGCTCTCAGCTGTCTGGAATCCATACCGACAATTACTTAGAACACAATATCTGTTAATAAAATTGTCCAACCTAAAATGTGTTTTTCTCCATTTTTGAAAGTGGAATTACTTTCGCTATTTTCAATTTTTTCTATTGAAAAAGATAAAATTACACACACAGCCAACTATATAAAATAAATAAATAAATGGAAAAAAAAAAAAAAAAAAATATATATATATATATATATATATATATATATATATATATATATATATATATATATAGTGGTTCAATAATCACATCAGTTATGTTTTAAACTAACATCATGTCCATACCTACACAGTCATTGGATCTTTTGCTTGCACAACTTTTCGCAATACTGAATATTTCAACTTTCTTTACTCTACCAAGAAAAAACACTTATAACTGATCTATGGACAATAGAAGGAAGCTTGCACAGTCAAAAGCACAACTACGTTGGCGCAGTCAGGAGAGAGCTTGTGTTATGTCCAACAGATCCCGGGTTCAAGCCCAGAAGCGGGTGTATTTTTTTTTTAAGCAAACTTAGACTAGTAACTGATCTATGGACTATAGAAAGAAGCCGCTCAGTCAAAAGCACAACTACGTTGGCGCAGTCAGGAGAGAGCTTGGGTTGACTCCAATAGACCCCAGGTTCAAGCCCAGAAGCGGGTGTGTTTTTTTTTTTTTTGCAAACTTAGACTAGTAACTGATCTATGGACAATAGAAGGAAGCTTGCACAGTCAAAAGCACAACTACGTTGGCGCAGTCAGGAGAGAGCTTGGGTTGAGTCCAATAGACCCCAGGTTCAAGCCCAGAAGCGGGTGTGTTTTTTTTTTTTGGAAACTTAGACTAGTAACTGATCTATGGACAATAGAAGGAAGCTTGCACAGTCAAAAGCACAACTACGTTGGCGCAGTCAGGAGAGAGCTTGTGTTATGTCCAACAGATCCCGGGTTCAAGCCCAGAAGCGGGTGTATTTTTTTTTTTAAGCAAACTTAGACTAGTAACTGATCTATGGACAATAGAAGGAAGCTTGCACAGTCAAAAGCACAACTACGTTGGCGCAGTCAGGAGAGAGCTTGGGTTGAGTCCAATAGACCCCAGGTTCAAGCCCAGAAGCGGGTGTGTTTTTTTTTTTTGCAAACTTAGACTAGTAACTGATCTATGGACAATAGAAGGAAGCTTGCACAGTCAAAAGCACAACTACGTTGGCGCAGTCAGGAGAGAGCTTGTGTTATGTCCAACAGATCCCGGGTTCAAGCCCAGAAGCGGGTGTATTTTTTTTTTTAAGCAAACTTAGACTAGTAACTGATCTATGGACTATAGAAAAAGCCGCTCAGTCAAAAGCACAACTACGTTGGCGCAGTCAGGAGAGAGCTTGGGTTGACTCCAATAGACCCCAGGTTCAAGCCCAGAAGCGGGTGTGTTTTTTTTTTTTTTTGCAAACTTAGACTAGTAACTGATCTATGGACAATAGAAGGAAGCTTGCACAGTCAAAAGCACAACTACGTTGGCGCAGTCAGGAGAGAGCTTGTGTTATGTCCAACAGATCCCGGGTTCAAGCCCAGAAGCGGGTGTGTTTTTTTTTTTTGCAAACTTAGACTAGTAACTGATCTATGGACAATAGAAGGAAGCTTGCACAGTCAAAAGCACAACTACGTTGGCGCAGTCAGGAGAGAGCTTGGGTTGAGTCCAATAGACCCCAGGTTCAAGCCCAGAAGCGGTCGTGTTTTTTTTTTTTTGCAAACTTAGACTAGTAACTGATCTATGGACAATAGAAGGAAGCTTGCACAGTCAAAAGCACAACTACATTGGCGCAGTCAGGAGAGAGCTTGGGTTGAGTCCAATAGACCCCAGGTTCAAGCCCAGAAGCGGGTGTGTTTTTTTTTTTTGCAAACTTAGACTAGTAACTGATCTATGGACAATAGAAGGAAGCTTGCACAGTCAAAAGCACAACTACGTTGGCGCAGTCAGGAGAGAGCTTGTGTTATGTCCAACAGATCCCGGGTTCAAGCCCAGAAGCGGGTGTATTTTTTTTTTTAAGCAAACTTAGACTAGTAACTGATCTATGGACTATAGAAAAAGCCGCTCAGTCAAAAGCACAACTACGTTGGCGCAGTCAGGAGAAAGCTTGGGTTGACTCCAATAGACCCCAGGTTCAAGCCCAGAAGCGGGTGTGTTTTTTTTTTTTTTGCAAACTTAGACTAGTAACTGATCTATGGACAATAGAAGGAAGCTTGCACAGTCAAAAGCACAACTACGTTGGCGCAGTCAGGAGAGAGCTTGGGTTGACTCCAATAGACCCCAGGTTCAAGCCCAGAAGCGGGTGTGTTTTTTTTTTTTTGCAAACTTAGACTAGTAACTGATCTATGGACAATAGAAGGAAGCTTGCACAGTCAAAAGCACAACTACGTTGGCGCAGTCAGGAGAGAGCTTGTGTTATGTCCAACAGATCCCGGGTTCAAGCCCAGAAGCGGGTGTGTTTTTTTTTTGTAAACTTAGACTAGTAACTGATCTATGGACTATAGAAGGAAGCTTGCACAGTCAAAAGCACAACTACGTTGGCGCAGTCAGGAGAGAGCTTGGGTTGAGTCCAATAGACCCCAGGTACAAGCCCAGAAGCGGGTGTGTTTTTTTTTTTTGCAAACTTAGACTAGTAACTGATCTATGGACAATAGAAGGAAGCTTGCACAGTCAAAAGCAAAACTACGTTGGCGCAGTCAGGAGAGAGCTTGTGTTATGTCCAACAGATCCCGGGTTCAAGCCCAGAAGCGGGTGTGTTTTTTTTTTTTGCAAACTTAGACTTGTAACTGATCTATGGACTATAGAAGGAAGCTGCTCAGTCAAAAGCACAACTCCGTTGGCGCAGTCAGGAGAGAGCTGGGGTTGAGGTCAACATACCTCGGGTTCAAGCCCAGAAGCGGGTGTGTTTTTTTTTTTTGCAAACTTAGACTAGTAACTGATCTATGGACAATAGAAGGAAGCTTGCACAGTCAAAAGCACAACTACGTTGGCGCAGTCAGGAGAGAGCTTGTGTTATGTCCAACAGATCCCGGGTTCAAGCCCAGAAGCGGGTGTATTTTTTTTTTTAAGCAAACTTAGACTAGTAACTGATCTATGGACTATAGAAAAAGCCGCTCAGTCAAAAGCACAACTACGTTGGCGCAGTCAGGAGAAAGCTTGGGTTGACTCCAATAGACCCCAGGTTCAAGCCCAGAAGCGGGTGTGTTTTTTTTTTTTTTGCAAACTTAGACTAGTAACTGATCTATGGACAATAGAAGGAAGCTTGCACAGTCAAAAGCACAACTACGTTGGCGCAGTCAGGAGAGAGCTTGGGTTGACTCCAATAGACCCCAGGTTCAAGCCCAGAAGCGGGTGTGTTTTTTTTTTTTGCAAACTTAGACTAGTAACTGATCTATGGACAATAGAAGGAAGCTTGCACAGTCAAAAGCACAACTACGTTGGCGCAGTCAGGAGAGAGCTTGTGTTATGTCCAACAGATCCCGGGTTCAAGCCCAGAAGCGGGTGTGTTTTTTTTTTTGTTGCAAACTTAGACTAGTAACTGATCTATGGACAATAGAAGGAAGCTTGCACAGTCAAAAGCACAACTACGTTGGCGCAGTCAGGAGAGAGCTTGTGTTATGTCCAACAGATCCCGGGTTCAAGCCCAGAAGCGGGTGTGTTTTTTTTTTGTAAACTTAGACTAGTAACTGATCTATGGACTATAGAAGGAAGCTTGCACAGTCAAAAGCACAACTACGTTGGCGCAGTCAGGAGAGAGCTTGGGTTGAGTCCAATAGACCCCAGGTACAAGCCCAGAAGCGGGTGTGTTTTTTTTTTTTGCAAACTTAGACTAGTAACTGATCTATGGACAATAGAAGGAAGCTTGCACAGTCAAAAGCAAAACTACGTTGGCGCAGTCAGGAGAGAGCTTGTGTTATGTCCAACAGATCCCGGGTTCAAGCCCAGAAGCGGGTGTGTTTTTTTTTTTTGCAAACTTAGACTTGTAACTGATCTATGGACTATAGAAGGAAGCTGCTCAGTCAAAAGCACAACTCCGTTGGCGCAGTCAGGAGAGAGCTGGGGTTGAGGTCAACATACCTCGGGTTCAAGCCCAGAAGCGGGTGTGTTTTTTTTTTTTGCAAACTTAGACTAGTAACTGATCTATGGACAATAGAAGGAAGCTTGCACAGTCAAAAGCACAACTACGTTGGCGCAGTCAGGAGAGAGCTTGTGTTATGTCCAACAGATCCCGGGTTCAAGCCCAGAAGCGGGTGTATTTTTTTTTTTAAGCAAACTTAGACTAGTAACTGATCTATGGACTATAGAAAAAGCCGCTCAGTCAAAAGCACAACTACGTTGGCGCAGTCAGGAGAAAGCTTGGGTTGACTCCAATAGACCCCAGGTTCAAGCCCAGAAGCGGGTGTGTTTTTTTTTTTTTTGCAAACTTAGACTAGTAACTGATCTATGGACAATAGAAGGAAGCTTGCACAGTCAAAAGCACAACTACGTTGGCGCAGTCAGGAGAGAGCTTGGGTTGACTCCAATAGACCCCAGGTTCAAGCCCAGAAGCGGGTGTGTTTTTTTTTTTTGCAAACTTAGACTAGTAACTGATCTATGGACAATAGAAGGAAGCTTGCACAGTCAAAAGCACAACTACGTTGGCGCAGTCAGGAGAGAGCTTGTGTTATGTCCAACAGATCCCGGGTTCAAGCCCAGAAGGGGGTGTGTTTTTTTTTTGTTGCAAACTTAGACTAGTAACTGATCTATGGACAATAGAAGGAAGCTTGCACAGTCAAAAGCACAACTACGTTGGCGCAGTCAGGAGAGAGCTTGGGTTGAGTCCAATAGACCCCAGGTTCAAGCCCAGAAGCGGGTGTGTTTTTTTTTTTGGAAACTTAGACTAGTAACTGATCTATGGACAATAGAAGGAAGCTTGCACAGTCAAAAGCACAACTACGTTGGCGCAGTCAGGAGAGAGCTTGTGTTATGTCCAACAGATCCCGGGTTCAAGCCCAGAAGCGGGTGTGGTTTTTTTTTTGCAAACTTAGACTAGTAACTGATCTATGGACAATAGAAGGAAGCTTGCACAGTCAAAAGCACAACTACGTTGGCGCAGTCAGGAGAGAGCTTGGGTTGAGTCCAATAGACCCCAGGTTCAAGCCCAGAAGCGGGTGTGTTTTTTTTTTTGCAAACTTAGACTAGTAACTGATCTATGGACAATAGAAGGAAGCTTGCACAGTCAAAAGCACAACTACGTTGGCGCAGTCAGGAGAGAGCTTGTGTTATGTCCAACAGATCCCGGGTTCAAGCCCAGAAGCGGGTTTTTTTTTTTTTTTTAAGCAAACTTAGACTAGTAACTGATCTATGGACTATAGAAAAAGCCGCTCAGTCAAAAGCACAACTACGTTGGGGCAGTCAGGAGAGAGCTTGGGTTGACTCCAATAGACCCCAGGTTCAAGCCCAGAAGCGGGTGTGTTTTTTTTTTTTTTGCAAACTTAGACTAGTAACTGATCTATGGACAATAGAAGGAAGCTTGCACAGTCAAAAGCACAACTACGTTGGCGCAGTCAGGAGAGAGCTGGGGTTGAGGTCAACATACCTCGGGTTCAAGCCCAGAAGCGGGTGTGTTTTTTTTTTTTGCAAACTTAGACTAGTAACTGATCTATGGACAATAGAAGGAAGCTTGCACAGTCAAAAGCACAACTACGTTGGCGCAGTCAGGAGAGAGCTTGTGTTATGTCCAACAGATCCCGGGTTCAAGCCCAGAAGCGGGTGTATTTTTTTTTTTAAGCAAACTTAGACTAGTAACTGATCTATGGACTATAGAAAAAGCCGCTCAGTCAAAAGCACAACTACGTTGGCGCAGTCAGGAGAAAGCTTGGGTTGACTCCAATAGACCCCAGGTTCAAGCCCAGAAGCGGGTGTGTTTTTTTTTTTTTTGCAAACTTAGACTAGTAACTGATCTATGGACAATAGAAGGAAGCTTGCACAGTCAAAAGCACAACTACGTTGGCGCAGTCAGGAGAGAGCTTGGGTTGACTCCAATAGACCCCAGGTTCAAGCCCAGAAGCGGGTGTGTTTTTTTTTTTTGCAAACTTAGACTAGTAACTGATCTATGGACAATAGAAGGAAGCTTGCACAGTCAAAAGCACAACTACGTTGGCGCAGTCAGGAGAGAGCTTGTGTTATGTCCAACAGATCCCGGGTTCAAGCCCAGAAGCGGGTGTGTTTTTTTTTTTGTTGCAAACTTAGACTAGTAACTGATCTATGGACAATAGAAGGAAGCTTGCACAGTCAAAAGCACAACTACGTTGGCGCAGTCAGGAGAGAGCTTGTGTTATGTCCAACAGATCCCGGGTTCAAGCCCAGAAGCGGGTGTGTTTTTTTTTTGTAAACTTAGACTAGTAACTGATCTATGGACTATAGAAGGAAGCTTGCACAGTCAAAAGCACAACTACGTTGGCGCAGTCAGGAGAGAGCTTGGGTTGAGTCCAATAGACCCCAGGTACAAGCCCAGAAGCGGGTGTGTTTTTTTTTTTTGCAAACTTAGACTAGTAACTGATCTATGGACAATAGAAGGAAGCTTGCACAGTCAAAAGCAAAACTACGTTGGCGCAGTCAGGAGAGAGCTTGTGTTATGTCCAACAGATCCCGGGTTCAAGCCCAGAAGCGGGTGTGTTTTTTTTTTTTGCAAACTTAGACTTGTAACTGATCTATGGACTATAGAAGGAAGCTGCTCAGTCAAAAGCACAACTCCGTTGGCGCAGTCAGGAGAGAGCTGGGGTTGAGGTCAACATACCTCGGGTTCAAGCCCAGAAGCGGGTGTGTTTTTTTTTTTTGCAAACTTAGACTAGTAACTGATCTATGGACAATAGAAGGAAGCTTGCACAGTCAAAAGCACAACTACGTTGGCGCAGTCAGGAGAGAGCTTGTGTTATGTCCAACAGATCCCGGGTTCAAGCCCAGAAGCGGGTGTATTTTTTTTTTTAAGCAAACTTAGACTAGTAACTGATCTATGGACTATAGAAAAAGCCGCTCAGTCAAAAGCACAACTACGTTGGCGCAGTCAGGAGAAAGCTTGGGTTGACTCCAATAGACCCCAGGTTCAAGCCCAGAAGCGGGTGTGTTTTTTTTTTTTTTGCAAACTTAGACTAGTAACTGATCTATGGACAATAGAAGGAAGCTTGCACAGTCAAAAGCACAACTACGTTGGCGCAGTCAGGAGAGAGCTTGGGTTGACTCCAATAGACCCCAGGTTCAAGCCCAGAAGCGGGTGTGTTTTTTTTTTTTGCAAACTTAGACTAGTAACTGATCTATGGACAATAGAAGGAAGCTTGCACAGTCAAAAGCACAACTACGTTGGCGCAGTCAGGAGAGAGCTTGTGTTATGTCCAACAGATCCCGGGTTCAAGCCCAGAAGGGGGTGTGTTTTTTTTTTGTTGCAAACTTAGACTAGTAACTGATCTATGGACAATAGAAGGAAGCTTGCACAGTCAAAAGCACAACTACGTTGGCGCAGTCAGGAGAGAGCTTGGGTTGAGTCCAATAGACCCCAGGTTCAAGCCCAGAAGCGGGTGTGTTTTTTTTTTTGGAAACTTAGACTAGTAACTGATCTATGGACAATAGAAGGAAGCTTGCACAGTCAAAAGCACAACTACGTTGGCGCAGTCAGGAGAGAGCTTGTGTTATGTCCAACAGATCCCGGGTTCAAGCCCAGAAGCGGGTGTGGTTTTTTTTTTGCAAACTTAGACTAGTAACTGATCTATGGACAATAGAAGGAAGCTTGCACAGTCAAAAGCACAACTACGTTGGCGCAGTCAGGAGAGAGCTTGGGTTGAGTCCAATAGACCCCAGGTTCAAGCCCAGAAGCGGGTGTGTTTTTTTTTTTTGCAAACTTAGACTAGTAACTGATCTATGGACAATAGAAGGAAGCTTGCACAGTCAAAAGCACAACTACGTTGGCGCAGTCAGGAGAGAGCTTGTGTTATGTCCAACAGATCCCGGGTTCAAGCCCAGAAGCGGGTTTTTTTTTTTTTTTTAAGCAAACTTAGACTAGTAACTGATCTATGGACTATAGAAAAAGCCGCTCAGTCAAAAGCACAACTACGTTGGGGCAGTCAGGAGAGAGCTTGGGTTGACTCCAATAGACCCCAGGTTCAAGCCCAGAAGCGGGTGTGTTTTTTTTTTTTGCAAACTTAGACTAGTAACTGATCTATGGACAATAGAAGGAAGCTTGCACAGTCAAAAGCACAACTACGTTGGCGCAGTCAGGAGAGAGCTTGTGTTATGTCCAACAGATCCCGGGTTCAAGCCCAGAAGCGGGTGTGTTTTTTTTTTTTGCAAACTTAGACTAGTAACTGATCTATGGACAATAGAAGGAAGCTTGCACAGTCAAAAGCACAACTACGTTGGCGCAGTCAGGAGAGAGCTTGGGTTGAGTCCAATAGACCCCAGGTTCAAGCCCAGAAGCGGGTGTGTTTTTTTTTTTTGCAAACTTAGACTAGTAACTGATCTATGGACAATAGAAGGAAGCTTGCACAGTCAAAAGCACAACTACATTGGCGCAGTCAGGAGAGAGCTTGGGTTGAGTCCAATAGACCCCAGGTTCAAGCCCAGAAGCGGGTGTGTTTTTTTTTTTTGCAAACTTAGACTAGTAACTGATCTATGGACAATAGAAGGAAGCTTGCACAGTCAAAAGCACAACTACGTTGGCGCAGTCAGGAGAGAGCTTGTGTTATGTCCAACAGATCCCGGGTTCAAGCCCAGAAGCGGGTGTATTTTTTTTTTTAAGCAAACTTAGACTAGTAACTGATCTATGGACTATAGAAAAAGCCGCTCAGTCAAAAGCACAACTACGTTGGCGCAGTCAGGAGAAAGCTTGGGTTGACTCCAATAGACCCCAGGTTCAAGCCCAGAAGCGGGTGTGTTTTTTTTTTTTTTTGCAAACTTAGACTAGTAACTGATCTATGGACAATAGAAGGAAGCTTGCACAGTCAAAAGCACAACTACGTTGGCGCAGTCAGGAGAGAGCTTGTGTTATGTCCAACAGATCCCGGGTTCAAGCCCAGAAGCGGGTGTGTTTTTTTTTTGTAAACTTAGACTAGTAACTGATCTATGGACTATAGAAGGAAGCTTGCACAGTCAAAAGCACAACTACGTTGGCGCAGTCAGGAGAGAGCTTGGGTTGAGTCCAATAGACCCCAGGTTCAAGCCCAGAAGCGGGTGTGTTTTTTTTTTTTGCAAACTTAGACTAGTAACTGATCTATGGACAATAGAAGGAAGCTTGCACAGTCAAAAGCAAAACTACGTTGGCGCAGTCAGGAGAGAGCTTGTGTTATGTCCAACAGATCCCGGGTTCAAGCCCAGAAGCGGGTGTATTTTTTTTTTTAAGCAAACTTAGACTTGTAACTGATCTATGGACTATAGAAGGAAGCTGCTCAGTCAAAGCACAACTCCGTTGGCGCAGTCAGGAGAGAGCTGGGGTTGAGGTCAACATACCTCGGGTTCAAGCCTAGGAGCAGGTGTATTTTTTTTTAAGCAAATTTAGACTAGTAACTGATCTATGGACTATAGAGGTATATAGATGCGATTTTTGGATGAAGGAAAAAAAGAATTTGTAATTATAATAATAATCTTAGTAATAATAATTATTATAATAATTCGTCCTTACAGTGGGTACAAGTTTAAATTTTTAAATGTATAAAAGAATCACTTTATATCTGTTTATTGCATCAGGGCTTCTTGACTTTCTCGGGAACCTTGATTTCAACCAAATTCAACAAAAACCTTTTTTTTTTCACGACATCATAAAATGCTCTGGTTGAAATTATATCCTTTGTAGTGTCAGGGTTGGTTTTGACCCGGTCATAAAAATAAGATTATAAAGCAACTTTTGGAGCCAAAATAGAAATCACAAATGTACTTTCAGCCAACACAGCAGGGGGAGTTGACGGCGCACCAGGGGGAGGTGTCAGCAGATTCATGTTGGCGCAGTGTCACCATGTGGAATCACCTTTACATTATCATCATGATCAGAACCCACCTCCGGTGAAGGAAGGTATTTCTATGGAAAATTGTGGCTGTTGTCACCTTTTATATCATAAGACAATTTGTGCCTTTATTCTGTTATATGTTGACTGTACTTTGAGGGTGACAGAAGAAAGAAAATCAGATCATTTTAAATAGTTACCACTGGTGGGATCGAACCCACGCTTGCAAGTAAAACATGGATCACCGTGCATCTATGTCCTACCCTCTAACCACTCAGCCACTGACTTTCCTGTGACAGGGACACACAGTCTACTATCTGACATGTCTTGATTCACGGTTATTCCAGTCTAGTATAACTGGGGCGGTTCACCTGTCAAAGGATCACGCAGGTGTCCTAATGCCAGCTCAGGGAGGACGGAAACCTCCCGTGGAGCTGAAGGACAAAAGCTTGCTTGATCTTGATTTTCAGTATGAATACGGACCGTCAAATCGGAGCCTCACGATCCTTCTGACTTTTTGGCTTTTAAGCAGGTGTCAGAAAAGTTAACAAAAGGTCTCAGCTTATGTTTCTGAACAAGAACATCAAATATTACAGGTATAGATTCATTTAATGTGACACCTGCAGTTCACAAGGCGTCTTTCAGAAGCTTGTCAGACCTTCTCTGAGACGCAGCTAAGGTAAGCCTGACGTTTAGCCTGACTGGGACCAGGCTTGTCGCACTGGCTAATTTACCATGCTTACCAAACCACGCTAGCCTTAAGCCTCGTTTGTGGAACCCAACGCTCGCTAAAGTTAGCCAGGCTAACCCAAATAAGCCAGGCTTTGAGCTAAGCCAGCTTCGTGGAATACCCCCATGCTCTTGCACACAGATATATTTTTTAAAACTCTGATTTATCATTCTAATAGTTTCAAAAGTAATAATTGATTTCCAATGGCTTGATTGGTTCTTATACAAATAACTTCTTAATTCATTTTTTTGTGTTGAGACCTGTTCTGTATTTCAATATGTTCATATTAAAGTCCTATTGCTGACATTTTTTTATTATTATAATTAGTTTTTATTTTTGCATTTTCTTGAAGAAAATATATGGGTCGAAAATGACCCGTAACACCACAGATGTTGTGAAAGTTAATCATTTTTAAATGAAAAAATAAATCAAGCAAATTAATTTCAGAGATGTTTTTCCCTGAGTAATATTCAGGGAACACAACATCCTTTCATTCATTTATATGATTCTCTTGAGATTCATTTTGCTTTTGCTTTTTAAATTGACATCAGGAGGGGGTGGGGGGGCAGAGACCTACAACCTACAACAAAAATATTAAACCCAACATTTTATGGATATGGAAACCTTACAAGGTAACCAAGAGATGAGAAAAAAATTGGATGATAAGATTTTGTTTTTGATGTATTTTAAAGCTGATTTAAGACAACAGAAACAGTAACAGAAAAGCTAACACAGGAGGAAGGTTAAAAAGGTTAAGGTAAGAAAAACATCACAATATTTACTGGCACATCAAAAGGGACACTTACTGGGTTCATGCAAAGGGAAAAAAATACAAAAAAAAAATACAAAAAAATCACAATATATTGTGACAGTGGAGGAGAGACCAGTCTGGACTGCAAGGTTTGCTTTTAACAAAAATCACAGTCTATTTACGTTAGGGAAACGGGTAGGGGAGAAAACACAACCAATCTTCTTCCCGGTCTGGGGTAGCCTCTAGTCTGCGGGGTCCAGACTGGTGTCCTCCTGGAGAGAGAGGCAAAAAAAGGGATGGGTTTTTTAAAGCTCACACTTTTTATTTCTGCCCTTCCTGGTCTCAGCCACCTGCTCCTCTCTCTTCTCTTCTCTCTTCTGTCTCCCTTTCCACTCCTCTCACCCCCCAGCACCCTCTGATCTTTGATTGTCTTCAGCTGGGCTCTCTCCAGCCTTGGGTCACCTGGCAGGGTAGGTACCTATGATATGACCCTGCCCAGCTGGTGTCTGCTCAGTCCTCCTCTCTGGCGCCCTCTGCTGGCCATGAGACACCAGTGGTGGGGGGAGACACCACAATATATTTGAGTAAACTGTGTTGAAGATGGCTTATCAAATTTGATACAGCGGGTATATAAGGTCATGTAACTCTGAAACAGTCAATGGCCATTTACTTGCATTTCATGCATTATGTCTAAAATCAAGCAACATACAGTCTTTTTATTTTCAAATGACATAGTTTGCTACATTTAGAGTTAAAACTTAGCTATGAAACTTGCTGTAAGCACGGACCAGAACTGGAGCTACGTTGCCCATGTGTACTGTCAGAAATGCAGAGTGCATCTTTGCTTAAACAAGGAGAGAAACTGTTTTCAGGCCTTCCACCATGCAAAATAAAAGGTTGTGAACTGCAAAATGAAAAAAATACTAAAATGTTGTTGTTGTTGTTGTTTTTTTCCAGACTTCCACCCAGCCAGTTCCATTGGTGGCTTTCTCACTACTGCATGATGGTAGCACTGTTTGTGTTTGGAAGTATAAATTTGTTAGTCATGTTAGTCATATAACTGCCCCCGTGACCTACTATAACTATATCAATATCTTTTGAGGTTCGTGCCCCTGGTAGGTGTTGACACACTTAAAACAAGTTTCGTGGGAAGATGGCCCACTGGACACTCCGTCGCGCCCTTGATGCAGAGTTAATAGACACATAGGAATGTGCATACTTACCAGCATACTTACAACAGCCCACAGTCTTCCTCCTTGGCCATTGGCTCTGCTCCTGGATGTAGACGGTTCGTTGAGTGTGCAGGAAGACGGAAGAGAATGGCTCGCCAGGAATGCCCTTCTCTAGGGATGCCACCGCAGTTCCCCAATACAAGCATATGTGGCTGACACAACATATCCAGTCCAGCTCCCAGACATGCCCAACCTGCCTGGACAATGGAGGGGCCACCAGTCCATCAGGGCTCAAACCTTTGGAATGCTCCACCCTCACGTGAAAACAAACCTCCAGCAAAAGACCCTGCCACGCTCACAGTCCAAACCTGGCTCACGCCACCCAGTACTGGGTCCACAAAGTGTGATCCCCTGGCCCTTCTGACACCTCGAGCTAAGGGCTTATTGACCTGGAAGTTCTGACACCCACTCAGCAAAGCCTCCGAACTGGTCTGTGCTGTAACCAGGGAACCTGGCCGGGTCGTAGGGGAACCCCATCCAGTCCGGGCGCCTAGACATGCCCAGCTTGCCTGGACAATAGAGGGGCCACCTTAGATCTACCCAGAGGGAGGTATTTCGCATGTGGCCCCTTCAACATCCTGGCCCCCCTTGCCAGCTGTACATGAATAAGTCACACGGGCTGGGAAAAGTCCATCAGGGCTCAAACCTTTGGAATGCTCCACCCTCAAGTGTGAACAAACCTCCAGCAGAAACCCCTGCCTCGCTCACAGAAGAAACCCGGCCTACGCCCCCCAGTGGTGGGTCCAACACGAATAACCCCTGGCCCTTCTGACACCTCGAGCTAAGGGCTTATTGACCTGGAAGTCCTGACACCCACTCAGCAAAGCCTCCAGTTCTGGTCTGAGCTTTAACCAGGGAACCTGGCCGGGTCGTAGGGGAACCCCATCCAGTCCGGGCGCCTAGACATGCCCAGCTTGCCTGGACAATAGAGGGGCCACCTTAGATCTACCCAGAGGGAGGTATTTCGCATGTGGCCCCTTCAACATCCTGGCCCCCCTTGCCAGCTGTACATGAATAAGTCACACGGGCTGGGAAAAGTCCATCAGGGCTCAAACCTTTGGAATGCTCCACCCTCAAGTGTGAACAAACCTCCAGCAGAAACCCCTGCCTCGCTCATAGAAGAAACCCGGCCTACACCCCCCAGTGGTGGGTCAAACACGAATAACCCCTGGCCCTTCTGACACCTCGAGCTAAGGGCTTATTGACCTGGAAGTCCTGACACCCACTCAGTAAAGCCTCCAGTTCTGGTCTGAGCTTGAACCAGGGAACCTGGCCGGGTCATAAGGGAACCCCATCCAGTCCGGGCGCCTAGACATGCCCAGCTTGCCAGGGCAATGGAGGGGCCACCTTAGATCTACCCAGAGGGAGGTATTTCGCATGTGGCCCCTTCAACATCCTGGCCCCCCTTGCCAGCTGTACATGAATAAGTCACACGGGCTGGGAAAAGTCCATCAGGGCTCATACCTTTGGAATGCTCCACCCTCAAGTGTGAACAAACCTCCAGCAGAAACCCCTGCCTCACTCACAGTAGAAACCCGGCCTACGCCCCCCAGTGGTGGGTCAAACACGAATAACCCCTGGCCCTTCTGACACCTCGAGCTAAGGGCTTATTGACCTGGAAGTCCTGACACCCACTCAGCAAAGCCTCCAGTTCTGGTCTGAGCTGGAACCAGGGAACCTGGCCGGGTCGTAGGGGAACCTCATCCAGTCAGGGCACCTAGACATGCCCAGCCTGCCAGGGCAATGGAGGGGCCACCTTAGATCTACCCAGAGGGAGGTATTTCGCATGTGGCACCTTCAACATCCTGGCCCCCCTTGCCAGCTGTACATGAATAAGTCACACGGGCTGGGAAAAGTCCATCAGGGCTCATACCTTTGGAATGCTCCACCCTCAAGTGTGAACAAACCTCCAGCAGAAACCCCTGCCTCGCTCATAGAAGAAACCCGGCCTACGCCCCCCCAGTGGTGGGTCAAACACGAATATCCCCTGGCCCTTCTGACACCTCGAGCTAAGGGCTTATTGACCTGGAAGTCCTGACACCCACTCAGCAAAGCCTCCAGTTCTGGTCTGAGCTTGAACCAGGGAACCTGGCCGGGTCATAAGGGAACCCCATCCAGTCCGGGCGCCTAGACATGCCCAGCTTGCCAGGGCAATGGAGGGGCCACCTTAGATCTACCCAGAGGGAGGTATTTCGCATGTGGCCCCTTCAACATCCTGGCCCCCCTTGCCAGCTGTACATGAATAAGTCACACGGGCTGGGAAAAGTCCATCAGGGCTCATACCTTTGGAATGCTCCACCCTCAAGTGTGAACAAACCTCCAGCTGAAACCCCTGCCTCGCTCACAGTAGAAACCCGGCCTAAGCCCCCCAGTGGTGGGTCAAACACGAATAACCCCTGGCCCTTCTGACACCTCGAGCTAAGGGCTTATTGACCTGGAAGTCCTGACACCCACTCAGTAAAGCCTCCAGTTCTGGTCTGAGCTGGAACCAGGGAACCTGGCCGGGTCGTAGGGGAACCCCATCCAGTCCGGGCGCCTAGACATGCCCAGCTTGCCTGGACAATGGAGGGGCCACCTTAGATCTACCCAGAGGGAGGTATTTCGCATGTGGCACCTTCAACATCCTGGCCCCCCTTGCCAGCTGTACATGAATAAGTCACACGGGCTGGGAAAAGTCCATCAGGGCTCAAACCTTTGGAATGCTCCACCCTCAAGTGTGAACAAACCTCCAGCAGAAACCCCTGCCTCGCTCATAGAAGAAACCCGGCCTACGCCCCCCAGTGGTGGGTCAAACACGAATAACCCCTGGCCCTTCTGACACCTCGAGCTAAGGGCTTATTGACCTGGAAGTCCTGACACCCACTCAGCAAAGCCTCCAGTTCTAGTCTGAGCTTGAACCAGGGAACCTGGCCGGGTCATAAGGGAACCCCATCCAGTCCGGGCGCCTAGACATGCCCAGCTTGCCAGGGCAATGGAGGGGCCACCTTAGATCTACCCAGAGGGAGGTATTTCGCATGTGGCACCTTCAACATCCTGGCCCCCCTTGCCAGCTGTACATGAATAAGTCACACGGGCTGGGAAAAGTCCATCAGGGCTCATACCTTTGGAATGCTCCACCCTCAAGTGTGAACAAACCTCCAGCAGAAACCCCTGCCTCGCTCACAGTAGAAACCCGGCCTACGCCCCCCAGTGGTGGGTCCAACACAAATAACCCCTGGCCCTTCTGACACCTCGAGCTAAGGGCTTATTGACCTGGAGGTTCTGACACCCACTCAGCCAAGCCTCCAGTACCAGTCCGTGTCGGAACCAGGAGAACCTGGCTAGGTTGTAGCGGAACCTCCCCAGTCCGGGTGCCCAGATATGCCCAACCTGCCAGGGCAATGGAGGGGCCACCAGAGGGAGGTATTTCGCGTGTGGCCCCTTCAACTTCCTGGCACCTCTGTCGGTTGTGATAAACCAGAAGCAGGGACTGGGAACAGTCCTTCTTACTTTGACTTTAGCCTCCGGTGGGCAGTTCTGGAGCCTGACCTCGAGTTTCGTGTGGATATTAAGCCACTGTATGCATCAGCAACCAAGTCAAAAATACCACAGTGGTCCTGGGTCAGGCAGGTGCAGAAAAGAGTCACCCCACCATCATTGGCGTTAATCATTCCCTGAGAAATGGCTCTTTTAGGCGGGCATTCTCCACAGGTGGCAGGAACGCACAAACTCGCACAAAGCCTGAGGAGCAAATGGACTTTGGTGCAAACGGCAAGCGACAGTAGCAGCAGCGACATTAGCTCAGTGGGTAGAGAGAATGCTTGGGGACCGTGGGATCCGGGTTAAGAGCAATGATTTTCAATCAGTTGACTGAGAATTGTAACTGGACTCGATGCTTGTGAAAATGGACTTTAGCCTGAAAAAGCAGCAGTGATAACTCTTGGTCAGGTTCTGAAATCATGCCACACAAACACAAACACAGTATAGTCCAATTCACTGCCACTGGAGCTTGGGTTGTCTGTGTCACGAGATCC
The DNA here is from genome assembly GCF_033239565.1 of Halichoeres trimaculatus. Classification (NCBI taxonomy): domain Eukaryota; kingdom Metazoa; phylum Chordata; class Actinopteri; order Labriformes; family Labridae; genus Halichoeres; species Halichoeres trimaculatus. The sequence continues at coordinate 189,379 of NW_027437223.1, read as the reverse complement.
CTTGATCAAGCCCTCATTCAGGCCACAAACAAGTGAACAATGGGCTAGGGGATCACTGTCAGATGATCGCTCAGTGTGCAGCCACCTGAGCTCTCGCCAGAACCCCCTTGGTTCTAATTCAATCTCAGGCGGTACGCTTGGACCACGAACTGGGGGATATCTTGGAAACATTTACCCAGTTTTCAGCCCCCTGAGCCGGGCTGCTCTCTGGCCAGAACCCCCTTGGTTCTCATTCAATCTCAGGCGGTACGCTTGGACCACTAACTGGGGGATATCTTGGAAGCCATTTACCCAGTTTTCAGCCCCCTGAGCTGGGCTGCTCTCTGGCCAGAACCCCCTTGGTTCTCATTCAATCTCAGGCGGTACGCTTGGACCACGAACTGGGGGATATCTTGGAAGCCATTTACCCAGTTTTCAGCCCCCTGAGCCGGGCTGCTCTCTGGCCAGAACCCCCTTGGTTCTCATTCAATCTCAGGCGGTACGCTTGGACCACGAACCGGGGGATATCTTGGAAGCATTTACACAGTTTTCAGCCCCCTGAGCCGGGCTGCTCTCTGGCCAGAACCCCCTTGGTTCTCATTCAATCTCAGGCGGTACGCTTGGACCACGAACCGGGGGATATCTTGGAAGCATTTACCCAGTTTTCAGCCCCCTGAGCCGGGCTGCTCTCTGGCCAGAACCCCCTTGGTTCTCATTCAATCTCAGGCGGTACGCTTGGACCACGAACCGGGGGATATCTTGGAAGCATTTACCCAGTTTTCAGCCCCCTGAGCCGGGCTGCTCTCTGGCCAGAACCCCCTTGGTTCTCATTCAATCTCAGGCGGTACGCTTGGACCACGAACCGGGGGATATCTTGGAAGCATTTACCCAGTTTTCAGCCCCCTGAGCCGGGCTGCTCTCTGGCCAGAACCCCCTTGGTTCTCATTCAATCTCAGGCGGTACGCTTGGACCACGAACCGGGGGATATCTTGGAAGCATTTACCCAGTTTTCAGCCCCCTGAGCCGGGCTGCTCTCTGGCCAGAACCCCCTTGGTTCTCATTCAATCTCAGGCGGTACGCTTGGACCACGAACCGGGGGATATCTTGGAAGCATTTACCCAGTTTTCAGCCCCCTGAGCCGGGCTGCTCTCTGGCCAGAACCCCCTTGGTTCTCATTCAATCTCAGGCGGTACGCTTGGACCACGAACCGGGGGATATCTTGGAAGCATTTACCCAGTTTTCAGCCCCCTGAGCCGGGCTGCTCTCTGGCCAGAACCCCCTTGGTTCTCATTCAATCTCAGGCGGTACGCTTGGACCACGAACCGGGGGATATCTTGGAAGCATTTACCCAGTTTTCAGCCCCCTGAGCCGGGCTGCTCTCTGGCCAGAACCCCCTTGGTTCTCATTCAATCTCAGGCGGTACGCTTGGACCACGAACCGGGGGATATCTTGGAAGCATTTACCCAGTTTTCAGCCCCCTGAGCCGGGCTGCTCTCTGGCCAGAACCCCCTTGGTTCTCATTCAATCTCAGGCGGTACGCTTGGACCACGAACCGGGGGATATCTTGGAAACATTTACCCAGATCCGGGCTGCTCTCTGGCCAGAACCCCCTTGGTTCTCATTCAATCTCAGGCGGTACGCTTGGACCACGAACCGGGGGATATCTTGGAAACATTTACCCAGTTTTCAGCCCCCTGAGCCGGGCTGCTCTCTGGCCAGAACCCCCTTGGTTCTCATTCAATCTCAGGCGGTACGCTTGGACCACGAACCGGGGGATATCTTGGAAACATTTACCCAGTTTTCAGCCCCCTGAGCCGGGCTGCTCTCTGGCCAGAACCCCCTTGGTTCTCATTCAATCTCAGGTGGTACGCTTGGACCACGAACCGGGGGATATCTTGGAAACATTTACCCAGTTTTCAGCCCCCTGAGCCGGGCTGCTCTCTGGCCAGAACCCCCTTGGCATTCAAACTCAGGCAGCACGTGTGGACCATGAGCCAATTCGGGGTTCAGTGCCTTGCTCAAGGACACTAGGGCATGCGACTGCTGTCTGCTGGACTCGAACCCTGGACCTTTGGATTGAGAGGCGACCACTCTGCCACTGAGCTACAGCCCAGGGCAGAGCCACCTGAGCTGGGTTCTTCTCTAGAGCCAGACCCCTGAGGCCAGGGACACTTTCTGTGAGAGCCAGACCCTGAGGCCAGGGAGACTTTCTGCTAGAGCCAGGCCATAGTGCACAATTTGTGGACACATTGTTTTCAATGTCCCCCTGTTCTGCTCTGGAGGTCCCCTGTTTCTGAAAACGTGATTCTCAAAAATGGGATGATGGTGGTTAGCCGATGGGACGTCACACAGCCACCAAAACACAGTATAACCATTGCGTGCTATGGCTATTAGGTTCGAGGAGTAGCCCAATCATTGATGTTTGGTGCCCCTGGTAGGTTGGGCCGCTAACCAGGGGCTCAGAGAGGATGACACTTTGAAAATTTTCACTCTACTGCCAGCTCATACCCCTGGTAAGACGCCCTGCCGACCAGGCTAAAGTTAATTCCATGATGTTGAATGAAGTGCAGTGTAGTTTGGGATGCATCAGCTCTCAGCTGTCTGGAATCCATACCGACAATTACTTAGAACACAATATCTGTTAATAAAATTGTCCAACCTAAAATGTGTTTTTCTCCATTTTTGAAAGTGGAATTACTTTCGCTATTTTCAATTTTTTCTATTGAAAAAGATAAAATTACACACACAGCCAACTATATAAAATAAATAAATAAATGGAAAAAAAAAAAAAAAAAAATATATATATATATATATATATATATATATATATATATATATATATATATATATATAGTGGTTCAATAATCACATCAGTTATGTTTTAAACTAACATCATGTCCATACCTACACAGTCATTGGATCTTTTGCTTGCACAACTTTTCGCAATACTGAATATTTCAACTTTCTTTACCAAGAAAAAACACTTATAACTGATCTATGGACAATAGAAGGAAGCTTGCACAGTCAAAAGCACAACTACGTTGGCGCAGTCAGGAGAGAGCTTGTGTTATGTCCAACAGATCCCGGGTTCAAGCCCAGAAGCGGGTGTATTTTTTTTTTAAGCAAACTTAGACTAGTAACTGATCTATGGACTATAGAAAGAAGCCGCTCAGTCAAAAGCACAACTACGTTGGCGCAGTCAGGAGAGAGCTTGGGTTATGTCCAACAGATCCCAGGTTCAAGCCCAGAAGCGGGTGTGTTTTTTTTTTTTTTGCAAACTTAGACTAGTAACTGATCTATGGACAATAGAAGGAAGCTTGCACAGTCAAAAGCACAACTACGTTGGCGCAGTCAGGAGAGAGCTTGGGTTGAGTCCAATAGACCCCAGGTTCAAGCCCAGAAGCGGGTGTGTTTTTTTTTTTTGGAAACTTAGACTAGTAACTGATCTATGGACAATAGAAGGAAGCTTGCACAGTCAAAAGCACAACTACGTTGGCGCAGTCAGGAGAGAGCTTGTGTTATGTCCAACAGATCCCGGGTTCAAGCCCAGAAGCGGGTGTGGTTTTTTTTTTGCAAACTTAGACTAGTAACTGATCTATGGACAATAGAAGGAAGCTTGCACAGTCAAAAGCACAACTACGTTGGCGCAGTCAGGAGAGAGCTTGGGTTGAGTCCAATAGACCCCAGGTTCAAGCCCAGAAGCGGGTGTGTTTTTTTTTTTTGCAAACTTAGACTAGTAACTGATCTATGGACAATAGAAGGAAGCTTGCACAGTCAAAAGCACAACTACGTTGGCGCAGTCAGGAGAGAGCTTGGGTTGAGTCCAATAGACCCCAGGTTCAAGCCCAGAAGCGGGTGTGTTTTTTTTTTTTGCAAACTTAGACTAGTAACTGATCTATGGACAATAGAAGGAAGCTTGCACAGTCAAAAGCACAACTACGTTGGCGCAGTCAGGAGAGAGCTTGTGTTATGTCCAACAGATCCCGGGTTCAAGCCCAGAAGCGGGTGTATTTTTTTTTTTAAGCAAACTTAGACTAGTAACTGATCTATGGACTATAGAAAAAGCCGCTCAGTCAAAAGCACAACTACGTTGGCGCAGTCAGGAGAGAGCTTGGGTTGACTCCAATAGACCCCAGGTTCAAGCCCAGAAGCGGGTGTGTTTTTTTTTTTTTTGCAAACTTAGACTAGTAACTGATCTATGGACAATAGAAGGAAGCTTGCACAGTCAAAAGCACAACTACGTTGGCGCAGTCAGGAGAGAGCTTGTGTTATGTCCAACAGATCCCGGGTTCAAGCCCAGAAGCGGGTGTGTTTTTTTTTTTTGCAAACTTAGACTAGTAACTGATCTATGGACAATAGAAGGAAGCTTGCACAGTCAAAAGCACAACTACGTTGGCGCAGTCAGGAGAGAGCTTGGGTTGAGTCCAATAGACCCCAGGTTCAAGCCCAGAAGCGGGTGTGTTTTTTTTTTTTTTGCAAACTTAGACTAGTAACTGATCTATGGACAATAGAAGGAAGCTTGCACAGTCAAAAGCACAACTACATTGGCGCAGTCAGGAGAGAGCTTGGGTTGAGTCCAATAGACCCCAGGTTCAAGCCCAGAAGCGGGTGTGTTTTTTTTTTTTGCAAACTTAGACTAGTAACTGATCTATGGACAATAGAAGGAAGCTTGCACAGTCAAAAGCACAACTACGTTGGCGCAGTCAGGAGAGAGCTTGTGTTATGTCCAACAGATCCCGGGTTCAAGCCCAGAAGCGGGTGTATTTTTTTTTTAAGCAAACTTAGACTAGTAACTGATCTATGGACTATAGAAAAAGCCGCTCAGTCAAAAGCACAACTACGTTGGCGCAGTCAGGAGAAAGCTTGGGTTGACTCCAATAGACCCCAGGTTCAAGCCCAGAAGCGGGTGTGTTTTTTTTTTTTTTGCAAACTTAGACTAGTAACTGATCTATGGACAATAGAAGGAAGCTTGCACAGTCAAAAGCACAACTACGTTGGCGCAGTCAGGAGAGAGCTTGGGTTGACTCCAATAGACCCCAGGTTCAAGCCCAGAAGCGGGTGTGTTTTTTTTTTTTGCAAACTTAGACTAGTAACTGATCTATGGACAATAGAAGGAAGCTTGCACAGTCAAAAGCACAACTACGTTGGCGCAGTCAGGAGAGAGCTTGTGTTATGTCCAACAGATCCCGGGTTCAAGCCCAGAAGCGGGTGTGTTTTTTTTTTTGTTGCAAACTTAGACTAGTAACTGATCTATGGACAATAGAAGGAAGCTTGCACAGTCAAAAGCACAACTACGTTGGCGCAGTCAGGAGAGAGCTTGGGTTGACTCCAATAGACCCCAGGTTCAAGCCCAGAAGCGGGTGTGTTTTTTTTTTTTGCAAACTTAGACTAGTAACTGATCTATGGACAATAGAAGGAAGCTTGCACAGTCAAAAGCACAACTACGTTGGCGCAGTCAGGAGAGAGCTTGTGTTATGTCCAACAGATCCCGGGTTCAAGCCCAGAAGCGGGTGTGTTTTTTTTTTGTAAACTTAGACTAGTAACTGATCTATGGACTATAGAAGGAAGCTTGCACAGTCAAAAGCACAACTACGTTGGCGCAGTCAGGAGAGAGCTTGGGTTGAGTCCAATAGACCCCAGGTACAAGCCCAGAAGCGGGTGTGTTTTTTTTTTTTGCAAACTTAGACTAGTAACTGATCTATGGACAATAGAAGGAAGCTTGCACAGTCAAAAGCAAAACTACGTTGGCGCAGTCAGGAGAGAGCTTGTGTTATGTCCAACAGATCCCGGGTTCAAGCCCAGAAGCGGGTGTATTTTTTTTTTTAAGCAAACTTAGACTTGTAACTGATCTATGGACTATAGAAGGAAGCTGCTCAGTCAAAGCACAACTCCGTTGGCGCAGTCAGGAGAGAGCTGGGGTTGAGGTCAACATACCTCGGGTTCAAGCCTAGGAGCAGGTGTATTTTTTTTTAAGCAAATTTAGACTAGTAACTGATCTATGGACTATAGAGGTATATAGATGCGATTTTTGGATGAAGGAAAAAAAGAATTTGTAATTATAATAATAATCTTAGTAATAATAATTATTATAATAATTCGTCCTTACAGTGGGTACAAGTTTAAATTTTTAAATGTATAAAAGAATCACTTTATATCTGTTTATTGCATCAGGGCTTCTTGACTTTCTCGGGAACCTTGATTTCAACCAAATTCAACAAAAACCTTTTTTTTTTCACGACATCATAAAATGCTCTGGTTGAAATTATATCCTTTGTAGTGTCAGGGTTGGTTTTGACCCGGTCATAAAAATAAGATTATAAAGCAACTTTTGGAGCCAAAATAGAAATCACAAATGTACTTTCAGCCAACACAGCAGGGGGAGTTGACGGCGCACCAGGGGGAGGTGTCAGCAGATTCATGTTGGCGCAGTGTCACCATGTGGAATCACCTTTACATTATCATCATGATCAGAACCCACCTCCGGTGAAGGAAGGTATTTCTATGGAAAATTGTGGCTGTTGTCACCTTTTATATCATAAGACAATTTGTGCCTTTATTCTGTTATATGTTGACTGTACTTTGAGGGTGACAGAAGAAAGAAAATCAGATCATTTTAAATAGTTACCACTGGTGGGATCGAACCCACGCTTGCAAGTAAAACATGGATCACCGTGCATCTATGTCCTACCCTCTAACCACTCAGCCACTGACTTTCCTGTGACAGGGACACACAGTCTACTATCTGACATGTCTTGATTCACGGTTATTCCAGTCTAGTATAACTGGGGCGGTTCACCTGTCAAAGGATCACGCAGGTGTCCTAATGCCAGCTCAGGGAGGACGGAAACCTCCCGTGGAGCTGAAGGACAAAAGCTCGCTTGATCTTGATTTTCAGTATGAATACGGACCGTCAAATCGGAGCCTCACGATCCTTCTGACTTTTTGGCTTTTAAGCAGGTGTCAGAAAAGTTAACAAAAGGTCTCAGCTTATGTTTCTGAACAAGAACATCAAATATTACAGGTATAGATTCATTTAATGTGACACCTGCAGTTCACAAGGCGTCTTTCAGAAGCTTGTCAGACCTTCTCTGAGACGCAGCTAAGGTAAGCCTGACGTTTAGCCTGACTGGGACCAGGCTTGTCGCACTGGCTAATTTACCATGCTTACCAAACCACGCTAGCCTTAAGCCTCGTTTGTGGAACCCAACGCTCGCTAAAGTTAGCCAGGCTAACCCAAATAAGCCAGGCTTTGAGCTAAGCCAGCTTCGTGGAATACCCCCAAGCTCTTGCACACAGATATATTTTTTAAAACTCTGATTTATCATTCTAATAGTTTCAAAAGTAATAATTGATTTCCAATGGCTTGATTGGTTCTTATACAAATAACTTCTTAATTCATTTTTTTGTGTTGAGACCTGTTCTGTATTTCAATATGTTCATATTAAAGTCCTATTGCTGACATTTTTTTATTATTAGTTTTTATTTTTGCATTTTCTTGAAGAAAATATATGGGTCGAAAATGACCCGTAACACCACAGATGTTGTGAAAGTTAATCATTTTTAAATGAAAAAATAAATCAAGCAAATTAATTTCAGAGATGTTTTTCCCTGAGTAATATTCAGGGAACACAACATCCTTTCATTCATTTATATGATTCTCTTGAGATTCATTTTGCTTTTGCTTTTTAAATTGACATCAGGAGGGGGTGGGGGGGCAGAGACCTACAACCTACAACAAAAATATTAAACCCAACATTTTATGGATATGGAAACCTTACAAGGTAACCAAGAGATGAGAAAAAAATTGGATGATAAGATTTTGTTTTTGATGTATTTTAAAGCTGATTTAAGACAACAGAAACAGTAACAGAAAAGCTAACACAGGAGGAAGGTTAAAAAGGTTAAGGTAAGAAAAACATCACAATATTTACTGGCACATCAAAAGGGACACTTACTGGGTTCATGCAAAGGGAAAAAAATACAAAAAAAAAATACAAAAAAATCACAATATATTGTGACAGTGGAGGAGAGACCAGTCTGGACTGCAAGGTTTGCTTTTAACAAAAATCACAGTCTATTTACGTTAGGGAAACGGGTAGGGGAGAAAACACAACCAATCTTCTTCCCGGTCTGGGGTAGCCTCTAGTCTGCGGGGTCCAGACTGGTGTCCTCCTGGAGAGAGAGGCAAAAAAAGGGATGGGTTTTTTAAAGCTCACACTTTTTATTTCTGCCCTTCCTGGTCTCAGCCACCTGCTCCTCTCTCTTCTCTTCTCTCTTCTGTCTCCCTTTCCACTCCTCTCACCCCCCAGCACCCTCTGATCTTTGATTGTCTTCAGCTGGGCTCTCTCCAGCCTTGGGTCACCTGGCAGGGTAGGTACCTATGATATGACCCTGCCCAGCTGGTGTCTGCTCAGTCCTCCTCTCTGGCGCCCTCTGCTGGCCATGAGACACCAGTGGTGGGGGGAGACACCACAATATATTTGAGTAAACTGTGTTGAAGATGGCTTATCAAATTTGATACAGCGGGTATATAAGGTCATGTAACTCTGAAACAGTCAATGGCCATTTACTTGCATTTCATGCATTATGTCTAAAATCAAGCAACATACAGTCTTTTTATTTTCAAATGACATAGTTTGCTACATTTAGAGTTAAAACTTAGCTATGAAACTTGCTGTAAGCACGGACCAGAACTGGAGCTACGTTGCCCATGTGTACTGTCAGAAATGCAGAGTGCATCTTTGCTTAAACAAGGAGAGAAACTGTTTTCAGGCCTTCCACCATGCAAAATAAAAGGTTGTGAACTGCAAAATGAAAAAAATACTAAAATGTTGTTGTTGTTGTTGTTTTTTTCCAGACTTCCACCCAGCCAGTTCCATTGGTGGCTTTCTCACTACTGCATGATGGTAGCACTGTTTGTGTTTGGAAGTATAAATTTGTTAGTCATGTTAGTCATATAACTGCCCCCGTGACCTACTATAACTATATCAATATCTTTTGAGGTTCGTGCCCCTGGTAGGTGTTGACACACTTAAAACAAGTTTCGTGGGAAGATGGCCCACTGGACACTCCGTCGCGCCCTTGATGCAGAGTTAATAGACACATAGGAATGTGCATACTTACCAGCATACTTACAACAGCCCACAGTCTTCCTCCTTGGCCATTGGCTCTGCTCCTGGATGTAGACGGTTCGTTGAGTGTGCAGGAAGACGGAAGAGAATGGCTCGCCAGGAATGCCCTTCTCTAGGGATGCCACCGCAGTTCCCCAATACAAGCATATGTGGCTGACACAACATATCCAGTCCAGCTCCCAGACATGCCCAACCTGCCTGGACAATGGAGGGGCCACCAGTCCATCAGGGCTCAAACCTTTGGAATGCTCCACCCTCACGTGAAAACAAACCTCCAGCAAAAGACCCTGCCACGCTCACAGTCCAAACCTGGCTCACGCCACCCAGTACTGGGTCCAACAAGTGTGATCCCCTGGCCCTTCTGACACCTCGAGCTAAGGGCTTATTGACCTGGAAGTTCTGACACCCACTCAGCAAAGCCTCCGAACTGGTCTGTGCTGTAACCAGGGAACCTGGCCGGGTCGTAGGGGAACCCCATCCAGTCCGGGCGCCTAGACATGCCCAGCTTGCCTGGACAATAGAGGGGCCACCTTAGATCTACCCAGAGGGAGGTATTTCGCATGTGGCCCCTTCAACATCCTGGCCCCCCTTGCCAGCTGTACATGAATAAGTCACACGGGCTGGGAAAAGTCCATCAGGGCTCAAACCTTTGGAATGCTCCACCCTCAAGTGTGAACAAACCTCCAGCAGAAACCCCTGCCTTGCTCACAGAAGAAACCCGGCCTACGCCCCCCAGTGGTGGGTCAAACACGAATAACCCCTGGCCCTTCTGACACCTCGAGCTAAGGGCTTATTGACCTGGAAGTCCTGACACCCACTCAGCAAAGCCTCCAGTTCTGGTCTGAGCTTTAACCAGGGAACCTGGCCGGGTCGTAGGGGAACCCCATCCAGTCCGGGCGCCTAGACATGCCCAGCTTGCCTGGACAATAGAGGGGCCACCTTAGATCTACCCAGAGGGAGGTATTTCGCATGTGGCCCCTTCAACATCCTGGCCCCCCTTGCCAGCTGTACATGAATAAGTCACACGGGCTGGGAAAAGTCCATCAGGGCTCAAACCTTTGGAATGCTCCACCCTCAAGTGTGAACAAACCTCCAGCAGAAACCCCTGCCTCGCTCATAGAAGAAAACCGGCCTACGCCCCCCAGTGGTGGGTCAAACACGAATAACCCCTGGCCCTTCTGACACCTCGAGCTAAGGGCTTATTGACCTGGAAGTCCTGACACCCACTCAGCAAAGCCTCCAGTTCTGGTCTGAGCTTGAACCAGGGAACCTGGCCGGGTCATAAGGGAACCCCATCCAGTCCGGGCGCCTAGACATGCCCAGCTTGCCTGGACAATAGAGGGGCCACCTTAGATCTACCCAGAGGGAGGTATTTCGCATGTGGCCCCTTCAACATCCTGGCCCCCCTTGCCAGCTGTACATGAATAAGTCACACGGGCTGGGAAAAGTCCATCAGGGCTCATACCTTTGGAATGCTCCACCCTCAAGTGTGAACAAACCTCCAGCAGAAACCCCTGCCTCGCTCACAGTAGAAACCCGGCCTACGCCCCCCAGTGGTGGGTCAAACACGAATAACCCCTGGCCCTTCTGACACCTCGAGCTAAGGGCTTATTGACCTGGAAGTCCTGACACCCACTCAGCAAAGCCTCCAGTTCTGGTCTGAGCTGGAACCAGGGAACCTGGCCGGGTCGTAGGGGAACCTCATCCAGTCCGGGCACCTAGACATGCCCAGCCTGCCAGGGCAATGGAGGGGCCACCTTAGATCTACCCAGAGGGAGGTATTTCGCATGTGGCACCTTCAACATCCTGGCCCCCCTTGCCAGCTGTACATGAATAAGTCACACGGGCTGGGAAAAGTCCATCAGGGCTCATACCTTTGGAATGCTCCACCCTCAAGTGTGAACAAACCTCCAGCAGAAACCCCTGCCTCGCTCATAGAAGAAACCCGGCCTACGCCCCCCCCAGTGGTGGGTCAAACACGAATAACCCCTGGCCCTTCTGACACCTCGAGCTAAGGGCTTATTGACCTGGAGGTTCTGACACCCACTCAGCCAAGCCTCCAGTACCAGTCCGTGTCGGAACCAGGAGAACCTGGCTAGGTTGTAGCGGAACCTCCCCAGTCCGGGTGCCCAGATATGCCCAACCTGCCAGGGCAATGGAGGGGCCACCAGAGGGAGGTATTTCGCGTGTGGCCCCTTCAACTTCCTGGCACCTCTGTCGGTTGTGATAAACCAGAAGCAGGGACTGGGAACAGTCCTTCTTACTTTGACTTTAGCCTCCGGTGGGCAGTTCTGGAGCCTGACCTCGAGTTTCGTGTGGATATTAAGCCACTGTATGCATCAGCAACCAAGTCAAAAATACCACAGTGGTCCTGGGTCAGGCAGGTGCAGAAAAGAGTCACCCCACCATCATTGGCGTTAATCATTCCCTGAGAAATGGCTCTTTTAGGCGGGCATTCTCCACAGGTGGCAGGAACGCACAAACTCGCACAAAGCCTGAGGAGCAAATGGACTTTGGTGCAAACGGCAAGCGACAGTAGCAGCAGCGACATTAGCTCAGTGGGTAGAGAGAATGCTTGGGGACCGTGGGATCCGGGTTAAGAGCAATGATTTTCAATCAGTTGACTGAGAATTGTAACTGGACTCGATGCTTGTGAAAATGGACTTTAGCCTGAAAAAGCAGCAGTGATAACTCTTGGTCAGGTTCTGAAATCATGCCACACAAACACAAACACAGTATAGTCCAATTCACTGCCACTGGAGCTTGGGTTGTCTGTGTCACGAGATCCCTTGATCAAGCCCTCATTCAGGCCACAAACAAGTGAACAATGGGCTAGGGGATCACTGTCAGATGATCGCTCAGTGTGCAGCCACCTGAGCTCTCGCCAGAACCCCCTTGGTTCTAATTCAATCTCAGGCGGTACGCTTGGACCACGAACTGGGGGATATCTTGGAAACATTTACCCAGTTTTCAGCCCCCTGAGCCGGGCTGCTCTCTGGCCAGAACCCCCTTGGTTCTCATTCAATCTCAGGCGGTACGCTTGGACCACTAACTGGGGGATATCTTGGAAGCCATTTACCCAGTTTTCAGCCCCCTGAGCCGGGCTGCTCTCTGGCCAGAACCCCCTTGGTTCTCATTCAATCTCAGGCGGTACGCTTGGACCACGAACTGGGGGATATCTTGGAAGCATTTACACAGTTTTCAGCCCCCTGAGCCGGGCTGCTCTCTGGCCAGAACCCCCTTGGTTCTCATTCAATCTCAGGCGGTACGCTTGGACCACGAACCAGGGGATATCTTGGAAGCATTTACCCAGTTTTCAGCCCCCTGAGCCGGGCTGCTCTCTGGCCAGAACCCCCTTGGTTCTCATTCAATCTCAGGCGGTACGCTTGGACCACGAACCGGGGGATATCTTGGAAACATTTACCCAGAGCCGGGCTGCTCTCTGGCCAGAACCCCCTTGGTTCTCATTCAATCTCAGGCGGTACGCTTGGACCACGAACCGGGGGATATCTTGGAAGCATTTACCCAGTTTTCAGCCCCCTGAGCCGGGCTGCTCTCTGGCCAGAACCCCCTTGGTTCTCATTCAATCTCAGGCGGTACGCTTGGACCACGAACCGGGGGATATCTTGGAAGCATTTACCCAGTTTTCAGCCCCCTGAGCCGGGCTGCTCTCTGGCCAGAACCCCCTTGGTTCTCATTCAATCTCAGGCGGTACGCTTGGACCACGAACCGGGGGATATCTTGGAAGCATTTACCCAGAGCCGGGCTGCTCTCTGGCCAGAACCCCCTTGGTTCTCATTCAATCTCAGGCGGTACGCTTGGACCACGAACCGGGGGATATCTTGGAAGCATTTACCCAGTTTTCAGCCCCCTGAGCCGGGCTGCTCTCTGGCCAGAACCCCCTTGGTTCTCATTCAATCTCAGGCGGTACGCTTGGACCACGAACCGGGGGATATCTTGGAAGCATTTACCCAGTTTTCAGCCCCCTGAGCCGGGCTGCTCTCTGGCCAGAACCCCCTTGGTTCTCATTCAATCTCAGGCGGTACGCTTGGACCACGAACCGGGGGATATCTTGGAAGCATTTACCCAGTTTTCAGCCCCCTGAGCCGGGCTGCTCTCTGGCCAGAACCCCCTTGGTTCTCATTCAATCTCAGGCGGTACGCTTGGACCACGAACCGGGGGATATCTTGGAAGCATTTACCCAGTTTTCAGCCCCCTGAGCCGGGCTGCTCTCTGGCCAGAACCCCCTTGGTTCTCATTCAATCTCAGGCGGTACGCTTGGACCACGAACCGGGGGATATCTTGGAAGCATTTACCCAGTTTTCAGCCCCCTGAGCCGGGCTGCTCTCTGGCCAGAACCCCCTTGGTTCTCATTCAATCTCAGGCGGTACGCTTGGACCACGAACCGGGGGATATCTTGGAAGCATTTACCCAGTTTTCAGCCCCCTGAGCCGGGCTGCTCTCTGGCCAGAACCCCCTTGGTTCTCATTCAATCTCAGGCGGTACGCTTGGACCACGAACCGGGGGATATCTTGGAAGCATTTACCCAGTTTTCAGCCCCCTGAGCCGGGCTGCTCTCTGGCCAGAACCCCCTTGGTTCTCATTCAATCTCAGGCGGTACGCTTGGACCACGAACCGGGGGATATCTTGGAAGCATTTACCCAGTTTTCAGCCCCCTGAGCCGGGCTGCTCTCTGGCCAGAACCCCCTTGGTTCTCATTCAATCTCAGGCGGTACGCTTGGACCACGAACCGGGGGATATCTTGGAAGCATTTACCCAGTTTTCAGCCCCCTGAGCCGGGCTGCTCTCTGGCCAGAACCCCCTTGGTTCTCATTCAATCTCAGGCGGTACGCTTGGACCACGAACCGGGGGATATCTTGGAAGCATTTACCCAGTTTTCAGCCCCCTGAGCCGGGCTGCTCTCTGGCCAGAACCCCCTTGGTTCTCATTCAATCTCAGGCGGTACGCTTGGACCACGAACCGGGGGATATCTTGGAAGCATTTACCCAGTTTTCAGCCCCCTGAGCCGGGCTGCTCTCTGGCCAGAACCCCCTTGGTTCTCATTCAATCTCAGGCGGTACGCTTGGACCACGAACCGGGGGATATCTTGGAAGCATTTACCCAGTTTTCAGCCCCCTGAGCCGGGCTGCTCTCTGGCCAGAACCCCCTTGGTTCTCATTCAATCTCAGGCGGTACGCTTGGACCACGAACCGGGGGATATCTTGGAAGCATTTACCCAGTTTTCAGCCCCCTGAGCCGGGCTGCTCTCTGGCCAGAACCCCCTTGGCATTCAAACTCAGGCAGCACGTGTGGACCATGAGCCAATTCGGGGTTCAGTGCCTTGCTCAAGGACACTAGGGCATGCGACTGCTGTCTGCTGGACTCGAACCCTGGACCTTTGGATTGAGAGGCGACCACTCTGCCACTGAGCTACAGCCCAGGGCAGAGCCACCTGAGCTGGGTTCTTCTCTAGAGCCAGACCCCTGAGGCCAGGGACACTTTCTGTGAGAGCCAGACCCTGAGGCCAGGGAGACTTTCTGCTAGAGCCAGGCCATAGTGCACAATTTGTGGACACATTGTTTTCAATGTCCCCCTGTTCTGCTCTGGAGGTCCCCTGTTTCTGAAAACGTGATTCTCAAAAATGGGATGATGGTGGTTAGCCGATGGGACGTCACACAGCCACCAAAACACAGTATAACCATTGCGTGCTATGGCTATTAGGTTCGAGGAGTAGCCCAATCATTGATGTTTGGTGCCCCTGGTAGGTTGGGCCGCTAACCAGGGGCTCAGAGAGGATGACACTTTGAAAATTTTCACTCTACTGCCAGCTCATACCCCTGGTAAGACGCCCTGCCGACCAGGCTAAAGTTAATTCCATGATGTTGAATGAAGTGCAGTGTAGTTTGGGATGCATCAGCTCTCAGCTGTCTGGAATCCATACCGACAATTACTTAGAACACAATATCTGTTAATAAAATTGTCCAACCTAAAATGTGTTTTTCTCCATTTTTGAAAGTGGAATTACTTTCGCTATTTTCAATTTTTTCTATTGAAAAAGATAAAATTACACACACAGCCAACTATATAAAATAAATAAATAAATGGAAAAAAAAAAAAAAAAATATATATATATATATATATATATATATATATATATATATATATATATATATATATATATAGTGGTTCAATAATCACATCAGTTATGTTTTAAACTAACATCATGTCCATACCTACACAGTCATTGGATCTTTTGCTTGCACAACTTTTCGCAATACTGAATATTTCAACTTTCTTTACCAAGAAAAAACACTTATAACTGATCTATGGACAATAGAAGGAAGCTTGCACAGTCAAAAGCACAACTACGTTGGCGCAGTCAGGAGAGAGCTTGTGTTATGTCCAACAGATCCCGGGTTCAAGCCCAGAAGCGGGTGTATTTTTTTTTTAAGCAAACTTAGACTAGTAACTGATCTATGGACTATAGAAAGAAGCCGCTCAGTCAAAAGCACAACTACGTTGGCGCAGTCAGGAGAGAGCTTGGGTTATGTCCAACAGATCCCAGGTTCAAGCCCAGAAGCGGGTGTGTTTTTTTTTTTTTTGCAAACTTAGACTAGTAACTGATCTATGGACAATAGAAGGAAGCTTGCACAGTCAAAAGCACAACTACGTTGGCGCAGTCAGGAGAGAGCTTGGGTTGAGTCCAATAGACCCCAGGTTCAAGCCCAGAAGCGGGTGTGTTTTTTTTTTTTGGAAACTTAGACTAGTAACTGATCTATGGACAATAGAAGGAAGCTTGCACAGTCAAAAGCACAACTACGTTGGCGCAGTCAGGAGAGAGCTTGTGTTATGTCCAACAGATCCCGGGTTCAAGCCCAGAAGCGGGTGTGGTTTTTTTTTTGCAAACTTAGACTAGTAACTGATCTATGGACAATAGAAGGAAGCTTGCACAGTCAAAAGCACAACTACGTTGGCGCAGTCAGGAGAGAGCTTGGGTTGAGTCCAATAGACCCCAGGTTCAAGCCCAGAAGCGGGTGTGTTTTTTTTTTTTGCAAACTTAGACTAGTAACTGATCTATGGACAATAGAAGGAAGCTTGCACAGTCAAAAGCACAACTACGTTGGCGCAGTCAGGAGAGAGCTTGGGTTGAGTCCAATAGACCCCAGGTTCAAGCCCAGAAGCGGGTGTGTTTTTTTTTTTTGCAAACTTAGACTAGTAACTGATCTATGGACAATAGAAGGAAGCTTGCACAGTCAAAAGCACAACTACGTTGGCGCAGTCAGGAGAGAGCTTGTGTTATGTCCAACAGATCCCGGGTTCAAGCCCAGAAGCGGGTGTATTTTTTTTTTTAAGCAAACTTAGACTAGTAACTGATCTATGGACTATAGAAAAAGCCGCTCAGTCAAAAGCACAACTACGTTGGCGCAGTCAGGAGAGAGCTTGGGTTGACTCCAATAGACCCCAGGTTCAAGCCCAGAAGCGGGTGTGTTTTTTTTTTTTTTGCAAACTTAGACTAGTAACTGATCTATGGACAATAGAAGGAAGCTTGCACAGTCAAAAGCACAACTACGTTGGCGCAGTCAGGAGAGAGCTTGTGTTATGTCCAACAGATCCCGGGTTCAAGCCCAGAAGCGGGTGTGTTTTTTTTTTTTGCAAACTTAGACTAGTAACTGATCTATGGACAATAGAAGGAAGCTTGCACAGTCAAAAGCACAACTACGTTGGCGCAGTCAGGAGAGAGCTTGGGTTGAGTCCAATAGACCCCAGGTTCAAGCCCAGAAGCGGGTGTGTTTTTTTTTTTTTTGCAAACTTAGACTAGTAACTGATCTATGGACAATAGAAGGAAGCTTGCACAGTCAAAAGCACAACTACATTGGCGCAGTCAGGAGAGAGCTTGGGTTGAGTCCAATAGACCCCAGGTTCAAGCCCAGAAGCGGGTGTGTTTTTTTTTTTTGCAAACTTAGACTAGTAACTGATCTATGGACAATAGAAGGAAGCTTGCACAGTCAAAAGCACAACTACGTTGGCGCAGTCAGGAGAGAGCTTGTGTTATGTCCAACAGATCCCGGGTTCAAGCCCAGAAGCGGGTGTATTTTTTTTTTAAGCAAACTTAGACTAGTAACTGATCTATGGACTATAGAAAAAGCCGCTCAGTCAAAAGCACAACTACGTTGGCGCAGTCAGGAGAAAGCTTGGGTTGACTCCAATAGACCCCAGGTTCAAGCCCAGAAGCGGGTGTGTTTTTTTTTTTTTTGCAAACTTAGACTAGTAACTGATCTATGGACAATAGAAGGAAGCTTGCACAGTCAAAAGCACAACTACGTTGGCGCAGTCAGGAGAGAGCTTGGGTTGACTCCAATAGACCCCAGGTTCAAGCCCAGAAGCGGGTGTGTTTTTTTTTTTTGCAAACTTAGACTAGTAACTGATCTATGGACAATAGAAGGAAGCTTGCACAGTCAAAAGCACAACTACGTTGGCGCAGTCAGGAGAGAGCTTGTGTTATGTCCAACAGATCCCGGGTTCAAGCCCAGAAGCGGGTGTGTTTTTTTTTTTGTTGCAAACTTAGACTAGTAACTGATCTATGGACAATAGAAGGAAGCTTGCACAGTCAAAAGCACAACTACGTTGGCGCAGTCAGGAGAGAGCTTGGGTTGACTCCAATAGACCCCAGGTTCAAGCCCAGAAGCGGGTGTGTTTTTTTTTTTTGCAAACTTAGACTAGTAACTGATCTATGGACAATAGAAGGAAGCTTGCACAGTCAAAAGCACAACTACGTTGGCGCAGTCAGGAGAGAGCTTGTGTTATGTCCAACAGATCCCGGGTTCAAGCCCAGAAGCGGGTGTGTTTTTTTTTTGTAAACTTAGACTAGTAACTGATCTATGGACTATAGAAGGAAGCTTGCACAGTCAAAAGCACAACTACGTTGGCGCAGTCAGGAGAGAGCTTGGGTTGAGTCCAATAGACCCCAGGTACAAGCCCAGAAGCGGGTGTGTTTTTTTTTTTTGCAAACTTAGACTAGTAACTGATCTATGGACAATAGAAGGAAGCTTGCACAGTCAAAAGCAAAACTACGTTGGCGCAGTCAGGAGAGAGCTTGTGTTATGTCCAACAGATCCCGGGTTCAAGCCCAGAAGCGGGTGTATTTTTTTTTTTAAGCAAACTTAGACTTGTAACTGATCTATGGACTATAGAAGGAAGCTGCTCAGTCAAAGCACAACTCCGTTGGCGCAGTCAGGAGAGAGCTGGGGTTGAGGTCAACATACCTCGGGTTCAAGCCTAGGAGCAGGTGTATTTTTTTTTAAGCAAATTTAGACTAGTAACTGATCTATGGACTATAGAGGTATATAGATGCGATTTTTGGATGAAGGAAAAAAAGAATTTGTAATTATAATAATAATCTTAGTAATAATAATTATTATAATAATTCGTCCTTACAGTGGGTACAAGTTTAAATTTTTAAATGTATAAAAGAATCACTTTATATCTGTTTATTGCATCAGGGCTTCTTGACTTTCTCGGGAACCTTGATTTCAACCAAATTCAACAAAAACCTTTTTTTTTTCACGACATCATAAAATGCTCTGGTTGAAATTATATCCTTTGTAGTGTCAGGGTTGGTTTTGACCCGGTCATAAAAATAAGATTATAAAGCAACTTTTGGAGCCAAAATAGAAATCACAAATGTACTTTCAGCCAACACAGCAGGGGGAGTTGACGGCGCACCAGGGGGAGGTGTCAGCAGATTCATGTTGGCGCAGTGTCACCATGTGGAATCACCTTTACATTATCATCATGATCAGAACCCACCTCCGGTGAAGGAAGGTATTTCTATGGAAAATTGTGGCTGTTGTCACCTTTTATATCATAAGACAATTTGTGCCTTTATTCTGTTATATGTTGACTGTACTTTGAGGGTGACAGAAGAAAGAAAATCAGATCATTTTAAATAGTTACCACTGGTGGGATCGAACCCACGCTTGCAAGTAAAACATGGATCACCGTGCATCTATGTCCTACCCTCTAACCACTCAGCCACTGACTTTCCTGTGACAGGGACACACAGTCTACTATCTGACATGTCTTGATTCACGGTTATTCCAGTCTAGTATAACTGGGGCGGTTCACCTGTCAAAGGATCACGCAGGTGTCCTAATGCCAGCTCAGGGAGGACGGAAACCTCCCGTGGAGCTGAAGGACAAAAGCTCGCTTGATCTTGATTTTCAGTATGAATACGGACCGTCAAATCGGAGCCTCACGATCCTTCTGACTTTTTGGCTTTTAAGCAGGTGTCAGAAAAGTTAACAAAAGGTCTCAGCTTATGTTTCTGAACAAGAACATCAAATATTACAGGTATAGATTCATTTAATGTGACACCTGCAGTTCACAAGGCGTCTTTCAGAAGCTTGTCAGACCTTCTCTGAGACGCAGCTAAGGTAAGCCTGACGTTTAGCCTGACTGGGACCAGGCTTGTCGCACTGGCTAATTTACCATGCTTACCAAACCACGCTAGCCTTAAGCCTCGTTTGTGGAACCCAACGCTCGCTAAAGTTAGCCAGGCTAACCCAAATAAGCCAGGCTTTGAGCTAAGCCAGCTTCGTGGAATACCCCCAAGCTCTTGCACACAGATATATTTTTTAAAACTCTGATTTATCATTCTAATAGTTTCAAAAGTAATAATTGATTTCCAATGGCTTGATTGGTTCTTATACAAATAACTTCTTAATTCATTTTTTTGTGTTGAGACCTGTTCTGTATTTCAATATGTTCATATTAAAGTCCTATTGCTGACATTTTTTTATTATTAGTTTTTATTTTTGCATTTTCTTGAAGAAAATATATGGGTCGAAAATGACCCGTAACACCACAGATGTTGTGAAAGTTAATCATTTTTAAATGAAAAAATAAATCAAGCAAATTAATTTCAGAGATGTTTTTCCCTGAGTAATATTCAGGGAACACAACATCCTTTCATTCATTTATATGATTCTCTTGAGATTCATTTTGCTTTTGCTTTTTAAATTGACATCAGGAGGGGGTGGGGGGGCAGAGACCTACAACCTACAACAAAAATATTAAACCCAACATTTTATGGATATGGAAACCTTACAAGGTAACCAAGAGATGAGAAAAAAATTGGATGATAAGATTTTGTTTTTGATGTATTTTAAAGCTGATTTAAGACAACAGAAACAGTAACAGAAAAGCTAACACAGGAGGAAGGTTAAAAAGGTTAAGGTAAGAAAAACATCACAATATTTACTGGCACATCAAAAGGGACACTTACTGGGTTCATGCAAAGGGAAAAAAATACAAAAAAAAAATACAAAAAAATCACAATATATTGTGACAGTGGAGGAGAGACCAGTCTGGACTGCAAGGTTTGCTTTTAACAAAAATCACAGTCTATTTACGTTAGGGAAACGGGTAGGGGAGAAAACACAACCAATCTTCTTCCCGGTCTGGGGTAGCCTCTAGTCTGCGGGGTCCAGACTGGTGTCCTCCTGGAGAGAGAGGCAAAAAAAGGGATGGGTTTTTTAAAGCTCACACTTTTTATTTCTGCCCTTCCTGGTCTCAGCCACCTGCTCCTCTCTCTTCTCTTCTCTCTTCTGTCTCCCTTTCCACTCCTCTCACCCCCCAGCACCCTCTGATCTTTGATTGTCTTCAGCTGGGCTCTCTCCAGCCTTGGGTCACCTGGCAGGGTAGGTACCTATGATATGACCCTGCCCAGCTGGTGTCTGCTCAGTCCTCCTCTCTGGCGCCCTCTGCTGGCCATGAGACACCAGTGGTGGGGGGAGACACCACAATATATTTGAGTAAACTGTGTTGAAGATGGCTTATCAAATTTGATACAGCGGGTATATAAGGTCATGTAACTCTGAAACAGTCAATGGCCATTTACTTGCATTTCATGCATTATGTCTAAAATCAAGCAACATACAGTCTTTTTATTTTCAAATGACATAGTTTGCTACATTTAGAGTTAAAACTTAGCTATGAAACTTGCTGTAAGCACGGACCAGAACTGGAGCTACGTTGCCCATGTGTACTGTCAGAAATGCAGAGTGCATCTTTGCTTAAACAAGGAGAGAAACTGTTTTCAGGCCTTCCACCATGCAAAATAAAAGGTTGTGAACTGCAAAATGAAAAAAATACTAAAATGTTGTTGTTGTTGTTGTTTTTTTCCAGACTTCCACCCAGCCAGTTCCATTGGTGGCTTTCTCACTACTGCATGATGGTAGCACTGTTTGTGTTTGGAAGTATAAATTTGTTAGTCATGTTAGTCATATAACTGCCCCCGTGACCTACTATAACTATATCAATATCTTTTGAGGTTCGTGCCCCTGGTAGGTGTTGACACACTTAAAACAAGTTTCGTGGGAAGATGGCCCACTGGACACTCCGTCGCGCCCTTGATGCAGAGTTAATAGACACATAGGAATGTGCATACTTACCAGCATACTTACAACAGCCCACAGTCTTCCTCCTTGGCCATTGGCTCTGCTCCTGGATGTAGACGGTTCGTTGAGTGTGCAGGAAGACGGAAGAGAATGGCTCGCCAGGAATGCCCTTCTCTAGGGATGCCACCGCAGTTCCCCAATACAAGCATATGTGGCTGACACAACATATCCAGTCCAGCTCCCAGACATGCCCAACCTGCCTGGACAATGGAGGGGCCACCAGTCCATCAGGGCTCAAACCTTTGGAATGCTCCACCCTCACGTGAAAACAAACCTCCAGCAAAAGACCCTGCCACGCTCACAGTCCAAACCTGGCTCACGCCACCCAGTACTGGGTCCAACAAGTGTGATCCCCTGGCCCTTCTGACACCTCGAGCTAAGGGCTTATTGACCTGGAAGTTCTGACACCCACTCAGCAAAGCCTCCGAACTGGTCTGTGCTGTAACCAGGGAACCTGGCCGGGTCGTAGGGGAACCCCATCCAGTCCGGGCGCCTAGACATGCCCAGCTTGCCTGGACAATAGAGGGGCCACCTTAGATCTACCCAGAGGGAGGTATTTCGCATGTGGCCCCTTCAACATCCTGGCCCCCCTTGCCAGCTGTACATGAATAAGTCACACGGGCTGGGAAAAGTCCATCAGGGCTCAAACCTTTGGAATGCTCCACCCTCAAGTGTGAACAAACCTCCAGCAGAAACCCCTGCCTTGCTCACAGAAGAAACCCGGCCTACGCCCCCCAGTGGTGGGTCAAACACGAATAACCCCTGGCCCTTCTGACACCTCGAGCTAAGGGCTTATTGACCTGGAAGTCCTGACACCCACTCAGCAAAGCCTCCAGTTCTGGTCTGAGCTTTAACCAGGGAACCTGGCCGGGTCGTAGGGGAACCCCATCCAGTCCGGGCGCCTAGACATGCCCAGCTTGCCTGGACAATAGAGGGGCCACCTTAGATCTACCCAGAGGGAGGTATTTCGCATGTGGCCCCTTCAACATCCTGGCCCCCCTTGCCAGCTGTACATGAATAAGTCACACGGGCTGGGAAAAGTCCATCAGGGCTCAAACCTTTGGAATGCTCCACCCTCAAGTGTGAACAAACCTCCAGCAGAAACCCCTGCCTCGCTCATAGAAGAAAACCGGCCTACGCCCCCCAGTGGTGGGTCAAACACGAATAACCCCTGGCCCTTCTGACACCTCGAGCTAAGGGCTTATTGACCTGGAAGTCCTGACACCCACTCAGCAAAGCCTCCAGTTCTGGTCTGAGCTTGAACCAGGGAACCTGGCCGGGTCATAAGGGAACCCCATCCAGTCCGGGCGCCTAGACATGCCTAGCTTGCCAGGGCAATGGAGGGGCCACCTTAGATCTACCCAGAGGGAGGTATTTCGCATGTGGCCCCTTCAACATCCTGGCCCCCCTTGCCAGCTGTACATGAATAAGTCACACGGGCTGGGAAAAGTCCATCAGGGCTCATACCTTTGGAATGCTCCACCCTCAAGTGTGAACAAACCTCCAGCAGAAACCCCTGCCTCGCTCACAGTAGAAACCCGGCCTACGCCCCCCAGTGGTGGGTCAAACACGAATAACCCCTGGCCCTTCTGACACCTCGAGCTAAGGGCTTATTGACCTGGAAGTCCTGACACCCACTCAGCAAAGCCTCCAGTTCTGGTCTGAGCTGGAACCAGGGAACCTGGCCGGGTCGTAGGGGAACCTCATCCAGTCCGGGCACCTAGACATGCCCAGCCTGCCAGGGCAATGGAGGGGCCACCTTAGATCTACCCAGAGGGAGGTATTTCGCATGTGGCACCTTCAACATCCTGGCCCCCCTTGCCAGCTGTACATGAATAAGTCACACGGGCTGGGAAAAGTCCATCAGGGCTCATACCTTTGGAATGCTCCACCCTCAAGTGTGAACAAACCTCCAGCAGAAACCCCTGCCTCGCTCATAGAAGAAACCCGGCCTACGCCCCCCCCAGTGGTGGGTCAAACACGAATAACCCCTGGCCCTTCTGACACCTCGAGCTAAGGGCTTATTGACCTGGAGGTTCTGACACCCACTCAGCCAAGCCTCCAGTACCAGTCCGTGTCGGAACCAGGAGAACCTGGCTAGGTTGTAGCGGAACCTCCCCAGTCCGGGTGCCCAGATATGCCCAACCTGCCAGGGCAATGGAGGGGCCACCAGAGGGAGGTATTTCGCGTGTGGCCCCTTCAACTTCCTGGCACCTCTGTCGGTTGTGATAAACCAGAAGCAGGGACTGGGAACAGTCCTTCTTACTTTGACTTTAGCCTCCGGTGGGCAGTTCTGGAGCCTGACCTCGAGTTTCGTGTGGATATTAAGCCACTGTATGCATCAGCAACCAAGTCAAAAATACCACAGTGGTCCTGGGTCAGGCAGGTGCAGAAAAGAGTCACCCCACCATCATTGGCGTTAATCATTCCCTGAGAAATGGCTCTTTTAGGCGGGCATTCTCCACAGGTGGCAGGAACGCACAAACTCGCACAAAGCCTGAGGAGCAAATGGACTTTGGTGCAAACGGCAAGCGACAGTAGCAGCAGCGACATTAGCTCAGTGGGTAGAGAGAATGCTTGGGGACCGTGGGATCCGGGTTAAGAGCAATGATTTTCAATCAGTTGACTGAGAATTGTAACTGGACTCGATGCTTGTGAAAATGGACTTTAGCCTGAAAAAGCAGCAGTGATAACTCTTGGTCAGGTTCTGAAATCATGCCACACAAACACAAACACAGTATAGTCCAATTCACTGCCACTGGAGCTTGGGTTGTCTGTGTCACGAGATCCCTTGATCAAGCCCTCATTCAGGCCACAAACAAGTGAACAATGGGCTAGGGGATCACTGTCAGATGATCGCTCAGTGTGCAGCCACCTGAGCTCTCGCCAGAACCCCCTTGGTTCTAATTCAATCTCAGGCGGTACGCTTGGACCACGAACTGGGGGATATCTTGGAAACATTTACCCAGTTTTCAGCCCCCTGAGCCGGGCTGCTCTCTGGCCAGAACCCCCTTGGTTCTCATTCAATCTCAGGCGGTACGCTTGGACCACTAACTGGGGGATATCTTGGAAGCCATTTACCCAGTTTTCAGCCCCCTGAGCCGGGCTGCTCTCTGGCCAGAACCCCCTTGGTTCTCATTCAATCTCAGGCGGTACGCTTGGACCACGAACTGGGGGATATCTTGGAAGCATTTACACAGTTTTCAGCCCCCTGAGCCGGGCTGCTCTCTGGCCAGAACCCCCTTGGTTCTCATTCAATCTCAGGCGGTACGCTTGGACCACGAACCGGGGGATATCTTGGAAGCATTTACCCAGTTTTCAGCCCCCTGAGCCGGGCTGCTCTCTGGCCAGAACCCCCTTGGTTCTCATTCAATCTCAGGCGGTACGCTTGGACCACGAACCGGGGGATATCTTGGAAACATTTACCCAGAGCCGGGCTGCTCTCTGGCCAGAACCCCCTTGGTTCTCATTCAATCTCAGGCGGTACGCTTGGACCACGAACCGGGGGATATCTTGGAAGCATTTACCCAGTTTTCAGCCCCCTGAGCCGGGCTGCTCTCTGGCCAGAACCCCCTTGGTTCTCATTCAATCTCAGGCGGTACGCTTGGACCACGAACCGGGGGATATCTTGGAAGCATTTACCCAGTTTTCAGCCCCCTGAGCCGGGCTGCTCTCTGGCCAGAACCCCCTTGGTTCTCATTCAATCTCAGGCGGTACGCTTGGACCACGAACCGGGGGATATCTTGGAAGCATTTACCCAGAGCCGGGCTGCTCTCTGGCCAGAACCCCCTTGGTTCTCATTCAATCTCAGGCGGTACGCTTGGACCACGAACCGGGGGATATCTTGGAAGCATTTACCCAGTTTTCAGCCCCCTGAGCCGGGCTGCTCTCTGGCCAGAACCCCCTTGGTTCTCATTCAATCTCAGGCGGTACGCTTGGACCACGAACCGGGGGATATCTTGGAAGCATTTACCCAGTTTTCAGCCCCCTGAGCCGGGCTGCTCTCTGGCCAGAACCCCCTTGGTTCTCATTCAATCTCAGGCGGTACGCTTGGACCACGAACCGGGGGATATCTTGGAAGCATTTACCCAGTTTTCAGCCCCCTGAGCCGGGCTGCTCTCTGGCCAGAACCCCCTTGGTTCTCATTCAATCTCAGGCGGTACGCTTGGACCACGAACCGGGGGATATCTTGGAAGCATTTACCCAGTTTTCAGCCCCCTGAGCCGGGCTGCTCTCTGGCCAGAACCCCCTTGGTTCTCATTCAATCTCAGGCGGTACGCTTGGACCACGAACCGGGGGATATCTTGGAAGCATTTACCCAGTTTTCAGCCCCCTGAGCCGGGCTGCTCTCTGGCCAGAACCCCCTTGGTTCTCATTCAATCTCAGGCGGTACGCTTGGACCACGAACCGGGGGATATCTTGGAAGCATTTACCCAGTTTTCAGCCCCCTGAGCCGGGCTGCTCTCTGGCCAGAACCCCCTTGGTTCTCATTCAATCTCAGGCGGTACGCTTGGACCACGAACCGGGGGATATCTTGGAAGCATTTACCCAGTTTTCAGCCCCCTGAGCCGGGCTGCTCTCTGGCCAGAACCCCCTTGGTTCTCATTCAATCTCAGGCGGTACGCTTGGACCACGAACCGGGGGATATCTTGGAAGCATTTACCCAGTTTTCAGCCCCCTGAGCCGGGCTGCTCTCTGGCCAGAACCCCCTTGGTTCTCATTCAATCTCAGGCGGTACGCTTGGACCACGAACCGGGGGATATCTTGGAAGCATTTACCCAGTTTTCAGCCCCCTGAGCCGGGCTGCTCTCTGGCCAGAACCCCCTTGGTTCTCATTCAATCTCAGGCGGTACGCTTGGACCACGAACCGGGGGATATCTTGGAAGCATTTACCCAGTTTTCAGCCCCCTGAGCCGGGCTGCTCTCTGGCCAGAACCCCCTTGGTTCTCATTCAATCTCAGGCGGTACGCTTGGACCACGAACCGGGGGATATCTTGGAAGCATTTACCCAGTTTTCAGCCCCCTGAGCCGGGCTGCTCTCTGGCCAGAACCCCCTTGGTTCTCATTCAATCTCAGGCGGTACGCTTGGACCACGAACCGGGGGATATCTTGGAAGCATTTACCCAGTTTTCAGCCCCCTGAGCCGGGCTGCTCTCTGGCCAGAACCCCCTTGGTTCTCATTCAATCTCAGGCGGTACGCTTGGACCACGAACCGGGGGATATCTTGGAAGCATTTACCCAGTTTTCAGCCCCCTGAGCCGGGCTGCTCTCTGGCCAGAACCCCCTTGGTTCTCATTCAATCTCAGGCGGTACGCTTGGACCACGAACCGGGGGATATCTTGGAAGCATTTACCCAGTTTTCAGCCCCCTGAGCCGGGCTGCTCTCTGGCCAGAACCCCCTTGGTTCTCATTCAATCTCAGGCGGTACGCTTGGACCACGAACCGGGGGATATCTTGGAAGCATTTACCCAGTTTTCAGCCCCCTGAGCCGGGCTGCTCTCTGGCCAGAACCCCCTTGGCATTCAAACTCAGGCAGCACGTGTGGACCATGAGCCAATTCGGGGTTCAGTGCCTTGCTCAAGGACACTAGGGCATGCGACTGCTGTCTGCTGGACTCGAACCCTGGACCTTTGGATTGAGAGGCGACCACTCTGCCACTGAGCTACAGCCCAGGGCAGAGCCACCTGAGCTGGGTTCTTCTCTAGAGCCAGACCCCTGAGGCCAGGGACACTTTCTGTGAGAGCCAGACCCTGAGGCCAGGGAGACTTTCTGCTAGAGCCAGGCCATAGTGCACAATTTGTGGACACATTGTTTTCAATGTCCCCCTGTTCTGCTCTGGAGGTCCCCTGTTTCTGAAAACGTGATTCTCAAAAATGGGATGATGGTGGTTAGCCGATGGGACGTCACACAGCCACCAAAACACAGTATAACCATTGCGTGCTATGGCTATTAGGTTCGAGGAGTAGCCCAATCATTGATGTTTGGTGCCCCTGGTAGGTTGGGCCGCTAACCAGGGGCTCAGAGAGGATGACACTTTGAAAATTTTCACTCTACTGCCAGCTCATACCCCTGGTAAGACGCCCTGCCGACCAGGCTAAAGTTAATTCCATGATGTTGAATGAAGTGCAGTGTAGTTTGGGATGCATCAGCTCTCAGCTGTCTGGAATCCATACCGACAATTACTTAGAACACAATATCTGTTAATAAAATTGTCCAACCTAAAATGTGTTTTTCTCCATTTTTGAAAGTGGAATTACTTTCGCTATTTTCATTTTTTTCTATTGAAAAAGATAAAATTACACACACAGCCAACTATATAAAATAAATAAATAAATGGAAAAAAAAAATATATATATATATATATATATATATATATATATATATATATATATATATATATATATATATATATATATAGTGGTTCAATAATCACATCAGTTATGTTTTAAACTAACATCATGTCCATACCTACACAGTCATTGGATCTTTTGCTTGCACAACTTTTCGCAATACTGAATATTTCAACTTTCTTTACTCTACCAAGAAAAAACACTTATAACTGATCTATGGACAATAGAAGGAAGCTTGCACAGTCAAAAGCACAACTACGTTGGCGCAGTCAGGAGAGAGCTTGTGTTATGTCCAACAGATCCCGGGTTCAAGCCCAGAAGCGGGTGTATTTTTTTTTTAAGCAAACTTAGACTAGTAACTGATCTATGGACTATAGAAAGAAGCCGCTCAGTCAAAAGCACAACTACGTTGGCGCAGTCAGGAGAGAGCTTGGGTTATGTCCAACAGATCCCAGGTTCAAGCCCAGAAGTGGGTGTGTTTTTTTTTTTTTTGCAAACTTAGACTAGTAACTGATCTATGGACAATAGAAGGAAGCTTGCACAGTCAAAAGCACAACTACGTTGGCGCAGTCAGGAGAGAGCTTGGGTTGAGTCCAATAGACCCCAGGTTCAAGCCCAGAAGCGGGTGTGTTTTTTTTTTTGGAAACTTAGACTAGTAACTGATCTATGGACAATAGAAGGAAGCTTGCACAGTCAAAAGCACAACTACGTTGGCGCAGTCAGGAGAGAGCTTGTGTTATGTCCAACAGATCCCGGGTTCAAGCCCAGAAGCGGGTGTATTTTTTTTTTTAAGCAAACTTAGACTAGTAACTGATCTATGGACAATAGAAGGAAGCTTGCACAGTCAAAAGCACAACTACGTTGGCGCAGTCAGGAGAGAGCTTGGGTTGAGTCCAATAGACCCCAGGTTCAAGCCCAGAAGCGGGTGTGTTTTTTTTTTTTGCAAACTTAGACTAGTAACTGATCTATGGACAATAGAAGGAAGCTTGCACAGTCAAAAGCACAACTACGTTGGCGCAGTCAGGAGAGAGCTTGGGTTGAGTCCAATAGACCCCAGGTTCAAGCCCAGAAGCGGGTGTGTTTTTTTTTTTTGCAAACTTAGACTAGTAACTGATCTATGGACAATAGAAGGAAGCTTGCACAGTCAAAAGCACAACTACGTTGGCGCAGTCAGGAGAGAGCTTGTGTTATGTCCAACAGATCCCGGGTTCAAGCCCAGAAGCGGGTGTATTTTTTTTTTTAAGCAAACTTAGACTAGTAACTGATCTATGGACTATAGAAAAAGCCGCTCAGTCAAAAGCACAACTACGTTGGCGCAGTCAGGAGAGAGCTTGGGTTGACTCCAATAGACCCCAGGTTCAAGCCCAGAAGCGGGTGTGTTTTTTTTTTTTTTTTTGCAAACTTAGACTAGTAACTGATCTATGGACAATAGAAGGAAGCTTGCACAGTCAAAAGCACAACTACGTTGGCGCAGTCAGGAGAGAGCTTGTGTTATGTCCAACAGATCCCGGGTTCAAGCCCAGAAGCGGGTGTGTTTTTTTTTTTTGCAAACTTAGACTAGTAACTGATCTATGGACAATAGAAGGAAGCTTGCACAGTCAAAAGCACAACTACGTTGGCGCAGTCAGGAGAGAGCTTGGGTTGAGTCCAATAGACCCCAGGTTCAAGCCCAGAAGCGGGTGTGTTTTTTTTTTTTTGCAAACTTAGACTAGTAACTGATCTATGGACAATAGAAGGAAGCTTGCACAGTCAAAAGCACAACTACATTGGCGCAGTCAGGAGAGAGCTTGGGTTGAGTCCAATAGACCCCAGGTTCAAGCCCAGAAGCGGGTGTGTTTTTTTTTTTTGCAAACTTAGACTAGTAACTGATCTATGGACAATAGAAGGAAGCTTGCACAGTCAAAAGCACAACTACGTTGGCGCAGTCAGGAGAGAGCTTGTGTTATGTCCAACAGATCCCGGGTTCAAGCCCAGAAGCGGGTGTGTTTTTTTTTTGTAAACTTAGACTAGTAACTGATCTATGGACTATAGAAGGAAGCTTGCACAGTCAAAAGCACAACTACGTTGGCGCAGTCAGGAGAGAGCTTGGGTTGAGTCCAATAGACCCCAGGTTCAAGCCCAGAAGCGGGTGTGTTTTTTTTTTTTTGCAAACTTAGACTAGTAACTGATCTATGGACAATAGAAGGAAGCTTGCACAGTCAAAAGCACAACTACGTTGGCGCAGTCAGGAGAGAGCTTGTGTTATGTCCAACAGATCCCGGGTTCAAGCCCAGAAGCGGGTGTATTTTTTTTTTTAAGCAAACTTAGACTTGTAACTGATCTATGGACTATAGAAGGAAGCTGCTCAGTCAAAGCACAACTCCGTTGGCGCAGTCAGGAGAGAGCTGGGGTTGAGGTCAACATACCTCGGGTTCAAGCCTAGGAGCAGGTGTATTTTTTTTTAAGCAAATTTAGACTAGTAACTGATCTATGGACTATAGAGGTATATAGATGCGATTTTTGGATGAAGGAAAAAAAGAATTTGTAATTATAATAATAATCTTAGTAATAATAATTATTATAATAATTCGTCCTTACAGTGGGTACAAGTTTAAATTTTTAAATGTATAAAAGAATCACTTTATATCTGTTTATTGCATCAGGGCTTCTTGACTTTCTCGGGAACCTTGATTTCAACCAAATTCAACAAAAACCTTTTTTTTTTCACGACATCATAAAATGCTCTGGTTGAAATTATATCCTTTGTAGTGTCAGGGTTGGTTTTGACCCGGTCATAAAAATAAGATTATAAAGCAACTTTTGGAGCCAAAATAGAAATCACAAATGTACTTTCAGCCAACACAGCAGGGGGAGTTGACGGCGCACCAGGGGGAGGTGTCAGCAGATTCATGTTGGCGCAGTGTCACCATGTGGAATCACCTTTACATTATCATCATGATCAGAACCCACCTCCGGTGAAGGAAGGTATTTCTATGGAAAATTGTGGCTGTTGTCACCTTTTATATCATAAGACAATTTGTGCCTTTATTCTGTTATATGTTGACTGTACTTTGAGGGTGACAGAAGAAAGAAAATCAGATCATTTTAAATAGTTACCACTGGTGGGATCGAACCCACGCTTGCAAGTAAAACATGGATCACCGTGCATCTATGTCCTACCCTCTAACCACTCAGCCACTGACTTTCCTGTGACAGGGACACACAGTCTACTATCTGACATGTCTTGATTCACGGTTATTCCAGTCTAGTAT
The DNA here is from genome assembly GCF_033239565.1 of Halichoeres trimaculatus. NCBI lineage: Eukaryota > Metazoa > Chordata > Actinopteri > Labriformes > Labridae > Halichoeres > Halichoeres trimaculatus. Next base: position 158,210 of record NW_027437223.1, on the reverse strand, counting down.
AACTGGGGCGGTTCACCTGTCAAAGGATCACGCAGGTGTCCTAATGCCAGCTCAGGGAGGACGGAAACCTCCCGTGGAGCTGAAGGACAAAAGCTCGCTTGATCTTGATTTTCAGTATGAATACGGACCGTCAAATCGGAGCCTCACGATCCTTCTGACTTTTTGGCTTTTAAGCAGGTGTCAGAAAAGTTAACAAAAGGTCTCAGCTTATGTTTCTGAACAAGAACATCAAATATTACAGGTATAGATTCATTTAATGTGACACCTGCAGTTCACAAGGCGTCTTTCAGAAGCTTGTCAGACCTTCTCTGAGACGCAGCTAAGGTAAGCCTGACGTTTAGCCTGACTGGGACCAGGCTTGTCGCACTGGCTAATTTACCATGCTTACCAAACCACGCTAGCCTTAAGCCTCGTTTGTGGAACCCAACGCTCGCTAAAGTTAGCCAGGCTAACCCAAATAAGCCAGGCTTTGAGCTAAGCCAGCTTCGTGGAATACCCCCAAGCTCTTGCACACAGATATATTTTTTAAAACTCTGATTTATCATTCTAATAGTTTCAAAAGTAATAATTGATTTCCAATGGCTTGATTGGTTCTTATACAAATAACTTCTTAATTCATTTTTTTGTGTTGAGACCTGTTCTGTATTTCAATATGTTCATATTAAAGTCCTATTGCTGACATTTTTTTATTATTAGTTTTTATTTTTGCATTTTCTTGAAGAAAATATATGGGTCGAAAATGACCCGTAACACCACAGATGTTGTGAAAGTTAATCATTTTTAAATGAAAAAATAAATCAAGCAAATTAATTTCAGAGATGTTTTTCCCTGAGTAATATTCAGGGAACACAACATCCTTTCATTCATTTATATGATTCTCTTGAGATTCATTTTGCTTTTGCTTTTTAAATTGACATCAGGAGGGGGTGGGGGGGCAGAGACCTACAACCTACAACAAAAATATTAAACCCAACATTTTATGGATATGGAAACCTTACAAGGTAACCAAGAGATGAGAAAAAAATTGGATGATAAGATTTTGTTTTTGATGTATTTTAAAGCTGATTTAAGACAACAGAAACAGTAACAGAAAAGCTAACACAGGAGGAAGGTTAAAAAGGTTAAGGTAAGAAAAACATCACAATATTTACTGGCACATCAAAAGGGACACTTACTGGGTTCATGCAAAGGGAAAAAAATACAAAAAAAAAATACAAAAAAATCACAATATATTGTGACAGTGGAGGAGAGACCAGTCTGGACTGCAAGGTTTGCTTTTAACAAAAATCACAGTCTATTTACGTTAGGGAAACGGGTAGGGGAGAAAACACAACCAATCTTCTTCCCGGTCTGGGGTAGCCTCTAGTCTGCGGGGTCCAGACTGGTGTCCTCCTGGAGAGAGAGGCAAAAAAAGGGATGGGTTTTTTAAAGCTCACACTTTTTATTTCTGCCCTTCCTGGTCTCAGCCACCTGCTCCTCTCTCTTCTCTTCTCTCTTCTGTCTCCCTTTCCACTCCTCTCACCCCCCAGCACCCTCTGATCTTTGATTGTCTTCAGCTGGGCTCTCTCCAGCCTTGGGTCACCTGGCAGGGTAGGTACCTATGATATGACCCTGCCCAGCTGGTGTCTGCTCAGTCCTCCTCTCTGGCGCCCTCTGCTGGCCATGAGACACCAGTGGTGGGGGGAGACACCACAATATATTTGAGTAAACTGTGTTGAAGATGGCTTATCAAATTTGATACAGCGGGTATATAAGGTCATGTAACTCTGAAACAGTCAATGGCCATTTACTTGCATTTCATGCATTATGTCTAAAATCAAGCAACATACAGTCTTTTTATTTTCAAATGACATAGTTTGCTACATTTAGAGTTAAAACTTAGCTATGAAACTTGCTGTAAGCACGGACCAGAACTGGAGCTACGTTGCCCATGTGTACTGTCAGAAATGCAGAGTGCATCTTTGCTTAAACAAGGAGAGAAACTGTTTTCAGGCCTTCCACCATGCAAAATAAAAGGTTGTGAACTGCAAAATGAAAAAAATACTAAAATGTTGTTGTTGTTGTTGTTTTTTTCCAGACTTCCACCCAGCCAGTTCCATTGGTGGCTTTCTCACTACTGCATGATGGTAGCACTGTTTGTGTTTGGAAGTATAAATTTGTTAGTCATGTTAGTCATATAACTGCCCCCGTGACCTACTATAACTATATCAATATCTTTTGAGGTTCGTGCCCCTGGTAGGTGTTGACACACTTAAAACAAGTTTCGTGGGAAGATGGCCCACTGGACACTCCGTCGCGCCCTTGATGCAGAGTTAATAGACACATAGGAATGTGCATACTTACCAGCATACTTACAACAGCCCACAGTCTTCCTCCTTGGCCATTGGCTCTGCTCCTGGATGTAGACGGTTCGTTGAGTGTGCAGGAAGACGGAAGAGAATGGCTCGCCAGGAATGCCCTTCTCTAGGGATGCCACCGCAGTTCCCCAATACAAGCATATGTGGCTGACACAACATATCCAGTCCAGCTCCCAGACATGCCCAACCTGCCTGGACAATGGAGGGGCCACCAGTCCATCAGGGCTCAAACCTTTGGAATGCTCCACCCTCACGTGAAAACAAACCTCCAGCAAAAGACCCTGCCACGCTCACAGTCCAAACCTGGCTCACGCCACCCAGTACTGGGTCCAACAAGTGTGATCCCCTGGCCCTTCTGACACCTCGAGCTAAGGGCTTATTGACCTGGAAGTTCTGACACCCACTCAGCAAAGCCTCCGAACTGGTCTGTGCTGTAACCAGGGAACCTGGCCGGGTCGTAGGGGAACCCCATCCAGTCCGGGCGCCTAGACATGCCCAGCTTGCCTGGACAATAGAGGGGCCACCTTAGATCTACCCAGAGGGAGGTATTTCGCATGTGGCCCCTTCAACATCCTGGCCCCCCTTGCCAGCTGTACATGAATAAGTCACACGGGCTGGGAAAAGTCCATCAGGGCTCAAACCTTTGGAATGCTCCACCCTCAAGTGTGAACAAACCTCCAGCAGAAACCCCTGCCTTGCTCACAGAAGAAACCCGGCCTACGCCCCCCAGTGGTGGGTCAAACACGAATAACCCCTGGCCCTTCTGACACCTCGAGCTAAGGGCTTATTGACCTGGAAGTCCTGACACCCACTCAGCAAAGCCTCCAGTTCTGGTCTGAGCTTTAACCAGGGAACCTGGCCGGGTCGTAGGGGAACCCCATCCAGTCCGGGCGCCTAGACATGCCCAGCTTGCCTGGACAATAGAGGGGCCACCTTAGATCTACCCAGAGGGAGGTATTTCGCATGTGGCACCTTCAACATCCTGGCCCCCCTTGCCAGCTGTACATGAATAAGTCACACGGGCTGGGAAAAGTCCATCAGGGCTCATACCTTTGGAATGCTCCACCCTCAAGTGTGAACAAACCTCCAGCAGAAACCCCTGCCTCGCTCACAGTAGAAACCCGGCCCCCCCCCCCCCAGTGGTGGGTCCAACACAAATAACCCCTGGCCCTTCTGACACCTCGAGCTAAGGGCTTATTGACCTGGAGGTTCTGACACCCACTCAGCCAAGCCTCCAGTACCAGTCCGTGTCGGAACCAGGAGAACCTGGCTAGGTTGTAGCGGAACCTCCCCAGTCCGGGTGCCCAGATATGCCCAACCTGCCAGGGCAATGGAGGGGCCACCAGAGGGAGGTATTTCGCGTGTGGCCCCTTCAACTTCCTGGCACCTCTGTCGGTTGTGATAAACCAGAAGCAGGGACTGGGAACAGTCCTTCTTACTTTGACTTTAGCCTCCGGTGGGCAGTTCTGGAGCCTGACCTCGAGTTTCGTGTGGATATTAAGCCACTGTATGCATCAGCAACCAAGTCAAAAATACCACAGTGGTCCTGGGTCAGGCAGGTGCAGAAAAGAGTCACCCCACCATCATTGGCGTTAATCATTCCCTGAGAAATGGCTCTTTTAGGCGGGCATTCTCCACAGGTGGCAGGAACGCACAAACTCGCACAAAGCCTGAGGAGCAAATGGACTTTGGTGCAAACGGCAAGCGACAGTAGCAGCAGCGACATTAGCTCAGTGGGTAGAGAGAATGCTTGGGGACCGTGGGATCCGGGTTAAGAGCAATGATTTTCAATCAGTTGACTGAGAATTGTAACTGGACTCGATGCTTGTGAAAATGGACTTTAGCCTGAAAAAGCAGCAGTGATAACTCTTGGTCAGGTTCTGAAATCATGCCACACAAACACAAACACAGTATAGTCCAATTCACTGCCACTGGAGCTTGGGTTGTCTGTGTCACGAGATCCCTTGATCAAGCCCTCATTCAGGCCACAAACAAGTGAACAATGGGCTAGGGGATCACTGTCAGATGATCGCTCAGTGTACAGCCACCTGAGCTCTCGCCAGAACCCCCTTGGTTCTAATTCAATCTCAGGCGGTACGCTTGGACCACGAACTGGGGGATATCTTGGAAACATTTACCCAGTTTTCAGCCCCCTGAGCCGGGCTGCTCTCTGGCCAGAACCCCCTTGGTTCTCATTCAATCTCAGGCGGTACGCTTGGACCACTAACTGGGGGATATCTTGGAAGCCATTTACCCAGTTTTCAGCCCCCTGAGCTGGGCTGCTCTCTGGCCAGAACCCCCTTGGTTCTCATTCAATCTCAGGCGGTACGCTTGGACCACGAACCGGGGGATATCTTGGAAGCCATTTACCCAGTTTTCAGCCCCCTGAGCCGGGCTGCTCTCTGGCCAGAACCCCCTTGGTTCTCATTCAATCTCAGGCGGTACGCTTGGACCACGAACCGGGGGATATCTTGGAAGCATTTACACAGTTTTCAGCCCCCTGAGCCGGGCTGCTCTCTGGCCAGAACCCCCTTGGTTCTCATTCAATCTCAGGCGGTACGCTTGGACCACGAACCGGGGGATATCTTGGAAGCATTTACCCAGTTTTCAGCCCCCTGAGCCGGGCTGCTCTCTGGCCAGAACCCCCTTGGTTCTCATTCAATCTCAGGCGGTACGCTTGGACCACGAACCGGGGGATATCTTGGAAACATTTACCCAGAGCCGGGCTGCTCTCTGGCCAGAACCCCCTTGGTTCTCATTCAATCTCAGGCGGTACGCTTGGACCACGAACCGGGGGATATCTTGGAAGCATTTACCCAGTTTTCAGCCCCCTGAGCCGGGCTGCTCTCTGGCCAGAACCCCCTTGGTTCTCATTCAATCTCAGGCGGTACGCTTGGACCACGAACCGGGGGATATCTTGGAAGCATTTACCCAGTTTTCAGCCCCCTGAGCCGGGCTGCTCTCTGGCCAGAACCCCCTTGGTTCTCATTCAATCTCAGGCGGTACGCTTGGACCACGAACCGGGGGATATCTTGGAAGCATTTACCCAGTTTTCAGCCCCCTGAGCCGGGCTGCTCTCTGGCCAGAACCCCCTTGGTTCTCATTCAATCTCAGGCGGTACGCTTGGACCACGAACCGGGGGATATCTTGGAAGCATTTACCCAGTTTTCAGCCCCCTGAGCCGGGCTGCTCTCTGGCCAGAACCCCCTTGGTTCTCATTCAATCTCAGGCGGTACGCTTGGACCACGAACCGGGGGATATCTTGGAAGCATTTACCCAGTTTTCAGCCCCCTGAGCCGGGCTGCTCTCTGGCCAGAACCCCCTTGGTTCTCATTCAATCTCAGGCGGTACGCTTGGACCACGAACCGGGGGATATCTTGGAAGCATTTACCCAGTTTTCAGCCCCCTGAGCCGGGCTGCTCTCTGGCCAGAACCCCCTTGGTTCTCATTCAATCTCAGGCGGTACGCTTGGACCACGAACCGGGGGATATCTTGGAAGCATTTACCCAGTTTTCAGCCCCCTGAGCCGGGCTGCTCTCTGGCCAGAACCCCCTTGGTTCTCATTCAATCTCAGGCGGTACGCTTGGACCACGAACCGGGGGATATCTTGGAAGCATTTACCCAGTTTTCAGCCCCCTGAGCCGGGCTGCTCTCTGGCCAGAACCCCCTTGGTTCTCATTCAATCTCAGGCGGTACGCTTGGACCACGAACCGGGGGATATCTTGGAAGCATTTACCCAGTTTTCAGCCCCCTGAGCCGGGCTGCTCTCTGGCCAGAACCCCCTTGGTTCTCATTCAATCTCAGGCGGTACGCTTGGACCACGAACCGGGGGATATCTTGGAAGCATTTACCCAGTTTTCAGCCCCCTGAGCCGGGCTGCTCTCTGGCCAGAACCCCCTTGGTTCTCATTCAATCTCAGGCGGTACGCTTGGACCACGAACCGGGGGATATCTTGGAAGCATTTACCCAGTTTTCAGCCCCCTGAGCCGGGCTGCTCTCTGGCCAGAACCCCCTTGGTTCTCATTCAATCTCAGGCGGTACGCTTGGACCACGAACCGGGGGATATCTTGGAAGCATTTACCCAGTTTTCAGCCCCCTGAGCCGGGCTGCTCTCTGGCCAGAACCCCCTTGGTTCTCATTCAATCTCAGGCGGTACGCTTGGACCACGAACCGGGGGATATCTTGGAAGCATTTACCCAGTTTTCAGCCCCCTGAGCCGGGCTGCTCTCTGGCCAGAACCCCCTTGGTTCTCATTCAATCTCAGGCGGTACGCTTGGACCACGAACCGGGGGATATCTTGGAAGCATTTACCCAGTTTTCAGCCCCCTGAGCCGGGCTGCTCTCTGGCCAGAACCCCCTTGGTTCTCATTCAATCTCAGGCGGTACGCTTGGACCACGAACCGGGGGATATCTTGGAAGCATTTACCCAGTTTTCAGCCCCCTGAGCCGGGCTGCTCTCTGGCCAGAACCCCCTTGGTTCTCATTCAATCTCAGGCGGTACGCTTGGACCACGAACCGGGGGATATCTTGGAAGCATTTACCCAGTTTTCAGCCCCCTGAGCCGGGCTGCTCTCTGGCCAGAACCCCCTTGGTTCTCATTCAATCTCAGGCGGTACGCTTGGACCACGAACCGGGGGATATCTTGGAAGCATTTACCCAGTTTTCAGCCCCCTGAGCCGGGCTGCTCTCTGGCCAGAACCCCCTTGGTTCTCATTCAATCTCAGGCGGTACGCTTGGACCACGAACCGGGGGATATCTTGGAAGCATTTACCCAGTTTTCAGCCCCCTGAGCCGGGCTGCTCTCTGGCCAGAACCCCCTTGGTTCTCATTCAATCTCAGGCGGTACGCTTGGACCACGAACCGGGGGATATCTTGGAAGCATTTACCCAGTTTTCAGCCCCCTGAGCCGGGCTGCTCTCTGGCCAGAACCCCCTTGGTTCTCATTCAATCTCAGGCGGTACGCTTGGACCACGAACCGGGGGATATCTTGGAAGCATTTACCCAGTTTTCAGCCCCCTGAGCCGGGCTGCTCTCTGGCCAGAACCCCCTTGGTTCTCATTCAATCTCAGGCGGTACGCTTGGACCACGAACCGGGGGATATCTTGGAAGCATTTACCCAGTTTTCAGCCCCCTGAGCCGGGCTGCTCTCTGGCCAGAACCCCCTTGGTTCTCATTCAATCTCAGGCGGTACGCTTGGACCACGAACCGGGGGATATCTTGGAAGCATTTACCCAGTTTTCAGCCCCCTGAGCCGGGCTGCTCTCTGGCCAGAACCCCCTTGGTTCTCATTCAATCTCAGGCGGTACGCTTGGACCACGAACCGGGGGATATCTTGGAAACATTTACCCAGTTTTCAGCCCCCTGAGCCGGGCTGCTCTCTGGCCAGAACCCCCTTGGTTCTCATTCAATCTCAGGCGGTACGCTTGGACCACGAACCGGGGGATATCTTGGAAACATTTACCCAGTTTTCAGCCCCCTGAGCCGGGCTGCTCTCTGGCCAGAACCCCCTTGGCATTCAAACTGAGGCAGCACGTGTGGACCATGAGCCAATTCGGGGTTCAGTGCCTTGCTCAAGGACACTAGGGCATGCGACTGCTGTCTGCTGGACTCGAACCCTGGACCTTTGGATTGAGAGGCGACCACTCTGCCACTGAGCTACAGCCCAGGGCAGAGCCACCTGAGCTGGGTTCTTCTCTAGAGCCAGACCCCTGAGGCCAGGGACACTTTCTGTGAGAGCCAGACCCTGAGGCCAGGGAGACTTTCTGCTAGAGCCAGGCCATAGTGCACAATTTGTGGACACATTGTTTTCAATGTCCCCCTGTTCTGCTCTGGAGGTCCCCTGTTTCTGAAAACGTGATTCTCAAAAATGGGATGATGGTGGTTAGCCGATGGGACGTCACACAGCCACCAAAACACAGTATAACCATTGCGTGCTATGGCTATTAGGTTCGAGGAGTAGCCCAATCATTGATGTTTGGTGCCCCTGGTAGGTTGGGCCGCTAACCAGGGGCTCAGAGAGGATGACACTTTGAAAATTTTCACTCTACTGCCAGCTCATACCCCTGGTAAGACGCCCTGCCGACCAGGCTAAAGTTAATTCCATGATGTTGAATGAAGTGCAGTGTAGTTTGGGATGCATCAGCTCTCAGCTGTCTGGAATCCATACCGACAATTACTTAGAACACAATATCTGTTAATAAAATTGTCCAACCTAAAATGTGTTTTTCTCCATTTTTGAAAGTGGAATTACTTTCGCTATTTTCAATTTTTTCTATTGAAAAAGATAAAATTACACACACAGCCAACTATATAAAATAAATAAATAAATGGAAAAAAAAAATATATATATATATATATATATATATATATATATATATATATAAATATATATATATATATATATATAGTGGTTCAATAATCACATCAGTTATGTTTTAAACTAACATCATGTCCATACCTACACAGTCATTGGATCTTTTGCTTGCACAACTTTTCGCAATACTGAATATTTCAACTTTCTTTACTCTACCAAGAAAAAACACTTATAACTGATCTATGGACAATAGAAGGAAGCTTGCACAGTCAAAAGCACAACTACGTTGGCGCAGTCAGGAGAGAGCTTGTGTTATGTCCAACAGATCCCGGGTTCAAGCCCAGAAGCGGGTGTATTTTTTTTTTAAGCAAACTTAGACTAGTAACTGATCTATGGACTATAGAAAGAAGCCGCTCAGTCAAAAGCACAACTACGTTGGCGCAGTCAGGAGAGAGCTTGGGTTGACTCCAATAGACCCCAGGTTCAAGCCCAGAAGCGGGTGTGTTTTTTTTTTTTTTGCAAACTTAGACTAGTAACTGATCTATGGACAATAGAAGGAAGCTTGCACAGTCAAAAGCACAACTACGTTGGCGCAGTCAGGAGAGAGCTTGGGTTGAGTCCAATAGACCCCAGGTTCAAGCCCAGAAGCGGGTGTGTTTTTTTTTTTTGGAAACTTAGACTAGTAACTGATCTATGGACAATAGAAGGAAGCTTGCACAGTCAAAAGCACAACTACGTTGGCGCAGTCAGGAGAGAGCTTGTGTTATGTCCAACAGATCCCGGGTTCAAGCCCAGAAGCGGGTGTATTTTTTTTTTTAAGCAAACTTAGACTAGTAACTGATCTATGGACAATAGAAGGAAGCTTGCACAGTCAAAAGCACAACTACGTTGGCGCAGTCAGGAGAGAGCTTGGGTTGAGTCCAATAGACCCCAGGTTCAAGCCCAGAAGCGGGTGTGTTTTTTTTTTTTGCAAACTTAGACTAGTAACTGATCTATGGACAATAGAAGGAAGCTTGCACAGTCAAAAGCACAACTACGTTGGCGCAGTCAGGAGAGAGCTTGTGTTATGTCCAACAGATCCCGGGTTCAAGCCCAGAAGCGGGTGTATTTTTTTTTTTAAGCAAACTTAGACTAGTAACTGATCTATGGACTATAGAAAAAGCCGCTCAGTCAAAAGCACAACTACGTTGGCGCAGTCAGGAGAGAGCTTGGGTTGACTCCAATAGACCCCAGGTTCAAGCCCAGAAGCGGGTGTGTTTTTTTTTTTTTTGCAAACTTAGACTAGTAACTGATCTATGGACAATAGAAGGAAGCTTGCACAGTCAAAAGCACAACTACGTTGGCGCAGTCAGGAGAGAGCTTGTGTTATGTCCAACAGATCCCGGGTTCAAGCCCAGAAGCGGGTGTGTTTTTTTTTTTTGCAAACTTAGACTAGTAACTGATCTATGGACAATAGAAGGAAGCTTGCACAGTCAAAAGCACAACTACGTTGGCGCAGTCAGGAGAGAGCTTGGGTTGAGTCCAATAGACCCCAGGTTCAAGCCCAGAAGCGGTCGTGTTTTTTTTTTTTGCAAACTTAGACTAGTAACTGATCTATGGACAATAGAAGGAAGCTTGCACAGTCAAAAGCACAACTACATTGGCGCAGTCAGGAGAGAGCTTGGGTTGAGTCCAATAGACCCCAGGTTCAAGCCCAGAAGCGGGTGTGTTTTTTTTTTTTGCAAACTTAGACTAGTAACTGATCTATGGACAATAGAAGGAAGCTTGCACAGTCAAAAGCACAACTAAGTTGGCGCAGTCAGGAGAGAGCTTGTGTTATGTCCAACAGATCCCGGGTTCAAGCCCAGAAGCGGGTGTATTTTTTTTTTTAAGCAAACTTAGACTAGTAACTGATCTATGGACTATAGAAAAAGCCGCTCAGTCAAAAGCACAACTACGTTGGCGCAGTCAGGAGAAAGCTTGGGTTGACTCCAATAGACCCCAGGTTCAAGCCCAGAAGCGGGTGTGTTTTTTTTTTTTTTGCAAACTTAGACTAGTAACTGATCTATGGACAATAGAAGGAAGCTTGCACAGTCAAAAGCACAACTACGTTGGCGCAGTCAGGAGAGAGCTTGGGTTGACTCCAATAGACCCCAGGTTCAAGCCCAGAAGCGGGTGTGTTTTTTTTTTTTGCAAACTTAGACTAGTAACTGATCTATGGACAATAGAAGGAAGCTTGCACAGTCAAAAGCACAACTACGTTGGCGCAGTCAGGAGAGAGCTTGTGTTATGTCCAACAGATCCCGGGTTCAAGCCCAGAAGCGGGTGTGTTTTTTTTTTTGTTGCAAACTTAGACTAGTAACTGATCTATGGACAATAGAAGGAAGCTTGCACAGTCAAAAGCACAACTACGTTGGCGCAGTCAGGAGAGAGCTTGTGTTATGTCCAACAGATCCCGGGTTCAAGCCCAGAAGCGGGTGTGTTTTTTTTTTGTAAACTTAGACTAGTAACTGATCTATGGACTATAGAAGGAAGCTTGCACAGTCAAAAGCACAACTACGTTGGCGCAGTCAGGAGAGAGCTTGGGTTGAGTCCAATAGACCCCAGGTACAAGCCCAGAAGCGGGTGTGTTTTTTTTTTTTGCAAACTTAGACTAGTAACTGATCTATGGACAATAGAAGGAAGCTTGCACAGTCAAAAGCAAAACTACGTTGGCGCAGTCAGGAGAGAGCTTGTGTTATGTCCAACAGATCCCGGGTTCAAGCCCAGAAGCGGGTGTGTTTTTTTTTTTTGCAAACTTAGACTTGTAACTGATCTATGGACTATAGAAGGAAGCTGCTCAGTCAAAAGCACAACTCCGTTGGCGCAGTCAGGAGAGAGCTGGGGTTGAGGTCAACATACCTCGGGTTCAAGCCCAGAAGCGGGTGTGTTTTTTTTTTTTGCAAACTTAGACTAGTAACTGATCTATGGACAATAGAAGGAAGCTTGCACAGTCAAAAGCACAACTACGTTGGCGCAGTCAGGAGAGAGCTTGTGTTATGTCCAACAGATCCCGGGTTCAAGCCCAGAAGCGGGTGTATTTTTTTTTTTAAGCAAACTTAGACTAGTAACTGATCTATGGACTATAGAAAAAGCCGCTCAGTCAAAAGCACAACTACGTTGGCGCAGTCAGGAGAAAGCTTGGGTTGACTCCAATAGACCCCAGGTTCAAGCCCAGAAGCGGGTGTGTTTTTTTTTTTTTTGCAAACTTAGACTAGTAACTGATCTATGGACAATAGAAGGAAGCTTGCACAGTCAAAAGCACAACTACGTTGGCGCAGTCAGGAGAGAGCTTGGGTTGACTCCAATAGACCCCAGGTTCAAGCCCAGAAGCGGGTGTGTTTTTTTTTTTTGCAAACTTAGACTAGTAACTGATCTATGGACAATAGAAGGAAGCTTGCACAGTCAAAAGCACAACTACGTTGGCGCAGTCAGGAGAGAGCTTGTGTAATGTCCAACAGATCCCGGGTTCAAGCCCAGAAGGGGGTGTGTTTTTTTTTTGTTGCAAACTTAGACTAGTAACTGATCTATGGACAATAGAAGGAAGCTTGCACAGTCAAAAGCACAACTACGTTGGCGCAGTCAGGAGAGAGCTTGGGTTGAGTCCAATAGACCCCAGGTTCAAGCCCAGAAGCGGGTGTGTTTTTTTTTTTTGGAAACTTAGACTAGTAACTGATCTATGGACAATAGAAGGAAGCTTGCACAGTCAAAAGCACAACTACGTTGGCGCAGTCAGGAGAGAGCTTGTGTTATGTCCAACAGATCCCGGGTTCAAGCCCAGAAGCGGGTGTGGTTTTTTTTTTGTTGCAAACTTAGACTAGTAACTGATCTATGGACAATAGAAGGAAGCTTGCACAGTCAAAAGCACAACTACGTTGGCGCAGTCAGGAGAGAGCTTGTGTTATGTCCAACAGATCCCGGGTTCAAGCCCAGAAGCGGGTGTGTTTTTTTTTTTGTTGCAAACTTAGACTAGTAACTGATCTATGGACAATAGAAGGAAGCTTGCACAGTCAAAAGCACAACTACGTTGGCGCAGTCAGGAGAGAGCTTGTGTTATGTCCAACAGATCCCGGGTTCAAGCCCAGAAGCGGGTGTGTTTTTTTTTTGTAAACTTAGACTAGTAACTGATCTATGGACTATAGAAGGAAGCTTGCACAGTCAAAAGCACAACTACGTTGGCGCAGTCAGGAGAGAGCTTGGGTTGAGTCCAATAGACCCCAGGTACAAGCCCAGAAGCGGGTGTGTTTTTTTTTTTTGCAAACTTAGACTAGTAACTGATCTATGGACAATAGAAGGAAGCTTGCACAGTCAAAAGCAAAACTACGTTGGCGCAGTCAGGAGAGAGCTTGTGTTATGTCCAACAGATCCCGGGTTCAAGCCCAGAAGCGGGTGTGTTTTTTTTTTTTGCAAACTTAGACTTGTAACTGATCTATGGACTATAGAAGGAAGCTGCTCAGTCAAAAGCACAACTCCGTTGGCGCAGTCAGGAGAGAGCTGGGGTTGAGGTCAACATACCTCGGGTTCAAGCCCAGAAGCGGGTGTGTTTTTTTTTTTTGCAAACTTAGACTAGTAACTGATCTATGGACAATAGAAGGAAGCTTGCACAGTCAAAAGCACAACTACGTTGGCGCAGTCAGGAGAGAGCTTGTGTTATGTCCAACAGATCCCGGGTTCAAGCCCAGAAGCGGGTGTATTTTTTTTTTTAAGCAAACTTAGACTAGTAACTGATCTATGGACTATAGAAAAAGCCGCTCAGTCAAAAGCACAACTACGTTGGCGCAGTCAGGAGAAAGCTTGGGTTGACTCCAATAGACCCCAGGTTCAAGCCCAGAAGCGGGTGTGTTTTTTTTTTTTTTGCAAACTTAGACTAGTAACTGATCTATGGACAATAGAAGGAAGCTTGCACAGTCAAAAGCACAACTACGTTGGCGCAGTCAGGAGAGAGCTTGGGTTGACTCCAATAGACCCCAGGTTCAAGCCCAGAAGCGGGTGTGTTTTTTTTTTTTGCAAACTTAGACTAGTAACTGATCTATGGACAATAGAAGGAAGCTTGCACAGTCAAAAGCACAACTACGTTGGCGCAGTCAGGAGAGAGCTTGTGTTATGTCCAACAGATCCCGGGTTCAAGCCCAGAAGGGGGTGTGTTTTTTTTTTGTTGCAAACTTAGACTAGTAACTGATCTATGGACAATAGAAGGAAGCTTGCACAGTCAAAAGCACAACTACGTTGGCGCAGTCAGGAGAGAGCTTGGGTTGAGTCCAATAGACCCCAGGTTCAAGCCCAGAAGCGGGTGTGTTTTTTTTTTTTGGAAACTTAGACTAGTAACTGATCTATGGACAATAGAAGGAAGCTTGCACAGTCAAAAGCACAACTACGTTGGCGCAGTCAGGAGAGAGCTTGTGTTATGTCCAACAGATCCCGGGTTCAAGCCCAGAAGCGGGTGTGGTTTTTTTTTTGCAAACTTAGACTAGTAACTGATCTATGGACAATAGAAGGAAGCTTGCACAGTCAAAAGCACAACTACGTTGGCGCAGTCAGGAGAGAGCTTGGGTTGAGTCCAATAGACCCCAGGTTCAAGCCCAGAAGCGGGTGTGTTTTTTTTTTTTGCAAACTTAGACTAGTAACTGATCTATGGACAATAGAAGGAAGCTTGCACAGTCAAAAGCACAACTACGTTGGCGCAGTCAGGAGAGAGCTTGTGTTATGTCCAACAGATCCCGGGTTCAAGCCCAGAAGCGGGTTTTTTTTTTTTTTTTTAAGCAAACTTAGACTAGTAACTGATCTATGGACTATAGAAAAAGCCGCTCAGTCAAAAGCACAACTACGTTGGGGCAGTCAGGAGAGAGCTTGGGTTGACTCCAATAGACCCCAGGTTCAAGCCCAGAAGCGGGTGTGTTTTTTTTTTTTTTGCAAACTTAGACTAGTAACTGATCTATGGACAATAGAAGGAAGCTTGCACAGTCAAAAGCACAACTACGTTGGCGCAGTCAGGAGAGAGCTTGTGTTATGTCCAACAGATCCCGGGTTCAAGCCCAGAAGCGGGTGTGTTTTTTTTTTTTGCAAACTTAGACTAGTAACTGATCTATGGACAATAGAAGGAAGCTTGCACAGTCAAAAGCACAACTACGTTGGCGCAGTCAGGAGAGAGCTTGGGTTGAGTCCAATAGACCCCAGGTTCAAGCCCAGAAGCGGGTGTGTTTTTTTTTTTTGCAAACTTAGACTAGTAACTGATCTATGGACAATAGAAGGAAGCTTGCACAGTCAAAAGCACAACTACATTGGCGCAGTCAGGAGAGAGCTTGGGTTGAGTCCAATAGACCCCAGGTTCAAGCCCAGAAGCGGGTGTGTTTTTTTTTTTTGGAAACTTAGACTAGTAACTGATCTATGGACAATAGAAGGAAGCTTGCACAGTCAAAAGCACAACTACGTTGGCGCAGTCAGGAGAGAGCTTGTGTTATGTCCAACAGATCCCGGGTTCAAGCCCAGAAGCGGGTGTGTTTTTTTTTTTTAAGCAAACTTAGACTAGTAACTGATCTATGGACTATAGAAAAAGCCGCTCAGTCAAAAGCACAACTACGTTGGCGCAGTCAGGAGAAAGCTTGGGTTGACTCCAATAGACCCCAGGTTCAAGCCCAGAAGCGGGTGTGTTTTTTTTTTTTTTGCAAACTTAGACTAGTAACTGATCTATGGACAATAGAAGGAAGCTTGCACAGTCAAAAGCACAACTACGTTGGCGCAGTCAGGAGAGAGCTTGTGTTATGTCCAACAGATCCCGGGTTCAAGCCCAGAAGCGGGTGTGTTTTTTTTTTGTAAACTTAGACTAGTAACTGATCTATGGACTATAGAAGGAAGCTTGCACAGTCAAAAGCACAACTACGTTGGCGCAGTCAGGAGAGAGCTTGGGTTGAGTCCAATAGACCCCAGGTTCAAGCCCAGAAGCGGGTGTGTTTTTTTTTTTTGCAAACTTAGACTAGTAACTGATCTATGGACAATAGAAGGAAGCTTGCACAGTCAAAAGCAAAACTACGTTGGCGCAGTCAGGAGAGAGCTTGTGTTATGTCCAACAGATCCCGGGTTCAAGCCCAGAAGCGGGTGTATTTTTTTTTTTAAGCAAACTTAGACTTGTAACTGATCTATGGACTATAGAAGGAAGCTGCTCAGTCAAAGCACAACTCCGTTGGCGCAGTCAGGAGAGAGCTGGGGTTGAGGTCAACATACCTCGGGTTCAAGCCTAGGAGCAGGTGTATTTTTTTTTAAGCAAATTTAGACTAGTAACTGATCTATGGACTATAGAGGTATATAGATGCGATTTTTGGATGAAGGAAAAAAAGAATTTGTAATTATAATAATAATCTTAGTAATAATAATTATTATAATAATTCGTCCTTACAGTGGGTACAAGTTTAAATTTTTAAATGTATAAAAGAATCACTTTATATCTGTTTATTGCATCAGGGCTTCTTGACTTTCTCGGGAACCTTGATTTCAACCAAATTCAACAAAAACCTTTTTTTTTTCACGACATCATAAAATGCTCTGGTTGAAATTATATCCTTTGTAGTGTCAGGGTTGGTTTTGACCCGGTCATAAAAATAAGATTATAAAGCAACTTTTGGAGCCAAAATAGAAATCACAAATGTACTTTCAGCCAACACAGCAGGGGGAGTTGACGGCGCACCAGGGGGAGGTGTCAGCAGATTCATGTTGGCGCAGTGTCACCATGTGGAATCACCTTTACATTATCATCATGATCAGAACCCACCTCCGGTGAAGGAAGGTATTTCTATGGAAAATTGTGGCTGTTGTCACCTTTTATATCATAAGACAATTTGTGCCTTTATTCTGTTATATGTTGACTGTACTTTGAGGGTGACAGAAGAAAGAAAATCAGATCATTTTAAATAGTTACCACTGGTGGGATCGAACCCACGCTTGCAAGTAAAACATGGATCACCGTGCATCTATGTCCTACCCTCTAACCACTCAGCCACTGACTTTCCTGTGACAGGGACACACAGTCTACTATCTGACATGTCTTGATTCACGGTTATTCCAGTCTAGTATAACTGGGGCGGTTCACCTGTCAAAGGATCACGCAGGTGTCCTAATGCCAGCTCAGGGAGGACGGAAACCTCCCGTGGAGCTGAAGGACAAAAGCTTGCTTGATCTTGATTTTCAGTATGAATACGGACCGTCAAATCGGAGCCTCACGATCCTTCTGACTTTTTGGCTTTTAAGCAGGTGTCAGAAAAGTTAACAAAAGGTCTCAGCTTATGTTTCTGAACAAGAACATCAAATATTACAGGTATAGATTCATTTAATGTGACACCTGCAGTTCACAAGGCGTCTTTCAGAAGCTTGTCAGACCTTCTCTGAGACGCAGCTAAGGTAAGCCTGACGTTTAGCCTGACTGGGACCAGGCTTGTCGCACTGGCTAATTTACCATGCTTACCAAACCACGCTAGCCTTAAGCCTCGTTTGTGGAACCCAACGCTCGCTAAAGTTAGCCAGGCTAACCCAAATAAGCCAGGCTTTGAGCTAAGCCAGCTTCGTGGAATACCCCCATGCTCTTGCACACAGATATATTTTTTAAAACTCTGATTTATCATTCTAATAGTTTCAAAAGTAATAATTGATTTCCAATGGCTTGATTGGTTCTTATACAAATAACTTCTTAATTCATTTTTTTGTGTTGAGACCTGTTCTGTATTTCAATATGTTCATATTAAAGTCCTATTGCTGACATTTTTTTATTATTATTATTAGTTTTTATTTTTGCATTTTCTTGAAGAAAATATATGGGTCGAAAATGACCCGTAACACCACAGATGTTGTGAAAGTTAATCATTTTTAAATGAAAAAATAAATCAAGCAAATTAATTTCAGAGATGTTTTTCCCTGAGTAATATTCAGGGAACACAACATCCTTTCATTCATTTATATGATTCTCTTGAGATTCATTTTGCTTTTGCTTTTTAAATTGACATCAGGAGGGGGTGGGGGGGCAGAGACCTACAACCTACAACAAAAATATTAAACCCAACATTTTATGGATATGGAAACCTTACAAGGTAACCAAGAGATGAGAAAAAAATTGGATGATAAGATTTTGTTTTTGATGTATTTTAAAGCTGATTTAAGACAACAGAAACAGTAACAGAAAAGCTAACACAGGAGGAAGGTTAAAAAGGTTAAGGTAAGAAAAACATCACAATATTTACTGGCACATCAAAAGGGACACTTACTGGGTTCATGCAAAGGGAAAAAAATACAAAAAAAAAATACAAAAAAATCACAATATATTGTGACAGTGGAGGAGAGACCAGTCTGGACTGCAAGGTTTGCTTTTAACAAAAATCACAGTCTATTTACGTTAGGGAAACGGGTAGGGGAGAAAACACAACCAATCTTCTTCCCGGTCTGGGGTAGCCTCTAGTCTGCGGGGTCCAGACTGGTGTCCTCCTGGAGAGAGAGGCAAAAAAAGGGATGGGTTTTTTAAAGCTCACACTTTTTATTTCTGCCCTTCCTGGTCTCAGCCACCTGCTCCTCTCTCTTCTCTTCTCTCTTCTGTCTCCCTTTCCACTCCTCTCACCCCCCAGCACCCTCTGATCTTTGATTGTCTTCAGCTGGGCTCTCTCCAGCCTTGGGTCACCTGGCAGGGTAGGTACCTATGATATGACCCTGCCCAGCTGGTGTCTGCTCAGTCCTCCTCTCTGGCGCCCTCTGCTGGCCATGAGACACCAGTGGTGGGGGGAGACACCACAATATATTTGAGTAAACTGTGTTGAAGATGGCTTATCAAATTTGATACAGCGGGTATATAAGGTCATGTAACTCTGAAACAGTCAATGGCCATTTACTTGCATTTCATGCATTATGTCTAAAATCAAGCAACATACAGTCTTTTTATTTTCAAATGACATAGTTTGCTACATTTAGAGTTAAAACTTAGCTATGAAACTTGCTGTAAGCACGGACCAGAACTGGAGCTACGTTGCCCATGTGTACTGTCAGAAATGCAGAGTGCATCTTTGCTTAAACAAGGAGAGAAACTGTTTTCAGGCCTTCCACCATGCAAAATAAAAGGTTGTGAACTGCAAAATGAAAAAAATACTAAAATGTTGTTGTTGTTGTTGTTTTTTTCCAGACTTCCACCCAGCCAGTTCCATTGGTGGCTTTCTCACTACTGCATGATGGTAGCACTGTTTGTGTTTGGAAGTATAAATTTGTTAGTCATGTTAGTCATATAACTGCCCCCGTGACCTACTATAACTATATCAATATCTTTTGAGGTTCGTGCCCCTGGTAGGTGTTGACACACTTAAAACAAGTTTCGTGGGAAGATGGCCCACTGGACACTCCGTCGCGCCCTTGATGCAGAGTTAATAGACACATAGGAATGTGCATACTTACCAGCATACTTACAACAGCCCACAGTCTTCCTCCTTGGCCATTGGCTCTGCTCCTGGATGTAGACGGTTCGTTGAGTGTGCAGGAAGACGGAAGAGAATGGCTCGCCAGGAATGCCCTTCTCTAGGGATGCCACCGCAGTTCCCCAATACAAGCATATGTGGCTGACACAACATATCCAGTCCAGCTCCCAGACATGCCCAACCTGCCTGGACAATGGAGGGGCCACCAGTCCATCAGGGCTCAAACCTTTGGAATGCTCCACCCTCACGTGAAAACAAACCTCCAGCAAAAGACCCTGCCACGCTCACAGTCCAAACCTGGCTCACGCCACCCAGTACTGGGTCCAACAAGTGTGATCCCCTGGCCCTTCTGACACCTCGAGCTAAGGGCTTATTGACCTGGAAGTTCTGACACCCACTCAGCAAAGCCTCCGAACTGGTCTGTGCTGTAACCAGGGAACCTGGCCGGGTCGTAGGGGAACCCCATCCAGTCCGGGCGCCTAGACATGCCCAGCTTGCCTGGACAATAGAGGGGCCACCTTAGATCTACCCAGAGGGAGGTATTTCGCATGTGGCCCCTTCAACATCCTGGCCCCCCTTGCCAGCTGTACATGAATAAGTCACACGGGCTGGGAAAAGTCCATCAGGGCTCAAACCTTTGGAATGCTCCACCCTCAAGTGTGAACAAACCTCCAGCAGAAACCCCTGCCTCGCTCACAGAAGAAACCCGGCCTACGCCCCCCAGTGGTGGGTCCAACACGAATAACCCCTGGCCCTTCTGACACCTCGAGCTAAGGGCTTATTGACCTGGAAGTCCTGACACCCACTCAGCAAAGCCTCCAGTTCTGGTCTGAGCTTTAACCAGGGAACCTGGCCGGGTCGTAGGGGAACCCCATCCAGTCCGGGCGCCTAGACATGCCCAGCTTGCCTGGACAATAGAGGGGCCACCTTAGATCTACCCAGAGGGAGGTATTTCGCATGTGGCCCCTTCAACATCCTGGCCCCCCTTGCCAGCTGTACATGAATAAGTCACACGGGCTGGGAAAAGTCCATCAGGGCTCAAACCTTTGGAATGCTCCACCCTCAAGTGTGAACAAACCTCCAGCAGAAACCCCTGCCTCGCTCATAGAAGAAACCCGGCCTACACCCCCCAGTGGTGGGTCAAACACGAATAACCCCTGGCCCTTCTGACACCTCGAGCTAAGGGCTTATTGACCTGGAAGTCCTGACACCCACTCAGTAAAGCCTCCAGTTCTGGTCTGAGCTTGAACCAGGGAACCTGGCCGGGTCATAAGGGAACCCCATCCAGTCCGGGCGCCTAGACATGCCCAGCTTGCCAGGGCAATGGAGGGGCCACCTTAGATCTACCCAGAGGGAGGTATTTCGCATGTGGCCCCTTCAACATCCTGGCCCCCCTTGCCAGCTGTACATGAATAAGTCACACGGGCTGGGAAAAGTCCATCAGGGCTCATACCTTTGGAATGCTCCACCCTCAAGTGTGAACAAACCTCCAGCTGAAACCCCTGCCTCGCTCACAGTAGAAACCCGGCCTAAGCCCCCCAGTGGTGGGTCAAACACGAATAACCCCTGGCCCTTCTGACACCTCGAGCTAAGGGCTTATTGACCTGGAAGTCCTGACACCCACTCAGTAAAGCCTCCAGTTCTGGTCTGAGCTGGAACCAGGGAACCTGGCCGGGTCGTAGGGGAACCCCATCCAGTCCGGGCGCCTAGACATGCCCAGCTTGCCTGGACAATGGAGGGGCCACCTTAGATCTACCCAGAGGGAGGTATTTCGCATGTGGCACCTTCAACATCCTGGCCCCCCTTGCCAGCTGTACATGAATAAGTCACACGGGCTGGGAAAAGTCCATCAGGGCTCAAACCTTTGGAATGCTCCACCCTCAAGTGTGAACAAACCTCCAGCAGAAACCCCTGCCTCGCTCATAGAAGAAACCCGGCCTACGCCCCCCAGTGGTGGGTCAAACACGAATAACCCCTGGCCCTTCTGACACCTCGAGCTAAGGGCTTATTGACCTGGAAGTCCTGACACCCACTCAGCAAAGCCTCCAGTTCTAGTCTGAGCTTGAACCAGGGAACCTGGCCGGGTCATAAGGGAACCCCATCCAGTCCGGGCGCCTAGACATGCCCAGCTTGCCAGGGCAATGGAGGGGCCACCTTAGATCTACCCAGAGGGAGGTATTTCGCATGTGGCACCTTCAACATCCTGGCCCCCCTTGCCAGCTGTACATGAATAAGTCACACGGGCTGGGAAAAGTCCATCAGGGC
Source organism: Halichoeres trimaculatus (assembly GCF_033239565.1). Taxonomy (NCBI): domain Eukaryota; kingdom Metazoa; phylum Chordata; class Actinopteri; order Labriformes; family Labridae; genus Halichoeres; species Halichoeres trimaculatus. The sequence goes on along the minus strand of NW_027437223.1, from coordinate 136,824 downwards.
TCATACCTTTGGAATGCTCCACCCTCAAGTGTGAACAAACCTCCAGCAGAAACCCCTGCCTCGCTCACAGTAGAAACCCGGCCTACGCCCCCCAGTGGTGGGTCCAACACAAATAACCCCTGGCCCTTCTGACACCTCGAGCTAAGGGCTTATTGACCTGGAGGTTCTGACACCCACTCAGCCAAGCCTCCAGTACCAGTCCGTGTCGGAACCAGGAGAACCTGGCTAGGTTGTAGCGGAACCTCCCCAGTCCGGGTGCCCAGATATGCCCAACCTGCCAGGGCAATGGAGGGGCCACCAGAGGGAGGTATTTCGCGTGTGGCCCCTTCAACTTCCTGGCACCTCTGTCGGTTGTGATAAACCAGAAGCAGGGACTGGGAACAGTCCTTCTTACTTTGACTTTAGCCTCCGGTGGGCAGTTCTGGAGCCTGACCTCGAGTTTCGTGTGGATATTAAGCCACTGTATGCATCAGCAACCAAGTCAAAAATACCACAGTGGTCCTGGGTCAGGCAGGTGCAGAAAAGAGTCACCCCACCATCATTGGCGTTAATCATTCCCTGAGAAATGGCTCTTTTAGGCGGGCATTCTCCACAGGTGGCAGGAACGCACAAACTCGCACAAAGCCTGAGGAGCAAATGGACTTTGGTGCAAACGGCAAGCGACAGTAGCAGCAGCGACATTAGCTCAGTGGGTAGAGAGAATGCTTGGGGACCGTGGGATCCGGGTTAAGAGCAATGATTTTCAATCAGTTGACTGAGAATTGTAACTGGACTCGATGCTTGTGAAAATGGACTTTAGCCTGAAAAAGCAGCAGTGATAACTCTTGGTCAGGTTCTGAAATCATGCCACACAAACACAAACACAGTATAGTCCAATTCACTGCCACTGGAGCTTGGGTTGTCTGTGTCACGAGATCCCTTGATCAAGCCCTCATTCAGGCCACAAACAAGTGAACAATGGGCTAGGGGATCACTGTCAGATGATCGCTCAGTGTGCAGCCACCTGAGCTCTCGCCAGAACCCCCTTGGTTCTAATTCAAAATCAGGCGGTACGCTTGGACCACGAACTGGGGGATATCTTGGAAGCCATTTACCCAGTTTTCAGCCCCCTGAGCCGGGCTGCTCTCTGGCCAGAACCCCCTTGGTTCTCATTCAATCTCAGGCGGTACGCTTGGACCACGAACCGGGGGATATCTTGGAAGCATTTACACAGTTTTCAGCCCCCTGAGCCGGGCTGCTCTCTGGCCAGAACCCCCTTGGTTCTCATTCAATCTCAGGCGGTACGCTTGGACCACGAACCGGGGGATATCTTGGAAGCATTTACCCAGTTTTCAGCCCCCTGAGCCGGGCTGCTCTCTGGCCAGAACCCCCTTGGTTCTCATTCAATCTCAGGCGGTACGCTTGGACCACGAACCGGGGGATATCTTGGAAGCATTTACCCAGTTTTCAGCCCCCTGAGCCGGGCTGCTCTCTGGCCAGAACCCCCTTGGTTCTCATTCAATCTCAGGCGGTACGCTTGGACCACGAACCGGGGGATATCTTGGAAGCATTTACCCAGTTTTCAGCCCCCTGAGCCGGGCTGCTCTCTGGCCAGAACCCCCTTGGTTCTCATTCAATCTCAGGCGGTACGCTTGGACCACGAACCGGGGGATATCTTGGAAGCATTTACCCAGTTTTCAGCCCCCTGAGCCGGGCTGCTCTCTGGCCAGAACCCCCTTGGTTCTCATTCAATCTCAGGCGGTACGCTTGGACCACGAACCGGGGGATATCTTGGAAGCATTTACCCAGTTTTCAGCCCCCTGAGCCGGGCTGCTCTCTGGCCAGAACCCCCTTGGTTCTCATTCAATCTCAGGCGGTACGCTTGGACCACGAACCGGGGGATATCTTGGAAGCATTTACCCAGTTTTCAGCCCCCTGAGCCGGGCTGCTCTCTGGCCAGAACCCCCTTGGTTCTCATTCAATCTCAGGCGGTACGCTTGGACCACGAACCGGGGGATATCTTGGAAACATTTACCCAGATCCGGGCTGCTCTCTGGCCAGAACCCCCTTGGTTCTCATTCAATCTCAGGCGGTACGCTTGGACCACGAACCGGGGGATATCTTGGAAACATTTACCCAGTTTTCAGCCCCCTGAGCCGGGCTGCTCTCTGGCCAGAACCCCCTTGGTTCTCATTCAATCTCAGGTGGTACGCTTGGACCACGAACCGGGGGATATCTTGGAAACATTTACCCAGTTTTCAGCCCCCTGAGCCGGGCTGCTCTCTGGCCAGAACCCCCTTGGCATTCAAACTCAGGCAGCACGTGTGGACCATGAGCCAATTCGGGGTTCAGTGCCTTGCTCAAGGACACTAGGGCATGCGACTGCTGTCTGCTGGACTCGAACCCTGGACCTTTGGATTGAGAGGCGACCACTCTGCCACTGAGCTACAGCCCAGGGCAGAGCCACCTGAGCTGGGTTCTTCTCTAGAGCCAGACCCCTGAGGCCAGGGACACTTTCTGTGAGAGCCAGACCCTGAGGCCAGGGAGACTTTCTGCTAGAGCCAGGCCATAGTGCACAATTTGTGGACACATTGTTTTCAATGTCCCCCTGTTCTGCTCTGGAGGTCCCCTGTTTCTGAAAACGTGATTCTCAAAAATGGGATGATGGTGGTTAGCCGATGGGACGTCACACAGCCACCAAAACACAGTATAACCATTGCGTGCTATGGCTATTAGGTTCGAGGAGTAGCCCAATCATTGATGTTTGGTGCCCCTGGTAGGTTGGGCCGCTAACCAGGGGCTCAGAGAGGATGACACTTTGAAAATTTTCACTCTACTGCCAGCTCATACCCCTGGTAAGACGCCCTGCCGACCAGGCTAAAGTTAATTCCATGATGTTGAATGAAGTGCAGTGTAGTTTGGGATGCATCAGCTCTCAGCTGTCTGGAATCCATACCGACAATTACTTAGAACACAATATCTGTTAATAAAATTGTCCAACCTAAAATGTGTTTTTCTCCATTTTTGAAAGTGGAATTACTTTCGCTATTTTCAATTTTTTCTATTGAAAAAGATAAAATTACACACACAGCCAACTATATAAAATAAAAAAATAAATGGAAAAAAAATATATATATATATATATATATATATATATATATATATATATATATATATATATATATATATATATATATATATAGTGGTTCAATAATCACATCAGTTATGTTTTAAACTAACATCATGTCCATACCTACACAGTCATTGGATCTTTTGCTTGCACAACTTTTCGCAATACTGAATATTTCAACTTTCTTTACCAAGAAAAAACACTTATAACTGATCTATGGACAATAGAAGGAAGCTTGCACAGTCAAAAGCACAACTACGTTGGCGCAGTCAGGAGAGAGCTTGTGTTATGTCCAACAGATCCCGGGTTCAAGCCCAGAAGCGGGTGTATTTTTTTTTTAAGCAAACTTAGACTAGTAACTGATCTATGGACTATAGAAAGAAGCCGCTCAGTCAAAAGCACAACTACGTTGGCGCAGTCAGGAGAGAGCTTGGGTTATGTCCAACAGATCCCAGGTTCAAGCCCAGAAGCGGGTGTGTTTTTTTTTTTTTTGCAAACTTAGACTAGTAACTGATCTATGGACAATAGAAGGAAGCTTGCACAGTCAAAAGCACAACTACGTTGGCGCAGTCAGGAGAGAGCTTGGGTTGAGTCCAATAGACCCCAGGTTCAAGCCCAGAAGCGGGTGTGTTTTTTTTTTTTGGAAACTTAGACTAGTAACTGATCTATGGACAATAGAAGGAAGCTTGCACAGTCAAAAGCACAACTACGTTGGCGCAGTCAGGAGAGAGCTTGTGTTATGTCCAACAGATCCCGGGTTCAAGCCCAGAAGCGGGTGTGGTTTTTTTTTTGCAAACTTAGACTAGTAACTGATCTATGGACAATAGAAGGAAGCTTGCACAGTCAAAAGCACAACTACGTTGGCGCAGTCAGGAGAGAGCTTGGGTTGAGTCCAATAGACCCCAGGTTCAAGCCCAGAAGCGGGTGTGTTTTTTTTTTTTGCAAACTTAGACTAGTAACTGATCTATGGACAATAGAAGGAAGCTTGCACAGTCAAAAGCACAACTACGTTGGCGCAGTCAGGAGAGAGCTTGGGTTGAGTCCAATAGACCCCAGGTTCAAGCCCAGAAGCGGGTGTGTTTTTTTTTTTTGCAAACTTAGACTAGTAACTGATCTATGGACAATAGAAGGAAGCTTGCACAGTCAAAAGCACAACTACGTTGGCGCAGTCAGGAGAGAGCTTGTGTTATGTCCAACAGATCCCGGGTTCAAGCCCAGAAGCGGGTGTATTTTTTTTTTTAAGCAAACTTAGACTAGTAACTGATCTATGGACTATAGAAAAAGCCGCTCAGTCAAAAGCACAACTACGTTGGCGCAGTCAGGAGAGAGCTTGGGTTGACTCCAATAGACCCCAGGTTCAAGCCCAGAAGCGGGTGTGTTTTTTTTTTTTTTGCAAACTTAGACTAGTAACTGATCTATGGACAATAGAAGGAAGCTTGCACAGTCAAAAGCACAACTACGTTGGCGCAGTCAGGAGAGAGCTTGTGTTATGTCCAACAGATCCCGGGTTCAAGCCCAGAAGCGGGTGTGTTTTTTTTTTTTGCAAACTTAGACTAGTAACTGATCTATGGACAATAGAAGGAAGCTTGCACAGTCAAAAGCACAACTACGTTGGCGCAGTCAGGAGAGAGCTTGGGTTGAGTCCAATAGACCCCAGGTTCAAGCCCAGAAGCGGGTGTGTTTTTTTTTTTTTTGCAAACTTAGACTAGTAACTGATCTATGGACAATAGAAGGAAGCTTGCACAGTCAAAAGCACAACTACATTGGCGCAGTCAGGAGAGAGCTTGGGTTGAGTCCAATAGACCCCAGGTTCAAGCCCAGAAGCGGGTGTGTTTTTTTTTTTTGCAAACTTAGACTAGTAACTGATCTATGGACAATAGAAGGAAGCTTGCACAGTCAAAAGCACAACTACGTTGGCGCAGTCAGGAGAGAGCTTGTGTTATGTCCAACAGATCCCGGGTTCAAGCCCAGAAGCGGGTGTATTTTTTTTTTAAGCAAACTTAGACTAGTAACTGATCTATGGACTATAGAAAAAGCCGCTCAGTCAAAAGCACAACTACGTTGGCGCAGTCAGGAGAAAGCTTGGGTTGACTCCAATAGACCCCAGGTTCAAGCCCAGAAGCGGGTGTGTTTTTTTTTTTTTTGCAAACTTAGACTAGTAACTGATCTATGGACAATAGAAGGAAGCTTGCACAGTCAAAAGCACAACTACGTTGGCGCAGTCAGGAGAGAGCTTGTGTTATGTCCAACAGATCCCGGGTTCAAGCCCAGAAGCGGGTGTGTTTTTTTTTTGTAAACTTAGACTAGTAACTGATCTATGGACTATAGAAGGAAGCTTGCACAGTCAAAAGCACAACTACGTTGGCGCAGTCAGGAGAGAGCTTGGGTTGAGTCCAATAGACCCCAGGTTCAAGCCCAGAAGCGGGTGTGTTTTTTTTTTTTGCAAACTTAGACTAGTAACTGATCTATGGACAATAGAAGGAAGCTTGCACAGTCAAAAGCAAAACTACGTTGGCGCAGTCAGGAGAGAGCTTGTGTTATGTCCAACAGATCCCGGGTTCAAGCCCAGAAGCGGGTGTATTTTTTTTTTTAAGCAAACTTAGACTTGTAACTGATCTATGGACTATAGAAGGAAGCTGCTCAGTCAAAGCACAACTCCGTTGGCGCAGTCAGGAGAGAGCTGGGGTTGAGGTCAACATACCTCGGGTTCAAGCCTAGGAGCAGGTGTATTTTTTTTTAAGCAAATTTAGACTAGTAACTGATCTATGGACTATAGAGGTATATAGATGCGATTTTTGGATGAAGGAAAAAAAGAATTTGTAATTATAATAATAATCTTAGTAATAATAATTATTATAATAATTCGTCCTTACAGTGGGTACAAGTTTAAATTTTTAAATGTATAAAAGAATCACTTTATATCTGTTTATTGCATCAGGGCTTCTTGACTTTCTCGGGAACCTTGATTTCAACCAAATTCAACAAAAACCTTTTTTTTTTCACGACATCATAAAATGCTCTGGTTGAAATTATATCCTTTGTAGTGTCAGGGTTGGTTTTGACCCGGTCATAAAAATAAGATTATAAAGCAACTTTTGGAGCCAAAATAGAAATCACAAATGTACTTTCAGCCAACACAGCAGGGGGAGTTGACGGCGCACCAGGGGGAGGTGTCAGCAGATTCATGTTGGCGCAGTGTCACCATGTGGAATCACCTTTACATTATCATCATGATCAGAACCCACCTCCGGTGAAGGAAGGTATTTCTATGGAAAATTGTGGCTGTTGTCACCTTTTATATCATAAGACAATTTGTGCCTTTATTCTGTTATATGTTGACTGTACTTTGAGGGTGACAGAAGAAAGAAAATCAGATCATTTTAAATAGTTACCACTGGTGGGATCGAACCCACGCTTGCAAGTAAAACATGGATCACCGTGCATCTATGTCCTACCCTCTAACCACTCAGCCACTGACTTTCCTGTGACAGGGACACACAGTCTACTATCTGACATGTCTTGATTCACGGTTATTCCAGTCTAGTATAACTGGGGCGGTTCACCTGTCAAAGGATCACGCAGGTGTCCTAATGCCAGCTCAGGGAGGACGGAAACCTCCCGTGGAGCTGAAGGACAAAAGCTTGCTTGATCTTGATTTTCAGTATGAATACGGACCGTCAAATCGGAGCCTCACGATCCTTCTGACTTTTTGGCTTTTAAGCAGGTGTCAGAAAAGTTAACAAAAGGTCTCAGCTTATGTTTCTGAACAAGAACATCAAATATTACAGGTATAGATTCATTTAATGTGACACCTGCAGTTCACAAGGCGTCTTTCAGAAGCTTGTCAGACCTTCTCTGAGACGCAGCTAAGGTAAGCCTGACGTTTAGCCTGACTGGGACCAGGCTTGTCGCACTGGCTAATTTACCATGCTTACCAAACCACGCTAGCCTTAAGCCTCGTTTGTGGAACCCAACGCTCGCTAAAGTTAGCCAGGCTAACCCAAATAAGCCAGGCTTTGAGCTAAGCCAGCTTCGTGGAATACCCCCATGCTCTTGCACACAGATATATTTTTTAAAACTCTGATTTATCATTCTAATAGTTTCAAAAGTAATAATTGATTTCCAATGGCTTGATTGGTTCTTATACAAATAACTTCTTAATTCATTTTTTTGTGTTGAGACCTGTTCTGTATTTCAATATGTTCATATTAAAGTCCTATTGCTGACATTTTTTTATTATTATTATTAGTTTTTATTTTTGCATTTTCTTGAAGAAAATATATGGGTCGAAAATGACCCGTAACACCACAGATGTTGTGAAAGTTAATCATTTTTAAATGAAAAAATAAATCAAGCAAATTAATTTCAGAGATGTTTTTCCCTGAGTAATATTCAGGGAACACAACATCCTTTCATTCATTTATATGATTCTCTTGAGATTCATTTTGCTTTTGCTTTTTAAATTGACATCAGGAGGGGGTGGGGGGGCAGAGACCTACAACCTACAACAAAAATATTAAACCCAACATTTTATGGATATGGAAACCTTACAAGGTAACCAAGAGATGAGAAAAAAATTGGATGATAAGATTTTGTTTTTGATGTATTTTAAAGCTGATTTAAGACAACAGAAACAGTAACAGAAAAGCTAACACAGGAGGAAGGTTAAAAAGGTTAAGGTAAGAAAAACATCACAATATTTACTGGCACATCAAAAGGGACACTTACTGGGTTCATGCAAAGGGAAAAAAATACAAAAAAAAAATACAAAAAAATCACAATATATTGTGACAGTGGAGGAGAGACCAGTCTGGACTGCAAGGTTTGCTTTTAACAAAAATCACAGTCTATTTACGTTAGGGAAACGGGTAGGGGAGAAAACACAACCAATCTTCTTCCCGGTCTGGGGTAGCCTCTAGTCTGCGGGGTCCAGACTGGTGTCCTCCTGGAGAGAGAGGCAAAAAAAGGGATGGGTTTTTTAAAGCTCACACTTTTTATTTCTGCCCTTCCTGGTCTCAGCCACCTGCTCCTCTCTCTTCTCTTCTCTCTTCTGTCTCCCTTTCCACTCCTCTCACCCCCCAGCACCCTCTGATCTTTGATTGTCTTCAGCTGGGCTCTCTCCAGCCTTGGGTCACCTGGCAGGGTAGGTACCTATGATATGACCCTGCCCAGCTGGTGTCTGCTCAGTCCTCCTCTCTGGCGCCCTCTGCTGGCCATGAGACACCAGTGGTGGGGGGAGACACCACAATATATTTGAGTAAACTGTGTTGAAGATGGCTTATCAAATTTGATACAGCGGGTATATAAGGTCATGTAACTCTGAAACAGTCAATGGCCATTTACTTGCATTTCATGCATTATGTCTAAAATCAAGCAACATACAGTCTTTTTATTTTCAAATGACATAGTTTGCTACATTTAGAGTTAAAACTTAGCTATGAAACTTGCTGTAAGCACGGACCAGAACTGGAGCTACGTTGCCCATGTGTACTGTCAGAAATGCAGAGTGCATCTTTGCTTAAACAAGGAGAGAAACTGTTTTCAGGCCTTCCACCATGCAAAATAAAAGGTTGTGAACTGCAAAATGAAAAAAATACTAAAATGTTGTTGTTGTTGTTGTTTTTTTCCAGACTTCCACCCAGCCAGTTCCATTGGTGGCTTTCTCACTACTGCATGATGGTAGCACTGTTTGTGTTTGGAAGTATAAATTTGTTAGTCATGTTAGTCATATAACTGCCCCCGTGACCTACTATAACTATATCAATATCTTTTGAGGTTCGTGCCCCTGGTAGGTGTTGACACACTTAAAACAAGTTTCGTGGGAAGATGGCCCACTGGACACTCCGTCGCGCCCTTGATGCAGAGTTAATAGACACATAGGAATGTGCATACTTACCAGCATACTTACAACAGCCCACAGTCTTCCTCCTTGGCCATTGGCTCTGCTCCTGGATGTAGACGGTTCGTTGAGTGTGCAGGAAGACGGAAGAGAATGGCTCGCCAGGAATGCCCTTCTCTAGGGATGCCACCGCAGTTCCCCAATACAAGCATATGTGGCTGACACAACATATCCAGTCCAGCTCCCAGACATGCCCAACCTGCCTGGACAATGGAGGGGCCACCAGTCCATCAGGGCTCAAACCTTTGGAATGCTCCACCCTCACGTGAAAACAAACCTCCAGCAAAAGACCCTGCCACGCTCACAGTCCAAACCTGGCTCACGCCACCCAGTACTGGGTCCAACAAGTGTGATCCCCTGGCCCTTCTGACACCTCGAGCTAAGGGCTTATTGACCTGGAAGTTCTGACACCCACTCAGCAAAGCCTCCGAACTGGTCTGTGCTGTAACCAGGGAACCTGGCCGGGTCGTAGGGGAACCCCATCCAGTCCGGGCGCCTAGACATGCCCAGCTTGCCTGGACAATAGAGGGGCCACCTTAGATCTACCCAGAGGGAGGTATTTCGCATGTGGCCCCTTCAACATCCTGGCCCCCCTTGCCAGCTGTACATGAATAAGTCACACGGGCTGGGAAAAGTCCATCAGGGCTCAAACCTTTGGAATGCTCCACCCTCAAGTGTGAACAAACCTCCAGCAGAAACCCCTGCCTCGCTCACAGAAGAAACCCGGCCTACGCCCCCCAGTGGTGGGTCCAACACGAATAACCCCTGGCCCTTCTGACACCTCGAGCTAAGGGCTTATTGACCTGGAAGTCCTGACACCCACTCAGCAAAGCCTCCAGTTCTGGTCTGAGCTTTAACCAGGGAACCTGGCCGGGTCGTAGGGGAACCCCATCCAGTCCGGGCGCCTAGACATGCCCAGCTTGCCTGGACAATAGAGGGGCCACCTTAGATCTACCCAGAGGGAGGTATTTCGCATGTGGCCCCTTCAACATCCTGGCCCCCCTTGCCAGCTGTACATGAATAAGTCACACGGGCTGGGAAAAGTCCATCAGGGCTCAAACCTTTGGAATGCTCCACCCTCAAGTGTGAACAAACCTCCAGCAGAAACCCCTGCCTCGCTCATAGAAGAAACCCGGCCTACACCCCCCAGTGGTGGGTCAAACACGAATAACCCCTGGCCCTTCTGACACCTCGAGCTAAGGGCTTATTGACCTGGAAGTCCTGACACCCACTCAGTAAAGCCTCCAGTTCTGGTCTGAGCTTGAACCAGGGAACCTGGCCGGGTCATAAGGGAACCCCATCCAGTCCGGGCGCCTAGACATGCCCAGCTTGCCAGGGCAATGGAGGGGCCACCTTAGATCTACCCAGAGGGAGGTATTTCGCATGTGGCCCCTTCAACATCCTGGCCCCCCTTGCCAGCTGTACATGAATAAGTCACACGGGCTGGGAAAAGTCCATCAGGGCTCATACCTTTGGAATGCTCCACCCTCAAGTGTGAACAAACCTCCAGCTGAAACCCCTGCCTCGCTCACAGTAGAAACCCGGCCTAAGCCCCCCAGTGGTGGGTCAAACACGAATAACCCCTGGCCCTTCTGACACCTCGAGCTAAGGGCTTATTGACCTGGAAGTCCTGACACCCACTCAGTAAAGCCTCCAGTTCTGGTCTGAGCTGGAACCAGGGAACCTGGCCGGGTCGTAGGGGAACCCCATCCAGTCCGGGCGCCTAGACATGCCCAGCTTGCCTGGACAATGGAGGGGCCACCTTAGATCTACCCAGAGGGAGGTATTTCGCATGTGGCACCTTCAACATCCTGGCCCCCCTTGCCAGCTGTACATGAATAAGTCACACGGGCTGGGAAAAGTCCATCAGGGCTCAAACCTTTGGAATGCTCCACCCTCAAGTGTGAACAAACCTCCAGCAGAAACCCCTGCCTCGCTCATAGAAGAAACCCGGCCTACGCCCCCCAGTGGTGGGTCAAACACGAATAACCCCTGGCCCTTCTGACACCTCGAGCTAAGGGCTTATTGACCTGGAAGTCCTGACACCCACTCAGCAAAGCCTCCAGTTCTAGTCTGAGCTTGAACCAGGGAACCTGGCCGGGTCATAAGGGAACCCCATCCAGTCCGGGCGCCTAGACATGCCCAGCTTGCCAGGGCAATGGAGGGGCCACCTTAGATCTACCCAGAGGGAGGTATTTCGCATGTGGCACCTTCAACATCCTGGCCCCCCTTGCCAGCTGTACATGAATAAGTCACACGGGCTGGGAAAAGTCCATCAGGGCTCATACCTTTGGAATGCTCCACCCTCAAGTGTGAACAAACCTCCAGCAGAAACCCCTGCCTCGCTCACAGTAGAAACCCGGCCTACGCCCCCCAGTGGTGGGTCCAACACAAATAACCCCTGGCCCTTCTGACACCTCGAGCTAAGGGCTTATTGACCTGGAGGTTCTGACACCCACTCAGCCAAGCCTCCAGTACCAGTCCGTGTCGGAACCAGGAGAACCTGGCTAGGTTGTAGCGGAACCTCCCCAGTCCGGGTGCCCAGATATGCCCAACCTGCCAGGGCAATGGAGGGGCCACCAGAGGGAGGTATTTCGCGTGTGGCCCCTTCAACTTCCTGGCACCTCTGTCGGTTGTGATAAACCAGAAGCAGGGACTGGGAACAGTCCTTCTTACTTTGACTTTAGCCTCCGGTGGGCAGTTCTGGAGCCTGACCTCGAGTTTCGTGTGGATATTAAGCCACTGTATGCATCAGCAACCAAGTCAAAAATACCACAGTGGTCCTGGGTCAGGCAGGTGCAGAAAAGAGTCACCCCACCATCATTGGCGTTAATCATTCCCTGAGAAATGGCTCTTTTAGGCGGGCATTCTCCACAGGTGGCAGGAACGCACAAACTCGCACAAAGCCTGAGGAGCAAATGGACTTTGGTGCAAACGGCAAGCGACAGTAGCAGCAGCGACATTAGCTCAGTGGGTAGAGAGAATGCTTGGGGACCGTGGGATCCGGGTTAAGAGCAATGATTTTCAATCAGTTGACTGAGAATTGTAACTGGACTCGATGCTTGTGAAAATGGACTTTAGCCTGAAAAAGCAGCAGTGATAACTCTTGGTCAGGTTCTGAAATCATGCCACACAAACACAAACACAGTATAGTCCAATTCACTGCCACTGGAGCTTGGGTTGTCTGTGTCACGAGATCCCTTGATCAAGCCCTCATTCAGGCCACAAACAAGTGAACAATGGGCTAGGGGATCACTGTCAGATGATCGCTCAGTGTGCAGCCACCTGAGCTCTCGCCAGAACCCCCTTGGTTCTAATTCAAAATCAGGCGGTACGCTTGGACCACGAACTGGGGGATATCTTGGAAGCCATTTACCCAGTTTTCAGCCCCCTGAGCCGGGCTGCTCTCTGGCCAGAACCCCCTTGGTTCTCATTCAATCTCAGGCGGTACGCTTGGACCACGAACCGGGGGATATCTTGGAAGCATTTACACAGTTTTCAGCCCCCTGAGCCGGGCTGCTCTCTGGCCAGAACCCCCTTGGTTCTCATTCAATCTCAGGCGGTACGCTTGGACCACGAACCGGGGGATATCTTGGAAGCATTTACCCAGTTTTCAGCCCCCTGAGCCGGGCTGCTCTCTGGCCAGAACCCCCTTGGTTCTCATTCAATCTCAGGCGGTACGCTTGGACCACGAACCGGGGGATATCTTGGAAGCATTTACCCAGTTTTCAGCCCCCTGAGCCGGGCTGCTCTCTGGCCAGAACCCCCTTGGTTCTCATTCAATCTCAGGCGGTACGCTTGGACCACGAACCGGGGGATATCTTGGAAGCATTTACCCAGTTTTCAGCCCCCTGAGCCGGGCTGCTCTCTGGCCAGAACCCCCTTGGTTCTCATTCAATCTCAGGCGGTACGCTTGGACCACGAACCGGGGGATATCTTGGAAGCATTTACCCAGTTTTCAGCCCCCTGAGCCGGGCTGCTCTCTGGCCAGAACCCCCTTGGTTCTCATTCAATCTCAGGCGGTACGCTTGGACCACGAACCGGGGGATATCTTGGAAGCATTTACCCAGTTTTCAGCCCCCTGAGCCGGGCTGCTCTCTGGCCAGAACCCCCTTGGTTCTCATTCAATCTCAGGCGGTACGCTTGGACCACGAACCGGGGGATATCTTGGAAGCATTTACCCAGTTTTCAGCCCCCTGAGCCGGGCTGCTCTCTGGCCAGAACCCCCTTGGTTCTCATTCAATCTCAGGCGGTACGCTTGGACCACGAACCGGGGGATATCTTGGAAACATTTACCCAGATCCGGGCTGCTCTCTGGCCAGAACCCCCTTGGTTCTCATTCAATCTCAGGCGGTACGCTTGGACCACGAACCGGGGGATATCTTGGAAACATTTACCCAGTTTTCAGCCCCCTGAGCCGGGCTGCTCTCTGGCCAGAACCCCCTTGGTTCTCATTCAATCTCAGGTGGTACGCTTGGACCACGAACCGGGGGATATCTTGGAAACATTTACCCAGTTTTCAGCCCCCTGAGCCGGGCTGCTCTCTGGCCAGAACCCCCTTGGCATTCAAACTCAGGCAGCACGTGTGGACCATGAGCCAATTCGGGGTTCAGTGCCTTGCTCAAGGACACTAGGGCATGCGACTGCTGTCTGCTGGACTCGAACCCTGGACCTTTGGATTGAGAGGCGACCACTCTGCCACTGAGCTACAGCCCAGGGCAGAGCCACCTGAGCTGGGTTCTTCTCTAGAGCCAGACCCCTGAGGCCAGGGACACTTTCTGTGAGAGCCAGACCCTGAGGCCAGGGAGACTTTCTGCTAGAGCCAGGCCATAGTGCACAATTTGTGGACACATTGTTTTCAATGTCCCCCTGTTCTGCTCTGGAGGTCCCCTGTTTCTGAAAACGTGATTCTCAAAAATGGGATGATGGTGGTTAGCCGATGGGACGTCACACAGCCACCAAAACACAGTATAACCATTGCGTGCTATGGCTATTAGGTTCGAGGAGTAGCCCAATCATTGATGTTTGGTGCCCCTGGTAGGTTGGGCCGCTAACCAGGGGCTCAGAGAGGATGACACTTTGAAAATTTTCACTCTACTGCCAGCTCATACCCCTGGTAAGACGCCCTGCCGACCAGGCTAAAGTTAATTCCATGATGTTGAATGAAGTGCAGTGTAGTTTGGGATGCATCAGCTCTCAGCTGTCTGGAATCCATACCGACAATTACTTAGAACACAATATCTGTTAATAAAATTGTCCAACCTAAAATGTGTTTTTCTCCATTTTTGAAAGTGGAATTACTTTCGCTATTTTCAATTTTTTCTATTGAAAAAGATAAAATTACACACACAGCCAACTATATAAAATAAAAAAATAAATGGAAAAAAAAAATATATATATATATATATATATATATATATATATATATATATATATATATATATATATATATATATATATATATATAGTGGTTCAATAATCACATCAGTTATGTTTTAAACTAACATCATGTCCATACCTACACAGTCATTGGATCTTTTGCTTGCACAACTTTTCGCAATACTGAATATTTCAACTTTCTTTACCAAGAAAAAACACTTATAACTGATCTATGGACAATAGAAGGAAGCTTGCACAGTCAAAAGCACAACTACGTTGGCGCAGTCAGGAGAGAGCTTGTGTTATGTCCAACAGATCCCGGGTTCAAGCCCAGAAGCGGGTGTATTTTTTTTTTAAGCAAACTTAGACTAGTAACTGATCTATGGACTATAGAAAGAAGCCGCTCAGTCAAAAGCACAACTACGTTGGCGCAGTCAGGAGAGAGCTTGGGTTATGTCCAACAGATCCCAGGTTCAAGCCCAGAAGCGGGTGTGTTTTTTTTTTTTTTGCAAACTTAGACTAGTAACTGATCTATGGACAATAGAAGGAAGCTTGCACAGTCAAAAGCACAACTACGTTGGCGCAGTCAGGAGAGAGCTTGGGTTGAGTCCAATAGACCCCAGGTTCAAGCCCAGAAGCGGGTGTGTTTTTTTTTTTTGGAAACTTAGACTAGTAACTGATCTATGGACAATAGAAGGAAGCTTGCACAGTCAAAAGCACAACTACGTTGGCGCAGTCAGGAGAGAGCTTGTGTTATGTCCAACAGATCCCGGGTTCAAGCCCAGAAGCGGGTGTGGTTTTTTTTTTGCAAACTTAGACTAGTAACTGATCTATGGACAATAGAAGGAAGCTTGCACAGTCAAAAGCACAACTACGTTGGCGCAGTCAGGAGAGAGCTTGGGTTGAGTCCAATAGACCCCAGGTTCAAGCCCAGAAGCGGGTGTGTTTTTTTTTTTTGCAAACTTAGACTAGTAACTGATCTATGGACAATAGAAGGAAGCTTGCACAGTCAAAAGCACAACTACGTTGGCGCAGTCAGGAGAGAGCTTGGGTTGAGTCCAATAGACCCCAGGTTCAAGCCCAGAAGCGGGTGTGTTTTTTTTTTTTGCAAACTTAGACTAGTAACTGATCTATGGACAATAGAAGGAAGCTTGCACAGTCAAAAGCACAACTACGTTGGCGCAGTCAGGAGAGAGCTTGTGTTATGTCCAACAGATCCCGGGTTCAAGCCCAGAAGCGGGTGTATTTTTTTTTTTAAGCAAACTTAGACTAGTAACTGATCTATGGACTATAGAAAAAGCCGCTCAGTCAAAAGCACAACTACGTTGGCGCAGTCAGGAGAGAGCTTGGGTTGACTCCAATAGACCCCAGGTTCAAGCCCAGAAGCGGGTGTGTTTTTTTTTTTTTTGCAAACTTAGACTAGTAACTGATCTATGGACAATAGAAGGAAGCTTGCACAGTCAAAAGCACAACTACGTTGGCGCAGTCAGGAGAGAGCTTGTGTTATGTCCAACAGATCCCGGGTTCAAGCCCAGAAGCGGGTGTGTTTTTTTTTTTTGCAAACTTAGACTAGTAACTGATCTATGGACAATAGAAGGAAGCTTGCACAGTCAAAAGCACAACTACGTTGGCGCAGTCAGGAGAGAGCTTGGGTTGAGTCCAATAGACCCCAGGTTCAAGCCCAGAAGCGGGTGTGTTTTTTTTTTTTTTGCAAACTTAGACTAGTAACTGATCTATGGACAATAGAAGGAAGCTTGCACAGTCAAAAGCACAACTACATTGGCGCAGTCAGGAGAGAGCTTGGGTTGAGTCCAATAGACCCCAGGTTCAAGCCCAGAAGCGGGTGTGTTTTTTTTTTTTGCAAACTTAGACTAGTAACTGATCTATGGACAATAGAAGGAAGCTTGCACAGTCAAAAGCACAACTACGTTGGCGCAGTCAGGAGAGAGCTTGTGTTATGTCCAACAGATCCCGGGTTCAAGCCCAGAAGCGGGTGTATTTTTTTTTTAAGCAAACTTAGACTAGTAACTGATCTATGGACTATAGAAAAAGCCGCTCAGTCAAAAGCACAACTACGTTGGCGCAGTCAGGAGAAAGCTTGGGTTGACTCCAATAGACCCCAGGTTCAAGCCCAGAAGCGGGTGTGTTTTTTTTTTTTTTGCAAACTTAGACTAGTAACTGATCTATGGACAATAGAAGGAAGCTTGCACAGTCAAAAGCACAACTACGTTGGCGCAGTCAGGAGAGAGCTTGTGTTATGTCCAACAGATCCCGGGTTCAAGCCCAGAAGCGGGTGTGTTTTTTTTTTTTGTTGCAAACTTAGACTAGTAACTGATCTATGGACAATAGAAGGAAGCTTGCACAGTCAAAAGCACAACTACGTTGGCGCAGTCAGGAGAGAGCTTGGGTTGACTCCAATAGACCCCAGGTTCAAGCCCAGAAGCGGGTGTGTTTTTTTTTTTTGCAAACTTAGACTAGTAACTGATCTATGGACAATAGAAGGAAGCTTGCACAGTCAAAAGCACAACTACGTTGGCGCAGTCAGGAGAGAGCTTGTGTTATGTCCAACAGATCCCGGGTTCAAGCCCAGAAGCGGGTGTGTTTTTTTTTTGTAAACTTAGACTAGTAACTGATCTATGGACTATAGAAGGAAGCTTGCACAGTCAAAAGCACAACTACGTTGGCGCAGTCAGGAGAGAGCTTGGGTTGAGTCCAATAGACCCCAGGTACAAGCCCAGAAGCGGGTGTGTTTTTTTTTTTTGCAAACTTAGACTAGTAACTGATCTATGGACAATAGAAGGAAGCTTGCACAGTCAAAAGCAAAACTACGTTGGCGCAGTCAGGAGAGAGCTTGTGTTATGTCCAACAGATCCCGGGTTCAAGCCCAGAAGCGGGTGTATTTTTTTTTTTAAGCAAACTTAGACTTGTAACTGATCTATGGACTATAGAAGGAAGCTGCTCAGTCAAAGCACAACTCCGTTGGCGCAGTCAGGAGAGAGCTGGGGTTGAGGTCAACATACCTCGGGTTCAAGCCTAGGAGCAGGTGTATTTTTTTTTAAGCAAATTTAGACTAGTAACTGATCTATGGACTATAGAGGTATATAGATGCGATTTTTGGATGAAGGAAAAAAAGAATTTGTAATTATAATAATAATCTTAGTAATAATAATTATTATAATAATTCGTCCTTACAGTGGGTACAAGTTTAAATTTTTAAATGTATAAAAGAATCACTTTATATCTGTTTATTGCATCAGGGCTTCTTGACTTTCTCGGGAACCTTGATTTCAACCAAATTCAACAAAAACCTTTTTTTTTTCACGACATCATAAAATGCTCTGGTTGAAATTATATCCTTTGTAGTGTCAGGGTTGGTTTTGACCCGGTCATAAAAATAAGATTATAAAGCAACTTTTGGAGCCAAAATAGAAATCACAAATGTACTTTCAGCCAACACAGCAGGGGGAGTTGACGGCGCACCAGGGGGAGGTGTCAGCAGATTCATGTTGGCGCAGTGTCACCATGTGGAATCACCTTTACATTATCATCATGATCAGAACCCACCTCCGGTGAAGGAAGGTATTTCTATGGAAAATTGTGGCTGTTGTCACCTTTTATATCATAAGACAATTTGTGCCTTTATTCTGTTATATGTTGACTGTACTTTGAGGGTGACAGAAGAAAGAAAATCAGATCATTTTAAATAGTTACCACTGGTGGGATCGAACCCACGCTTGCAAGTAAAACATGGATCACCGTGCATCTATGTCCTACCCTCTAACCACTCAGCCACTGACTTTCCTGTGACAGGGACACACAGTCTACTATCTGACATGTCTTGATTCACGGTTATTCCAGTCTAGTATAACTGGGGCGGTTCACCTGTCAAAGGATCACGCAGGTGTCCTAATGCCAGCTCAGGGAGGACGGAAACCTCCCGTGGAGCTGAAGGACAAAAGCTCGCTTGATCTTGATTTTCAGTATGAATACGGACCGTCAAATCGGAGCCTCACGATCCTTCTGACTTTTTGGCTTTTAAGCAGGTGTCAGAAAAGTTAACAAAAGGTCTCAGCTTATGTTTCTGAACAAGAACATCAAATATTACAGGTATAGATTCATTTAATGTGACACCTGCAGTTCACAAGGCGTCTTTCAGAAGCTTGTCAGACCTTCTCTGAGACGCAGCTAAGGTAAGCCTGACGTTTAGCCTGACTGGGACCAGGCTTGTCGCACTGGCTAATTTACCATGCTTACCAAACCACGCTAGCCTTAAGCCTCGTTTGTGGAACCCAACGCTCGCTAAAGTTAGCCAGGCTAACCCAAATAAGCCAGGCTTTGAGCTAAGCCAGCTTCGTGGAATACCCCCAAGCTCTTGCACACAGATATATTTTTTAAAACTCTGATTTATCATTCTAATAGTTTCAAAAGTAATAATTGATTTCCAATGGCTTGATTGGTTCTTATACAAATAACTTCTTAATTCATTTTTTTGTGTTGAGACCTGTTCTGTATTTCAATATGTTCATATTAAAGTCCTATTGCTGACATTTTTTTATTATTATTATTAGTTTTTATTTTTGCATTTTCTTGAAGAAAATATATGGGTCGAAAATGACCCGTAACACCACAGATGTTGTGAAAGTTAATCATTTTTAAATGAAAAAATAAATCAAGCAAATTAATTTCAGAGATGTTTTTCCCTGAGTAATATTCAGGGAACACAACATCCTTTCATTCATTTATATGATTCTCTTGAGATTCATTTTGCTTTTGCTTTTTAAATTGACATCAGGAGGGGGTGGGGGGGCAGAGACCTACAACCTACAACAAAAATATTAAACCCAACATTTTATGGATATGGAAACCTTACAAGGTAACCAAGAGATGAGAAAAAAATTGGATGATAAGATTTTGTTTTTGATGTATTTTAAAGCTGATTTAAGACAACAGAAACAGTAACAGAAAAGCTAACACAGGAGGAAGGTTAAAAAGGTTAAGGTAAGAAAAACATCACAATATTTACTGGCACATCAAAAGGGACACTTACTGGGTTCATGCAAAGGGAAAAAAATACAAAAAAAAAATACAAAAAAATCACAATATATTGTGACAGTGGAGGAGAGACCAGTCTGGACTGCAAGGTTTGCTTTTAACAAAAATCACAGTCTATTTACGTTAGGGAAACGGGTAGGGGAGAAAACACAACCAATCTTCTTCCCGGTCTGGGGTAGCCTCTAGTCTGCGGGGTCCAGACTGGTGTCCTCCTGGAGAGAGAGGCAAAAAAAGGGATGGGTTTTTTAAAGCTCACACTTTTTATTTCTGCCCTTCCTGGTCTCAGCCACCTGCTCCTCTCTCTTCTCTTCTCTCTTCTGTCTCCCTTTCCACTCCTCTCACCCCCCAGCACCCTCTGATCTTTGATTGTCTTCAGCTGGGCTCTCTCCAGCCTTGGGTCACCTGGCAGGGTAGGTACCTATGATATGACCCTGCCCAGCTGGTGTCTGCTCAGTCCTCCTCTCTGGCGCCCTCTGCTGGCCATGAGACACCAGTGGTGGGGGGAGACACCACAATATATTTGAGTAAACTGTGTTGAAGATGGCTTATCAAATTTGATACAGCGGGTATATAAGGTCATGTAACTCTGAAACAGTCAATGGCCATTTACTTGCATTTCATGCATTATGTCTAAAATCAAGCAACATACAGTCTTTTTATTTTCAAATGACATAGTTTGCTACATTTAGAGTTAAAACTTAGCTATGAAACTTGCTGTAAGCACGGACCAGAACTGGAGCTACGTTGCCCATGTGTACTGTCAGAAATGCAGAGTGCATCTTTGCTTAAACAAGGAGAGAAACTGTTTTCAGGCCTTCCACCATGCAAAATAAAAGGTTGTGAACTGCAAAATGAAAAAAATACTAAAATGTTGTTGTTGTTGTTGTTTTTTTCCAGACTTCCACCCAGCCAGTTCCATTGGTGGCTTTCTCACTACTGCATGATGGTAGCACTGTTTGTGTTTGGAAGTATAAATTTGTTAGTCATGTTAGTCATATAACTGCCCCCGTGACCTACTATAACTATATCAATATCTTTTGAGGTTCGTGCCCCTGGTAGGTGTTGACACACTTAAAACAAGTTTCGTGGGAAGATGGCCCACTGGACACTCCGTCGCGCCCTTGATGCAGAGTTAATAGACACATAGGAATGTGCATACTTACCAGCATACTTACAACAGCCCACAGTCTTCCTCCTTGGCCATTGGCTCTGCTCCTGGATGTAGACGGTTCGTTGAGTGTGCAGGAAGACGGAAGAGAATGGCTCGCCAGGAATGCCCTTCTCTAGGGATGCCACCGCAGTTCCCCAATACAAGCATATGTGGCTGACACAACATATCCAGTCCAGCTCCCAGACATGCCCAACCTGCCTGGACAATGGAGGGGCCACCAGTCCATCAGGGCTCAAACCTTTGGAATGCTCCACCCTCACGTGAAAACAAACCTCCAGCAAAAGACCCTGCCACGCTCACAGTCCAAACCTGGCTCACGCCACCCAGTACTGGGTCCAACAAGTGTGATCCCCTGGCCCTTCTGACACCTCGAGCTAAGGGCTTATTGACCTGGAAGTTCTGACACCCACTCAGCAAAGCCTCCGAACTGGTCTGTGCTGTAACCAGGGAACCTGGCCGGGTCGTAGGGGAACCCCATCCAGTCCGGGCGCCTAGACATGCCCAGCTTGCCTGGACAATAGAGGGGCCACCTTAGATCTACCCAGAGGGAGGTATTTCGCATGTGGCCCCTTCAACATCCTGGCCCCCCTTGCCAGCTGTACATGAATAAGTCACACGGGCTGGGAAAAGTCCATCAGGGCTCAAACCTTTGGAATGCTCCACCCTCAAGTGTGAACAAACCTCCAGCAGAAACCCCTGCCTCGCTCACAGAAGAAACCCGGCCTACGCCCCCCAGTGGTGGGTCCAACACGAATAACCCCTGGCCCTTCTGACACCTCGAGCTAAGGGCTTATTGACCTGGAAGTCCTGACACCCACTCAGCAAAGCCTCCAGTTCTGGTCTGAGCTTTAACCAGGGAACCTGGCCGGGTCGTAGGGGAACCCCATCCAGTCCGGGCGCCTAGACATGCCCAGCTTGCCTGGACAATAGAGGGGCCACCTTAGATCTACCCAGAGGGAGGTATTTCGCATGTGGCCCCTTCAACATCCTGGCCCCCCTTGCCAGCTGTACATGAATAAGTCACACGGGCTGGGAAAAGTCCATCAGGGCTCAAACCTTTGGAATGCTCCACCCTCAAGTGTGAACAAACCTCCAGCAGAAACCCCTGCCTCGCTCATAGAAGAAACCCGGCCTACACCCCCCAGTGGTGGGTCAAACACGAATAACCCCTGGCCCTTCTGACACCTCGAGCTAAGGGCTTATTGACCTGGAAGTCCTGACACCCACTCAGTAAAGCCTCCAGTTCTGGTCTGAGCTTGAACCAGGGAACCTGGCCGGGTCATAAGGGAACCCCATCCAGTCCGGGCGCCTAGACATGCCCAGCTTGCCAGGGCAATGGAGGGGCCACCTTAGATCTACCCAGAGGGAGGTATTTCGCATGTGGCCCCTTCAACATCCTGGCCCCCCTTGCCAGCTGTACATGAATAAGTCACACGGGCTGGGAAAAGTCCATCAGGGCTCATACCTTTGGAATGCTCCACCCTCAAGTGTGAACAAACCTCCAGCAGAAACCCCTGCCTCACTCACAGTAGAAACCCGGCCTACGCCCCCCAGTGGTGGGTCAAACACGAATAACCCCTGGCCCTTCTGACACCTCGAGCTAAGGGCTTATTGACCTGGAAGTCCTGACACCCACTCAGCAAAGCCTCCAGTTCTGGTCTGAGCTGGAACCAGGGAACCTGGCCGGGTCGTAGGGGAACCTCATCCAGTCAGGGCACCTAGACATGCCCAGCCTGCC
Organism: Halichoeres trimaculatus; assembly: GCF_033239565.1. Lineage (NCBI taxonomy): Eukaryota > Metazoa > Chordata > Actinopteri > Labriformes > Labridae > Halichoeres > Halichoeres trimaculatus. Next base: position 114,476 of record NW_027437223.1, on the reverse strand, counting down.
AGGGCAATGGAGGGGCCACCTTAGATCTACCCAGAGGGAGGTATTTCGCATGTGGCACCTTCAACATCCTGGCCCCCCTTGCCAGCTGTACATGAATAAGTCACACGGGCTGGGAAAAGTCCATCAGGGCTCATACCTTTGGAATGCTCCACCCTCAAGTGTGAACAAACCTCCAGCAGAAACCCCTGCCTCGCTCATAGAAGAAACCCGGCCTACGCCCCCCCAGTGGTGGGTCAAACACGAATATCCCCTGGCCCTTCTGACACCTCGAGCTAAGGGCTTATTGACCTGGAAGTCCTGACACCCACTCAGCAAAGCCTCCAGTTCTGGTCTGAGCTTGAACCAGGGAACCTGGCCGGGTCATAAGGGAACCCCATCCAGTCCGGGCGCCTAGACATGCCCAGCTTGCCAGGGCAATGGAGGGGCCACCTTAGATCTACCCAGAGGGAGGTATTTCGCATGTGGCCCCTTCAACATCCTGGCCCCCCTTGCCAGCTGTACATGAATAAGTCACACGGGCTGGGAAAAGTCCATCAGGGCTCATACCTTTGGAATGCTCCACCCTCAAGTGTGAACAAACCTCCAGCTGAAACCCCTGCCTCGCTCACAGTAGAAACCCGGCCTAAGCCCCCCAGTGGTGGGTCAAACACGAATAACCCCTGGCCCTTCTGACACCTCGAGCTAAGGGCTTATTGACCTGGAAGTCCTGACACCCACTCAGTAAAGCCTCCAGTTCTGGTCTGAGCTGGAACCAGGGAACCTGGCCGGGTCGTAGGGGAACCCCATCCAGTCCGGGCGCCTAGACATGCCCAGCTTGCCTGGACAATGGAGGGGCCACCTTAGATCTACCCAGAGGGAGGTATTTCGCATGTGGCACCTTCAACATCCTGGCCCCCCTTGCCAGCTGTACATGAATAAGTCACACGGGCTGGGAAAAGTCCATCAGGGCTCAAACCTTTGGAATGCTCCACCCTCAAGTGTGAACAAACCTCCAGCAGAAACCCCTGCCTCGCTCATAGAAGAAACCCGGCCTACGCCCCCCAGTGGTGGGTCAAACACGAATAACCCCTGGCCCTTCTGACACCTCGAGCTAAGGGCTTATTGACCTGGAAGTCCTGACACCCACTCAGCAAAGCCTCCAGTTCTAGTCTGAGCTTGAACCAGGGAACCTGGCCGGGTCATAAGGGAACCCCATCCAGTCCGGGCGCCTAGACATGCCCAGCTTGCCAGGGCAATGGAGGGGCCACCTTAGATCTACCCAGAGGGAGGTATTTCGCATGTGGCACCTTCAACATCCTGGCCCCCCTTGCCAGCTGTACATGAATAAGTCACACGGGCTGGGAAAAGTCCATCAGGGCTCATACCTTTGGAATGCTCCACCCTCAAGTGTGAACAAACCTCCAGCAGAAACCCCTGCCTCGCTCACAGTAGAAACCCGGCCTACGCCCCCCAGTGGTGGGTCCAACACAAATAACCCCTGGCCCTTCTGACACCTCGAGCTAAGGGCTTATTGACCTGGAGGTTCTGACACCCACTCAGCCAAGCCTCCAGTACCAGTCCGTGTCGGAACCAGGAGAACCTGGCTAGGTTGTAGCGGAACCTCCCCAGTCCGGGTGCCCAGATATGCCCAACCTGCCAGGGCAATGGAGGGGCCACCAGAGGGAGGTATTTCGCGTGTGGCCCCTTCAACTTCCTGGCACCTCTGTCGGTTGTGATAAACCAGAAGCAGGGACTGGGAACAGTCCTTCTTACTTTGACTTTAGCCTCCGGTGGGCAGTTCTGGAGCCTGACCTCGAGTTTCGTGTGGATATTAAGCCACTGTATGCATCAGCAACCAAGTCAAAAATACCACAGTGGTCCTGGGTCAGGCAGGTGCAGAAAAGAGTCACCCCACCATCATTGGCGTTAATCATTCCCTGAGAAATGGCTCTTTTAGGCGGGCATTCTCCACAGGTGGCAGGAACGCACAAACTCGCACAAAGCCTGAGGAGCAAATGGACTTTGGTGCAAACGGCAAGCGACAGTAGCAGCAGCGACATTAGCTCAGTGGGTAGAGAGAATGCTTGGGGACCGTGGGATCCGGGTTAAGAGCAATGATTTTCAATCAGTTGACTGAGAATTGTAACTGGACTCGATGCTTGTGAAAATGGACTTTAGCCTGAAAAAGCAGCAGTGATAACTCTTGGTCAGGTTCTGAAATCATGCCACACAAACACAAACACAGTATAGTCCAATTCACTGCCACTGGAGCTTGGGTTGTCTGTGTCACGAGATCCCTTGATCAAGCCCTCATTCAGGCCACAAACAAGTGAACAATGGGCTAGGGGATCACTGTCAGATGATCGCTCAGTGTGCAGCCACCTGAGCTCTCGCCAGAACCCCCTTGGTTCTAATTCAAAATCAGGCGGTACGCTTGGACCACGAACTGGGGGATATCTTGGAAGCCATTTACCCAGTTTTCAGCCCCCTGAGCCGGGCTGCTCTCTGGCCAGAACCCCCTTGGTTCTCATTCAATCTCAGGCGGTACGCTTGGACCACGAACCGGGGGATATCTTGGAAGCATTTACACAGTTTTCAGCCCCCTGAGCCGGGCTGCTCTCTGGCCAGAACCCCCTTGGTTCTCATTCAATCTCAGGCGGTACGCTTGGACCACGAACCGGGGGATATCTTGGAAGCATTTACCCAGTTTTCAGCCCCCTGAGCCGGGCTGCTCTCTGGCCAGAACCCCCTTGGTTCTCATTCAATCTCAGGCGGTACGCTTGGACCACGAACCGGGGGATATCTTGGAAGCATTTACCCAGTTTTCAGCCCCCTGAGCCGGGCTGCTCTCTGGCCAGAACCCCCTTGGTTCTCATTCAATCTCAGGCGGTACGCTTGGACCACGAACCGGGGGATATCTTGGAAGCATTTACCCAGTTTTCAGCCCCCTGAGCCGGGCTGCTCTCTGGCCAGAACCCCCTTGGTTCTCATTCAATCTCAGGCGGTACGCTTGGACCACGAACCGGGGGATATCTTGGAAACATTTACCCAGATCCGGGCTGCTCTCTGGCCAGAACCCCCTTGGTTCTCATTCAATCTCAGGCGGTACGCTTGGACCACGAACCGGGGGATATCTTGGAAACATTTACCCAGTTTTCAGCCCCCTGAGCCGGGCTGCTCTCTGGCCAGAACCCCCTTGGTTCTCATTCAATCTCAGGTGGTACGCTTGGACCACGAACCGGGGGATATCTTGGAAACATTTACCCAGTTTTCAGCCCCCTGAGCCGGGCTGCTCTCTGGCCAGAACCCCCTTGGCATTCAAACTCAGGCAGCACGTGTGGACCATGAGCCAATTCGGGGTTCAGTGCCTTGCTCAAGGACACTAGGGCATGCGACTGCTGTCTGCTGGACTCGAACCCTGGACCTTTGGATTGAGAGGCGACCACTCTGCCACTGAGCTACAGCCCAGGGCAGAGCCACCTGAGCTGGGTTCTTCTCTAGAGCCAGACCCCTGAGGCCAGGGACACTTTCTGTGAGAGCCAGACCCTGAGGCCAGGGAGACTTTCTGCTAGAGCCAGGCCATAGTGCACAATTTGTGGACACATTGTTTTCAATGTCCCCCTGTTCTGCTCTGGAGGTCCCCTGTTTCTGAAAACGTGATTCTCAAAAATGGGATGATGGTGGTTAGCCGATGGGACGTCACACAGCCACCAAAACACAGTATAACCATTGCGTGCTATGGCTATTAGGTTCGAGGAGTAGCCCAATCATTGATGTTTGGTGCCCCTGGTAGGTTGGGCCGCTAACCAGGGGCTCAGAGAGGATGACACTTTGAAAATTTTCACTCTACTGCCAGCTCATACCCCTGGTAAGACGCCCTGCCGACCAGGCTAAAGTTAATTCCATGATGTTGAATGAAGTGCAGTGTAGTTTGGGATGCATCAGCTCTCAGCTGTCTGGAATCCATACCGACAATTACTTAGAACACAATATCTGTTAATAAAATTGTCCAACCTAAAATGTGTTTTTCTCCATTTTTGAAAGTGGAATTACTTTCGCTATTTTCAATTTTTTCTATTGAAAAAGATAAAATTACACACACAGCCAACTATATAAAATAAAAAAATAAATGGAAAAAAAAAAAAAAAAAAAATATATATATATATATATATATATATATATATATATATATATATATATATATATATATATATATAGTGGTTCAATAATCACATCAGTTATGTTTTAAACTAACATCATGTCCATACCTACACAGTCATTGGATCTTTTGCTTGCACAACTTTTCGCAATACTGAATATTTCAACTTTCTTTACCAAGAAAAAACACTTATAACTGATCTATGGACAATAGAAGGAAGCTTGCACAGTCAAAAGCACAACTACGTTGGCGCAGTCAGGAGAGAGCTTGTGTTATGTCCAACAGATCCCGGGTTCAAGCCCAGAAGCGGGTGTATTTTTTTTTTAAGCAAACTTAGACTAGTAACTGATCTATGGACTATAGAAAGAAGCCGCTCAGTCAAAAGCACAACTACGTTGGCGCAGTCAGGAGAGAGCTTGGGTTATGTCCAACAGATCCCAGGTTCAAGCCCAGAAGCGGGTGTGTTTTTTTTTTTTTTGCAAACTTAGACTAGTAACTGATCTATGGACAATAGAAGGAAGCTTGCACAGTCAAAAGCACAACTACGTTGGCGCAGTCAGGAGAGAGCTTGGGTTGAGTCCAATAGACCCCAGGTTCAAGCCCAGAAGCGGGTGTGTTTTTTTTTTTTGGAAACTTAGACTAGTAACTGATCTATGGACAATAGAAGGAAGCTTGCACAGTCAAAAGCACAACTACGTTGGCGCAGTCAGGAGAGAGCTTGTGTTATGTCCAACAGATCCCGGGTTCAAGCCCAGAAGCGGGTGTGGTTTTTTTTTTGCAAACTTAGACTAGTAACTGATCTATGGACAATAGAAGGAAGCTTGCACAGTCAAAAGCACAACTACGTTGGCGCAGTCAGGAGAGAGCTTGGGTTGAGTCCAATAGACCCCAGGTTCAAGCCCAGAAGCGGGTGTGTTTTTTTTTTTTGCAAACTTAGACTAGTAACTGATCTATGGACAATAGAAGGAAGCTTGCACAGTCAAAAGCACAACTACGTTGGCGCAGTCAGGAGAGAGCTTGGGTTGAGTCCAATAGACCCCAGGTTCAAGCCCAGAAGCGGGTGTGTTTTTTTTTTTTGCAAACTTAGACTAGTAACTGATCTATGGACAATAGAAGGAAGCTTGCACAGTCAAAAGCACAACTACGTTGGCGCAGTCAGGAGAGAGCTTGTGTTATGTCCAACAGATCCCGGGTTCAAGCCCAGAAGCGGGTGTATTTTTTTTTTTAAGCAAACTTAGACTAGTAACTGATCTATGGACTATAGAAAAAGCCGCTCAGTCAAAAGCACAACTACGTTGGCGCAGTCAGGAGAGAGCTTGGGTTGACTCCAATAGACCCCAGGTTCAAGCCCAGAAGCGGGTGTGTTTTTTTTTTTTTTGCAAACTTAGACTAGTAACTGATCTATGGACAATAGAAGGAAGCTTGCACAGTCAAAAGCACAACTACGTTGGCGCAGTCAGGAGAGAGCTTGTGTTATGTCCAACAGATCCCGGGTTCAAGCCCAGAAGCGGGTGTGTTTTTTTTTTTTGCAAACTTAGACTAGTAACTGATCTATGGACAATAGAAGGAAGCTTGCACAGTCAAAAGCACAACTACGTTGGCGCAGTCAGGAGAGAGCTTGGGTTGAGTCCAATAGACCCCAGGTTCAAGCCCAGAAGCGGGTGTGTTTTTTTTTTTTTTGCAAACTTAGACTAGTAACTGATCTATGGACAATAGAAGGAAGCTTGCACAGTCAAAAGCACAACTACATTGGCGCAGTCAGGAGAGAGCTTGGGTTGAGTCCAATAGACCCCAGGTTCAAGCCCAGAAGCGGGTGTGTTTTTTTTTTTTGCAAACTTAGACTAGTAACTGATCTATGGACAATAGAAGGAAGCTTGCACAGTCAAAAGCACAACTACGTTGGCGCAGTCAGGAGAGAGCTTGTGTTATGTCCAACAGATCCCGGGTTCAAGCCCAGAAGCGGGTGTATTTTTTTTTTAAGCAAACTTAGACTAGTAACTGATCTATGGACTATAGAAAAAGCCGCTCAGTCAAAAGCACAACTACGTTGGCGCAGTCAGGAGAAAGCTTGGGTTGACTCCAATAGACCCCAGGTTCAAGCCCAGAAGCGGGTGTGTTTTTTTTTTTTTTGCAAACTTAGACTAGTAACTGATCTATGGACAATAGAAGGAAGCTTGCACAGTCAAAAGCACAACTACGTTGGCGCAGTCAGGAGAGAGCTTGTGTTATGTCCAACAGATCCCGGGTTCAAGCCCAGAAGCGGGTGTGTTTTTTTTTTTTGTTGCAAACTTAGACTAGTAACTGATCTATGGACAATAGAAGGAAGCTTGCACAGTCAAAAGCACAACTACGTTGGCGCAGTCAGGAGAGAGCTTGGGTTGACTCCAATAGACCCCAGGTTCAAGCCCAGAAGCGGGTGTGTTTTTTTTTTTTGCAAACTTAGACTAGTAACTGATCTATGGACAATAGAAGGAAGCTTGCACAGTCAAAAGCACAACTACGTTGGCGCAGTCAGGAGAGAGCTTGTGTTATGTCCAACAGATCCCGGGTTCAAGCCCAGAAGCGGGTGTGTTTTTTTTTTGTAAACTTAGACTAGTAACTGATCTATGGACTATAGAAGGAAGCTTGCACAGTCAAAAGCACAACTACGTTGGCGCAGTCAGGAGAGAGCTTGGGTTGAGTCCAATAGACCCCAGGTACAAGCCCAGAAGCGGGTGTGTTTTTTTTTTTTGCAAACTTAGACTAGTAACTGATCTATGGACAATAGAAGGAAGCTTGCACAGTCAAAAGCAAAACTACGTTGGCGCAGTCAGGAGAGAGCTTGTGTTATGTCCAACAGATCCCGGGTTCAAGCCCAGAAGCGGGTGTATTTTTTTTTTTAAGCAAACTTAGACTTGTAACTGATCTATGGACTATAGAAGGAAGCTGCTCAGTCAAAGCACAACTCCGTTGGCGCAGTCAGGAGAGAGCTGGGGTTGAGGTCAACATACCTCGGGTTCAAGCCTAGGAGCAGGTGTATTTTTTTTTAAGCAAATTTAGACTAGTAACTGATCTATGGACTATAGAGGTATATAGATGCGATTTTTGGATGAAGGAAAAAAAGAATTTGTAATTATAATAATAATCTTAGTAATAATAATTATTATAATAATTCGTCCTTACAGTGGGTACAAGTTTAAATTTTTAAATGTATAAAAGAATCACTTTATATCTGTTTATTGCATCAGGGCTTCTTGACTTTCTCGGGAACCTTGATTTCAACCAAATTCAACAAAAACCTTTTTTTTTTCACGACATCATAAAATGCTCTGGTTGAAATTATATCCTTTGTAGTGTCAGGGTTGGTTTTGACCCGGTCATAAAAATAAGATTATAAAGCAACTTTTGGAGCCAAAATAGAAATCACAAATGTACTTTCAGCCAACACAGCAGGGGGAGTTGACGGCGCACCAGGGGGAGGTGTCAGCAGATTCATGTTGGCGCAGTGTCACCATGTGGAATCACCTTTACATTATCATCATGATCAGAACCCACCTCCGGTGAAGGAAGGTATTTCTATGGAAAATTGTGGCTGTTGTCACCTTTTATATCATAAGACAATTTGTGCCTTTATTCTGTTATATGTTGACTGTACTTTGAGGGTGACAGAAGAAAGAAAATCAGATCATTTTAAATAGTTACCACTGGTGGGATCGAACCCACGCTTGCAAGTAAAACATGGATCACCGTGCATCTATGTCCTACCCTCTAACCACTCAGCCACTGACTTTCCTGTGACAGGGACACACAGTCTACTATCTGACATGTCTTGATTCACGGTTATTCCAGTCTAGTATAACTGGGGCGGTTCACCTGTCAAAGGATCACGCAGGTGTCCTAATGCCAGCTCAGGGAGGACGGAAACCTCCCGTGGAGCTGAAGGACAAAAGCTCGCTTGATCTTGATTTTCAGTATGAATACGGACCGTCAAATCGGAGCCTCACGATCCTTCTGACTTTTTGGCTTTTAAGCAGGTGTCAGAAAAGTTAACAAAAGGTCTCAGCTTATGTTTCTGAACAAGAACATCAAATATTACAGGTATAGATTCATTTAATGTGACACCTGCAGTTCACAAGGCGTCTTTCAGAAGCTTGTCAGACCTTCTCTGAGACGCAGCTAAGGTAAGCCTGACGTTTAGCCTGACTGGGACCAGGCTTGTCGCACTGGCTAATTTACCATGCTTACCAAACCACGCTAGCCTTAAGCCTCGTTTGTGGAACCCAACGCTCGCTAAAGTTAGCCAGGCTAACCCAAATAAGCCAGGCTTTGAGCTAAGCCAGCTTCGTGGAATACCCCCAAGCTCTTGCACACAGATATATTTTTTAAAACTCTGATTTATCATTCTAATAGTTTCAAAAGTAATAATTGATTTCCAATGGCTTGATTGGTTCTTATACAAATAACTTCTTAATTCATTTTTTTGTGTTGAGACCTGTTCTGTATTTCAATATGTTCATATTAAAGTCCTATTGCTGACATTTTTTTATTATTATTATTAGTTTTTATTTTTGCATTTTCTTGAAGAAAATATATGGGTCGAAAATGACCCGTAACACCACAGATGTTGTGAAAGTTAATCATTTTTAAATGAAAAAATAAATCAAGCAAATTAATTTCAGAGATGTTTTTCCCTGAGTAATATTCAGGGAACACAACATCCTTTCATTCATTTATATGATTCTCTTGAGATTCATTTTGCTTTTGCTTTTTAAATTGACATCAGGAGGGGGTGGGGGGGCAGAGACCTACAACCTACAACAAAAATATTAAACCCAACATTTTATGGATATGGAAACCTTACAAGGTAACCAAGAGATGAGAAAAAAATTGGATGATAAGATTTTGTTTTTGATGTATTTTAAAGCTGATTTAAGACAACAGAAACAGTAACAGAAAAGCTAACACAGGAGGAAGGTTAAAAAGGTTAAGGTAAGAAAAACATCACAATATTTACTGGCACATCAAAAGGGACACTTACTGGGTTCATGCAAAGGGAAAAAAATACAAAAAAAAAATACAAAAAAATCACAATATATTGTGACAGTGGAGGAGAGACCAGTCTGGACTGCAAGGTTTGCTTTTAACAAAAATCACAGTCTATTTACGTTAGGGAAACGGGTAGGGGAGAAAACACAACCAATCTTCTTCCCGGTCTGGGGTAGCCTCTAGTCTGCGGGGTCCAGACTGGTGTCCTCCTGGAGAGAGAGGCAAAAAAAGGGATGGGTTTTTTAAAGCTCACACTTTTTATTTCTGCCCTTCCTGGTCTCAGCCACCTGCTCCTCTCTCTTCTCTTCTCTCTTCTGTCTCCCTTTCCACTCCTCTCACCCCCCAGCACCCTCTGATCTTTGATTGTCTTCAGCTGGGCTCTCTCCAGCCTTGGGTCACCTGGCAGGGTAGGTACCTATGATATGACCCTGCCCAGCTGGTGTCTGCTCAGTCCTCCTCTCTGGCGCCCTCTGCTGGCCATGAGACACCAGTGGTGGGGGGAGACACCACAATATATTTGAGTAAACTGTGTTGAAGATGGCTTATCAAATTTGATACAGCGGGTATATAAGGTCATGTAACTCTGAAACAGTCAATGGCCATTTACTTGCATTTCATGCATTATGTCTAAAATCAAGCAACATACAGTCTTTTTATTTTCAAATGACATAGTTTGCTACATTTAGAGTTAAAACTTAGCTATGAAACTTGCTGTAAGCACGGACCAGAACTGGAGCTACGTTGCCCATGTGTACTGTCAGAAATGCAGAGTGCATCTTTGCTTAAACAAGGAGAGAAACTGTTTTCAGGCCTTCCACCATGCAAAATAAAAGGTTGTGAACTGCAAAATGAAAAAAATACTAAAATGTTGTTGTTGTTGTTGTTTTTTTCCAGACTTCCACCCAGCCAGTTCCATTGGTGGCTTTCTCACTACTGCATGATGGTAGCACTGTTTGTGTTTGGAAGTATAAATTTGTTAGTCATGTTAGTCATATAACTGCCCCCGTGACCTACTATAACTATATCAATATCTTTTGAGGTTCGTGCCCCTGGTAGGTGTTGACACACTTAAAACAAGTTTCGTGGGAAGATGGCCCACTGGACACTCCGTCGCGCCCTTGATGCAGAGTTAATAGACACATAGGAATGTGCATACTTACCAGCATACTTACAACAGCCCACAGTCTTCCTCCTTGGCCATTGGCTCTGCTCCTGGATGTAGACGGTTCGTTGAGTGTGCAGGAAGACGGAAGAGAATGGCTCGCCAGGAATGCCCTTCTCTAGGGATGCCACCGCAGTTCCCCAATACAAGCATATGTGGCTGACACAACATATCCAGTCCAGCTCCCAGACATGCCCAACCTGCCTGGACAATGGAGGGGCCACCAGTCCATCAGGGCTCAAACCTTTGGAATGCTCCACCCTCACGTGAAAACAAACCTCCAGCAAAAGACCCTGCCACGCTCACAGTCCAAACCTGGCTCACGCCACCCAGTACTGGGTCCAACAAGTGTGATCCCCTGGCCCTTCTGACACCTCGAGCTAAGGGCTTATTGACCTGGAAGTTCTGACACCCACTCAGCAAAGCCTCCGAACTGGTCTGTGCTGTAACCAGGGAACCTGGCCGGGTCGTAGGGGAACCCCATCCAGTCCGGGCGCCTAGACATGCCCAGCTTGCCTGGACAATAGAGGGGCCACCTTAGATCTACCCAGAGGGAGGTATTTCGCATGTGGCCCCTTCAACATCCTGGCCCCCCTTGCCAGCTGTACATGAATAAGTCACACGGGCTGGGAAAAGTCCATCAGGGCTCAAACCTTTGGAATGCTCCACCCTCAAGTGTGAACAAACCTCCAGCAGAAACCCCTGCCTCGCTCACAGAAGAAACCCGGCCTACGCCCCCCAGTGGTGGGTCAAACACGAATAACCCCTGGCCCTTCTGACACCTCGAGCTAAGGGCTTATTGACCTGGAAGTCCTGACACCCACTCAGCAAAGCCTCCAGTTCTGGTCTGAGCTTTAACCAGGGAACCTGGCCGGGTCGTAGGGGAACCCCATCCAGTCCGGGCGCCTAGACATGCCCAGCTTGCCTGGACAATAGAGGGGCCACCTTAGATCTACCCAGAGGGAGGTATTTCGCATGTGGCCCCTTCAACATCCTGGCCCCCCTTGCCAGCTGTACATGAATAAGTCACACGGGCTGGGAAAAGTCCATCAGGGCTCAAACCTTTGGAATGCTCCACCCTCAAGTGTGAACAAACCTCCAGCAGAAACCCCTGCCTCGCTCATAGAAGAAACCCGGCCTACGCCCCCCAGTGGTGGGTCAAACACGAATAACCCCTGGCCCTTCTGACACCTCGAGCTAAGGGCTTATTGACCTGGAAGTCCTGACACCCACTCAGCAAAGCCTCCAGTTCTGGTCTGAGCTTGAACCAGGGAACCTGGCCGGGTCATAAGGGAACCCCATCCAGTCCGGGCGCCTAGACATGCCCAGCTTGCCAGGGCAATGGAGGGGCCACCTTAGATCTACCCAGAGGGAGGTATTTCGCATGTGGCCCCTTCAACATCCTGGCCCCCCTTGCCAGCTGTACATGAATAAGTCACACGGGCTGGGAAAAGTCCATCAGGGCTCATACCTTTGGAATGCTCCACCCTCAAGTGTGAACAAACCTCCAGCAGAAACCCCTGCCTCGCTCACAGTAGAAACCCGGCCTACGCCCCCCAGTGGTGGGTCAAACACGAATAACCCCTGGCCCTTCTGACACCTCGAGCTAAGGGCTTATTGACCTGGAAGTCCTGACACCCACTCAGCAAAGCCTCCAGTTCTGGTCTGAGCTGGAACCAGGGAACCTGGCCGGGTCGTAGGGGAACCTCATCCAGTCCGGGCACCTAGACATGCCCAGCCTGCCAGGGCAATGGAGGGGCCACCTTAGATCTACCCAGAGGGAGGTATTTCGCATGTGGCACCTTCAACATCCTGGCCCCCCTTGCCAGCTGTACATGAATAAGTCACACGGGCTGGGAAAAGTCCATCAGGGCTCATACCTTTGGAATGCTCCACCCTCAAGTGTGAACAAACCTCCAGCAGAAACCCCTGCCTCGCTCATAGAAGAAACCCGGCCTACGCCCCCCCCAGTGGTGGGTCAAACACGAATATCCCCTGGCCCTTCTGACACCTCGAGCTAAGGGCTTATTGACCTGGAAGTCCTGACACCCACTCAGCAAAGCCTCCAGTTCTGGTCTGAGCTTGAACCAGGGAACCTGGCCGGGTCATAAGGGAACCCCATCCAGTCCGGGCGCCTAGACATGCCCAGCTTGCCAGGGCAATGGAGGGGCCACCTTAGATCTACCCAGAGGGAGGTATTTCGCATGTGGCCCCTTCAACATCCTGGCCCCCCTTGCCAGCTGTACATGAATAAGTCACACGGGCTGGGAAAAGTCCATCAGGGCTCATACCTTTGGAATGCTCCACCCTCAAGTGTGAACAAACCTCCAGCAGAAACCCCTGCCTCGCTCACAGTAGAAACCCGGCCTACGCCCCCCCAGTGGTGGGTCAAACACGAATAACCCCTGGCCCTTCTGACACCTCGAGCTAAGGGCTTATTGACCTGGAAGTCCTGACACCCACTCAGTAAAGCCTCCAGTTCTGGTCTGAGCTGGAACCAGGGAACCTGGCCAGGTCGTAGGGGAACCCCATCCAGTCCGGGCGCCTAGACATGCCCAGCTTGCCTGGACAATGGAGGGGCCACCTTAGATCTACCCAGAGGGAGGTATTTCGCATGTGGCACCTTCAACATCCTGGCCCCCCTTGCCAGCTGTACATGAATAAGTCACACGGGCTGGGAAAAGTCCATCAGGGCTCAAACCTTTGGAATGCTCCACCCTCAAGTGTGAACAAACCTCCAGCAGAAACCCCTGCCTCGCTCATAGAAGAAACCCGGCCTACGCCCCCCAGTGGTGGGTCAAACACGAATAACCCCTGGCCCTTCTGACACCTCGAGCTAAGGGCTTATTGACCTGGAAGTCCTGACACCCACTCAGCAAAGCCTCCAGTTCTAGTCTGAGCTTGAACCAGGGAACCTGGCCGGGTCATAAGGGAACCCCATCCAGTCCGGGCGCCTAGACATGCCCAGCTTGCCAGGGCAATGGAGGGGCCACCTTAGATCTACCCAGAGGGAGGTATTTCGCATGTGGCACCTTCAACATCCTGGCCCCCCTTGCCAGCTGTACATGAATAAGTCACACGGGCTGGGAAAAGTCCATCAGGGCTCATACCTTTGGAATGCTCCACCCTCAAGTGTGAACAAACCTCCAGCAGAAACCCCTGCCTCGCTCACAGTAGAAACCCGGCCTACGCCCCCCAGTGGTGGGTCCAACACAAATAACCCCTGGCCCTTCTGACACCTCGAGCTAAGGGCTTATTGACCTGGAGGTTCTGACACCCACTCAGCCAAGCCTCCAGTACCAGTCCGTGTCGGAACCAGGAGAACCTGGCTAGGTTGTAGCGGAACCTCCCCAGTCCGGGTGCCCAGATATGCCCAACCTGCCAGGGCAATGGAGGGGCCACCAGAGGGAGGTATTTCGCGTGTGGCCCCTTCAACTTCCTGGCACCTCTGTCGGTTGTGATAAACCAGAAGCAGGGACTGGGAACAGTCCTTCTTACTTTGACTTTAGCCTCCGGTGGGCAGTTCTGGAGCCTGACCTCGAGTTTCGTGTGGATATTAAGCCACTGTATGCATCAGCAACCAAGTCAAAAATACCACAGTGGTCCTGGGTCAGGCAGGTGCAGAAAAGAGTCACCCCACCATCATTGGCGTTAATCATTCCCTGAGAAATGGCTCTTTTAGGCGGGCATTCTCCACAGGTGGCAGGAACGCACAAACTCGCACAAAGCCTGAGGAGCAAATGGACTTTGGTGCAAACGGCAAGCGACAGTAGCAGCAGCGACATTAGCTCAGTGGGTAGAGAGAATGCTTGGGGACCGTGGGATCCGGGTTAAGAGCAATGATTTTCAATCAGTTGACTGAGAATTGTAACTGGACTCGATGCTTGTGAAAATGGACTTTAGCCTGAAAAAGCAGCAGTGATAACTCTTGGTCAGGTTCTGAAATCATGCCACACAAACACAAACACAGTATAGTCCAATTCACTGCCACTGGAGCTTGGGTTGTCTGTGTCACGAGATCCCTTGATCAAGCCCTCATTCAGGCCACAAACAAGTGAACAATGGGCTAGGGGATCACTGTCAGATGATCGCTCAGTGTGCAGCCACCTGAGCTCTCGCCAGAACCCCCTTGGTTCTAATTCAATCTCAGGCGGTACGCTTGGACCACGAACTGGGGGATATCTTTGAAGCCATTTACCCAGTTTTCAGCCCCCTGAGCTGGGCTGCTCTCTGGCCAGAACCCCCTTGGTTCTCATTCAATCTCAGGCGGTACGCTTGGACCACTAACTGGGGGATATCTTGGAAGCCATTTACCCAGTTTTCAGCCCCCTGAGCTGGGCTGCTCTCTGGCCAGAACCCCCTTGGTTCTCATTCAGTCTCAGGCGGTACGCTTGGACCACGAACTGGGGGATATCTTGGAAGCCATTTACCCAGTTTTCAGCCCCCTGAGCCGGGCTGCTCTCTGGCCAGAACCCCCTTGGTTCTCATTCAATCTCAGGCGGTACGCTTGGACCACGAACTGGGGGATATCTTGGAAGCATTTACACAGTTTTCAGCCCCCTGAGCCGGGCTGCTCTCTGGCCAGAACCCCCTTGGTTCTCATTCAATCTCAGGCGGTACGCTTGGACCACGAACCGGGGATATCTTGGAAGCATTTACCCAGTTTTCAGCCCCCTGAGCCGGGCTGCTCTCTGGCCAGAACCCCCTTGGTTCTCATTCAATCTCAGGCGGTACGCTTGGACCACGAACCGGGGGATATCTTGGAAACATTTACCCAGAGCCGGGCTGCTCTCTGGCCAGAACCCCCTTGGTTCTCATTCAATCTCAGGCGGTACGCTTGGACCACGAACCGGGGGATATCTTGGAAGCATTTACCCAGTTTTCAGCCCCCTGAGCCGGGCTGCTCTCTGGCCAGAACCCCCTTGGTTCTCATTCAATCTCAGGCGGTACGCTTGGACCACGAACCGGGGGATATCTTGGAAGCATTTACCCAGTTTTCAGCCCCCTGAGCCGGGCTGCTCTCTGGCCAGAACCCCCTTGGTTCTCATTCAATCTCAGGCGGTACGCTTGGACCACGAACCGGGGGATATCTTGGAAGCATTTACCCAGTTTTCAGCCCCCTGAGCCGGGCTGCTCTCTGGCCAGAACCCCCTTGGTTCTCATTCAATCTCAGGCGGTACGCTTGGACCACGAACCGGGGGATATCTTGGAAGCATTTACCCAGTTTTCAGCCCCCTGAGCCGGGCTGCTCTCTGGCCAGAACCCCCTTGGTTCTCATTCAATCTCAGGCGGTACGCTTGGACCACGAACCGGGGGATATCTTGGAAGCATTTACCCAGTTTTCAGCCCCCTGAGCCGGGCTGCTCTCTGGCCAGAACCCCCTTGGTTCTCATTCAATCTCAGGCGGTACGCTTGGACCACGAACCGGGGGATATCTTGGAAGCATTTACCCAGTTTTCAGCCCCCTGAGCCGGGCTGCTCTCTGGCCAGAACCCCCTTGGTTCTCATTCAATCTCAGGCGGTACGCTTGGACCACGAACCGGGGGATATCTTGGAAGCATTTACCCAGTTTTCAGCCCCCTGAGCCGGGCTGCTCTCTGGCCAGAACCCCCTTGGTTCTCATTCAATCTCAGGCGGTACGCTTGGACCACGAACCGGGGGATATCTTGGAAGCATTTACCCAGTTTTCAGCCCCCTGAGCCGGGCTGCTCTCTGGCCAGAACCCCCTTGGTTCTCATTCAATCTCAGGCGGTACGCTTGGACCACGAACCGGGGGATATCTTGGAAGCATTTACCCAGTTTTCAGCCCCCTGAGCCGGGCTGCTCTCTGGCCAGAACCCCCTTGGTTCTCATTCAATCTCAGGCGGTACGCTTGGACCACGAACCGGGGGATATCTTGGAAGCATTTACCCAGTTTTCAGCCCCCTGAGCCGGGCTGCTCTCTGGCCAGAACCCCCTTGGTTCTCATTCAATCTCAGGCGGTACGCTTGGACCACGAACCGGGGGATATCTTGGAAGCATTTACCCAGTTTTCAGCCCCCTGAGCCGGGCTGCTCTCTGGCCAGAACCCCCTTGGTTCTCATTCAATCTCAGGCGGTACGCTTGGACCACGAACCGGGGGATATCTTGGAAGCATTTACCCAGTTTTCAGCCCCCTGAGCCGGGCTGCTCTCTGGCCAGAACCCCCTTGGTTCTCATTCAATCTCAGGCGGTACGCTTGGACCACGAACCGGGGGATATCTTGGAAACATTTACCCAGATCCGGGCTGCTCTCTGGCCAGAACCCCCTTGGTTCTCATTCAATCTCAGGCGGTACGCTTGGACCACGAACCGGGGGATATCTTGGAAACATTTACCCAGTTTTCAGCCCCCTGAGCCGGGCTGCTCTCTGGCCAGAACCCCCTTGGTTCTCATTCAATCTCAGGTGGTACGCTTGGACCACGAACCGGGGGATATCTTGGAAACATTTACCCAGTTTTCAGCCCCCTGAGCCGGGCTGCTCTCTGGCCAGAACCCCCTTGGCATTCAAACTCAGGCAGCACGTGTGGACCATGAGCCAATTCGGGGTTCAGTGCCTTGCTCAAGGACACTAGGGCATGCGACTGCTGTCTGCTGGACTCGAACCCTGGACCTTTGGATTGAGAGGCGACCACTCTGCCACTGAGCTACAGCCCAGGGCAGAGCCACCTGAGCTGGGTTCTTCTCTAGAGCCAGACCCCTGAGGCCAGGGACACTTTCTGTGAGAGCCAGACCCTGAGGCCAGGGAGACTTTCTGCTAGAGCCAGGCCATAGTGCACAATTTGTGGACACATTGTTTTCAATGTCCCCCTGTTCTGCTCTGGAGGTCCCCTGTTTCTGAAAACGTGATTCTCAAAAATGGGATGATGGTGGTTAGCCGATGGGACGTCACACAGCCACCAAAACACAGTATAACCATTGCGTGCTATGGCTATTAGGTTCGAGGAGTAGCCCAATCATTGATGTTTGGTGCCCCTGGTAGGTTGGGCCGCTAACCAGGGGCTCAGAGAGGATGACACTTTGAAAATTTTCACTCTACTGCCAGCTCATACCCCTGGTAAGACGCCCTGCCGACCAGGCTAAAGTTAATTCCATGATGTTGAATGAAGTGCAGTGTAGTTTGGGATGCATCAGCTCTCAGCTGTCTGGAATCCATACCGACAATTACTTAGAACACAATATCTGTTAATAAAATTGTCCAACCTAAAATGTGTTTTTCTCCATTTTTGAAAGTGGAATTACTTTCGCTATTTTCAATTTTTTCTATTGAAAAAGATAAAATTACACACACAGCCAACTATATAAAATAAAAAAATAAATGGAAAAAAAAAAAATATATATATATATATATATATATATATATATATATATATATATATATATATATATATATATATATATATATATATAGTGGTTCAATAATCACATCAGTTATGTTTTAAACTAACATCATGTCCATACCTACACAGTCATTGGATCTTTTGCTTGCACAACTTTTCGCAATACTGAATATTTCAACTTTCTTTACCAAGAAAAAACACTTATAACTGATCTATGGACAATAGAAGGAAGCTTGCACAGTCAAAAGCACAACTACGTTGGCGCAGTCAGGAGAGAGCTTGTGTTATGTCCAACAGATCCCGGGTTCAAGCCCAGAAGCGGGTGTATTTTTTTTTTAAGCAAACTTAGACTAGTAACTGATCTATGGACTATAGAAAGAAGCCGCTCAGTCAAAAGCACAACTACGTTGGCGCAGTCAGGAGAGAGCTTGGGTTATGTCCAACAGATCCCAGGTTCAAGCCCAGAAGCGGGTGTGTTTTTTTTTTTTTTGCAAACTTAGACTAGTAACTGATCTATGGACAATAGAAGGAAGCTTGCACAGTCAAAAGCACAACTACGTTGGCGCAGTCAGGAGAGAGCTTGGGTTGAGTCCAATAGACCCCAGGTTCAAGCCCAGAAGCGGGTGTGTTTTTTTTTTTTGGAAACTTAGACTAGTAACTGATCTATGGACAATAGAAGGAAGCTTGCACAGTCAAAAGCACAACTACGTTGGCGCAGTCAGGAGAGAGCTTGTGTTATGTCCAACAGATCCCGGGTTCAAGCCCAGAAGCAGGTGTGGTTTTTTTTTTGCAAACTTAGACTAGTAACTGATCTATGGACAATAGAAGGAAGCTTGCACAGTCAAAAGCACAACTACGTTGGCGCAGTCAGGAGAGAGCTTGGGTTGAGTCCAATAGACCCCAGGTTCAAGCCCAGAAGCGGGTGTGTTTTTTTTTTTTGCAAACTTAGACTAGTAACTGATCTATGGACAATAGAAGGAAGCTTGCACAGTCAAAAGCACAACTACGTTGGCGCAGTCAGGAGAGAGCTTGGGTTGAGTCCAATAGACCCCAGGTTCAAGCCCAGAAGCGGGTGTGTTTTTTTTTTTTGCAAACTTAGACTAGTAACTGATCTATGGACAATAGAAGGAAGCTTGCACAGTCAAAAGCACAACTACGTTGGCGCAGTCAGGAGAGAGCTTGTGTTATGTCCAACAGATCCCGGGTTCAAGCCCAGAAGCGGGTGTATTTTTTTTTTTAAGCAAACTTAGACTAGTAACTGATCTATGGACTATAGAAAAAGCCGCTCAGTCAAAAGCACAACTACGTTGGCGCAGTCAGGAGAGAGCTTGGGTTGACTCCAATAGACCCCAGGTTCAAGCCCAGAAGCGGGTGTGTTTTTTTTTTTTTTTGCAAACTTAGACTAGTAACTGATCTATGGACAATAGAAGGAAGCTTGCACAGTCAAAAGCACAACTACGTTGGCGCAGTCAGGAGAGAGCTTGTGTTATGTCCAACAGATCCCGGGTTCAAGCCCAGAAGCGGGTGTGTTTTTTTTTTTTGCAAACTTAGACTAGTAACTGATCTATGGACAATAGAAGGAAGCTTGCACAGTCAAAAGCACAACTACGTTGGCGCAGTCAGGAGAGAGCTTGGGTTGAGTCCAATAGACCCCAGGTTCAAGCCCAGAAGCGGGTGTGTTTTTTTTTTTTTTGCAAACTTAGACTAGTAACTGATCTATGGACAATAGAAGGAAGCTTGCACAGTCAAAAGCACAACTACATTGGCGCAGTCAGGAGAGAGCTTGGGTTGAGTCCAATAGACCCCAGGTTCAAGCCCAGAAGCGGGTGTGTTTTTTTTTTTTGCAAACTTAGACTAGTAACTGATCTATGGACAATAGAAGGAAGCTTGCACAGTCAAAAGCACAACTACGTTGGCGCAGTCAGGAGAGAGCTTGTGTTATGTCCAACAGATCCCGGGTTCAAGCCCAGAAGCGGGTGTATTTTTTTTTTAAGCAAACTTAGACTAGTAACTGATCTATGGACTATAGAAAAAGCCGCTCAGTCAAAAGCACAACTACGTTGGCGCAGTCAGGAGAAAGCTTGGGTTGACTCCAATAGACCCCAGGTTCAAGCCCAGAAGCGGGTGTGTTTTTTTTTTTTTTGCAAACTTAGACTAGTAACTGATCTATGGACAATAGAAGGAAGCTTGCACAGTCAAAAGCACAACTACGTTGGCGCAGTCAGGAGAGAGCTTGGGTTGACTCCAATAGACCCCAGGTTCAAGCCCAGAAGCGGGTGTGTTTTTTTTTTTTGCAAACTTAGACTAGTAACTGATCTATGGACAATAGAAGGAAGCTTGCACAGTCAAAAGCACAACTACGTTGGCGCAGTCAGGAGAGAGCTTGTGTTATGTCCAACAGATCCCGGGTTCAAGCCCAGAAGCGGGTGTGTTTTTTTTTTTGTTGCAAACTTAGACTAGTAACTGATCTATGGACAATAGAAGGAAGCTTGCACAGTCAAAAGCACAACTACGTTGGCGCAGTCAGGAGAGAGCTTGGGTTGACTCCAATAGACCCCAGGTTCAAGCCCAGAAGCGGGTGTGTTTTTTTTTTTTGCAAACTTAGACTAGTAACTGATCTATGGACAATAGAAGGAAGCTTGCACAGTCAAAAGCACAACTACGTTGGCGCAGTCAGGAGAGAGCTTGTGTTATGTCCAACAGATCCCGGGTTCAAGCCCAGAAGCGGGTGTGTTTTTTTTTTGTAAACTTAGACTAGTAACTGATCTATGGACTATAGAAGGAAGCTTGCACAGTCAAAAGCACAACTACGTTGGCGCAGTCAGGAGAGAGCTTGGGTTGAGTCCAATAGACCCCAGGTACAAGCCCAGAAGCGGGTGTGTTTTTTTTTTTTGCAAACTTAGACTAGTAACTGATCTATGGACAATAGAAGGAAGCTTGCACAGTCAAAAGCAAAACTACGTTGGCGCAGTCAGGAGAGAGCTTGTGTTATGTCCAACAGATCCCGGGTTCAAGCCCAGAAGCGGGTGTATTTTTTTTTTTAAGCAAACTTAGACTTGTAACTGATCTATGGACTATAGAAGGAAGCTGCTCAGTCAAAGCACAACTCCGTTGGCGCAGTCAGGAGAGAGCTGGGGTTGAGGTCAACATACCTCGGGTTCAAGCCTAGGAGCAGGTGTATTTTTTTTTAAGCAAATTTAGACTAGTAACTGATCTATGGACTATAGAGGTATATAGATGCGATTTTTGGATGAAGGAAAAAAAGAATTTGTAATTATAATAATAATCTTAGTAATAATAATTATTATAATAATTCGTCCTTACAGTGGGTACAAGTTTAAATTTTTAAATGTATAAAAGAATCACTTTATATCTGTTTATTGCATCAGGGCTTCTTGACTTTCTCGGGAACCTTGATTTCAACCAAATTCAACAAAAACCTTTTTTTTTTCACGACATCATAAAATGCTCTGGTTGAAATTATATCCTTTGTAGTGTCAGGGTTGGTTTTGACCCGGTCATAAAAATAAGATTATAAAGCAACTTTTGGAGCCAAAATAGAAATCACAAATGTACTTTCAGCCAACACAGCAGGGGGAGTTGACGGCGCACCAGGGGGAGGTGTCAGCAGATTCATGTTGGCGCAGTGTCACCATGTGGAATCACCTTTACATTATCATCATGTCAGAACCCACCTCCGGTGAAGGAAGGTATTTCTATGGAAAATTGTGGCTGTTGTCACCTTTTATATCATAAGACAATTTGTGCCTTTATTCTGTTATATGTTGACTGTACTTTGAGGGTGACAGAAGAAAGAAAATCAGATCATTTTAAATAGTTACCACTGGTGGGATCGAACCCACGCTTGCAAGTAAAACATGGATCACCGTGCATCTATGTCCTACCCTCTAACCACTCAGCCACTGACTTTCCTGTGACAGGGACACACAGTCTACTATCTGACATGTCTTGATTCACGGTTATTCCAGTCTAGTATAACTGGGGCGGTTCACCTGTCAAAGGATCACGCAGGTGTCCTAATGCCAGCTCAGGGAGGACGGAAACCTCCCGTGGAGCTGAAGGACAAAAGCTCGCTTGATCTTGATTTTCAGTATGAATACGGACCGTCAAATCGGAGCCTCACGATCCTTCTGACTTTTTGGCTTTTAAGCAGGTGTCAGAAAAGTTAACAAAAGGTCTCAGCTTATGTTTCTGAACAAGAACATCAAATATTACAGGTATAGATTCATTTAATGTGACACCTGCAGTTCACAAGGCGTCTTTCAGAAGCTTGTCAGACCTTCTCTGAGACGCAGCTAAGGTAAGCCTGACGTTTAGCCTGACTGGGACCAGGCTTGTCGCACTGGCTAATTTACCATGCTTACCAAACCACGCTAGCCTTAAGCCTCGTTTGTGGAACCCAACGCTCGCTAAAGTTAGCCAGGCTAACCCAAATAAGCCAGGCTTTGAGCTAAGCCAGCTTCGTGGAATACCCCCAAGCTCTTGCACACAGATATATTTTTTAAAACTCTGATTTATCATTCTAATAGTTTCAAAAGTAATAATTGATTTCCAATGGCTTGATTGGTTCTTATACAAATAACTTCTTAATTCATTTTTTTGTGTTGAGACCTGTTCTGTATTTCAATATGTTCATATTAAAGTCCTATTGCTGACATTTTTTTATTATTATTATTAGTTTTTATTTTTGCATTTTCTTGAAGAAAATATATGGGTCGAAAATGACCCGTAACACCACAGATGTTGTGAAAGTTAATCATTTTTAAATGAAAAAATAAATCAAGCAAATTAATTTCAGAGATGTTTTTCCCTGAGTAATATTCAGGGAACACAACATCCTTTCATTCATTTATATGATTCTCTTGAGATTCATTTTGCTTTTGCTTTTTAAATTGACATCAGGAGGGGGTGGGGGGGCAGAGACCTACAACCTACAACAAAAATATTAAACCCAACATTTTATGGATATGGAAACCTTACAAGGTAACCAAGAGATGAGAAAAAAATTGGATGATAAGATTTTGTTTTTGATGTATTTTAAAGCTGATTTAAGACAACAGAAACAGTAACAGAAAAGCTAACACAGGAGGAAGGTTAAAAAGGTTAAGGTAAGAAAAACATCACAATATTTACTGGCACATCAAAAGGGACACTTACTGGGTTCATGCAAAGGGAAAAAAATACAAAAAAAAAATACAAAAAAATCACAATATATTGTGACAGTGGAGGAGAGACCAGTCTGGACTGCAAGGTTTGCTTTTAACAAAAATCACAGTCTATTTACGTTAGGGAAACGGGTAGGGGAGAAAACACAACCAATCTTCTTCCCGGTCTGGGGTAGCCTCTAGTCTGCGGGGTCCAGACTGGTGTCCTCCTGGAGAGAGAGGCAAAAAAAGGGATGGGTTTTTTAAAGCTCACACTTTTTATTTCTGCCCTTCCTGGTCTCAGCCACCTGCTCCTCTCTCTTCTCTTCTCTCTTCTGTCTCCCTTTCCACTCCTCTCACCCCCCAGCACCCTCTGATCTTTGATTGTCTTCAGCTGGGCTCTCTCCAGCCTTGGGTCACCTGGCAGGGTAGGTACCTATGATATGACCCTGCCCAGCTGGTGTCTGCTCAGTCCTCCTCTCTGGCGCCCTCTGCTGGCCATGAGACACCAGTGGTGGGGGGAGACACCACAATATATTTGAGTAAACTGTGTTGAAGATGGCTTATCAAATTTGATACAGCGGGTATATAAGGTCATGTAACTCTGAAACAGTCAATGGCCATTTACTTGCATTTCATGCATTATGTCTAAAATCAAGCAACATACAGTCTTTTTATTTTCAAATGACATAGTTTGCTACATTTAGAGTTAAAACTTAGCTATGAAACTTGCTGTAAGCACGGACCAGAACTGGAGCTACGTTGCCCATGTGTACTGTCAGAAATGCAGAGTGCATCTTTGCTTAAACAAGGAGAGAAACTGTTTTCAGGCCTTCCACCATGCAAAATAAAAGGTTGTGAACTGCAAAATGAAAAAAATACTAAAATGTTGTTGTTGTTGTTGTTTTTTTCCAGACTTCCACCCAGCCAGTTCCATTGGTGGCTTTCTCACTACTGCATGATGGTAGCACTGTTTGTGTTTGGAAGTATAAATTTGTTAGTCATGTTAGTCATATAACTGCCCCCGTGACCTACTATAACTATATCAATATCTTTTGAGGTTCGTGCCCCTGGTAGGTGTTGACACACTTAAAACAAGTTTCGTGGGAAGATGGCCCACTGGACACTCCGTCGCGCCCTTGATGCAGAGTTAATAGACACATAGGAATGTGCATACTTACCAGCATACTTACAACAGCCCACAGTCTTCCTCCTTGGCCATTGGCTCTGCTCCTGGATGTAGACGGTTCGTTGAGTGTGCAGGAAGACGGAAGAGAATGGCTCGCCAGGAATGCCCTTCTCTAGGGATGCCACCGCAGTTCCCCAATACAAGCATATGTGGCTGACACAACATATCCAGTCCAGCTCCCAGACATGCCCAACCTGCCTGGACAATGGAGGGGCCACCAGTCCATCAGGGCTCAAACCTTTGGAATGCTCCACCCTCACGTGAAAACAAACCTCCAGCAAAAGACCCTGCCACGCTCACAGTCCAAACCTGGCTCACGCCACCCAGTACTGGGTCCAACAAGTGTGATCCCCTGGCCCTTCTGACACCTCGAGCTAAGGGCTTATTGACCTGGAAGTTCTGACACCCACTCAGCAAAGCCTCCGAACTGGTCTGTGCTGTAACCAGGGAACCTGGCCGGGTCGTAGGGGAACCCCATCCAGTCCGGGCGCCTAGACATGCCCAGCTTGCCTGGACAATAGAGGGGCCACCTTAGATCTACCCAGAGGGAGGTATTTCGCATGTGGCCCCTTCAACATCCTGGCCCCCCTTGCCAGCTGTACATGAATAAGTCACACGGGCTGGGAAAAGTCCATCAGGGCTCAAACCTTTGGAATGCTCCACCCTCAAGTGTGAACAAACCTCCAGCAGAAACCCCTGCCTCGCTCACAGAAGAAACCCGGCCTACGCCCCCCAGTGGTGGGTCAAACACGAATAACCCCTGGCCCTTCTGACACCTCGAGCTAAGGGCTTATTGACCTGGAAGTCCTGACACCCACTCAGCAAAGCCTCCAGTTCTGGTCTGAGCTTTAACCAGGGAACCTGGCCGGGTCGTAGGGGAACCCCATCCAGTCCGGGCGCCTAGACATGCCCAGCTTGCCTGGACAATAGAGGGGCCACCTTAGATCTACCCAGAGGGAGGTATTTCGCATGTGGCCCCTTCAACATCCTGGCCCCCCTTGCCAGCTGTACATGAATAAGTCACACGGGCTGGGAAAAGTCCATCAGGGCTCAAACCTTTGGAATGCTCCACCCTCAAGTGTGAACAAACCTCCAGCAGAAACCCCTGCCTCGCTCATAGAAGAAACCCGGCCTACGCCCCCCAGTGGTGGGTCAAACACGAATAACCCCTGGCCCTTCTGACACCTCGAGCTAAGGGCTTATTGACCTGGAAGTCCTGACACCCACTCAGCAAAGCCTCCAGTTCTGGTCTGAGCTTGAACCAGGGAACCTGGCCGGGTCATAAGGGAACCCCATCCAGTCCGGGCGCCTAGACATGCCCAGCTTGCCAGGGCAATGGAGGGGCCACCTTAGATCTACCCAGAGGGAGGTATTTCGCATGTGGCCCCTTCAACATCCTGGCCCCCCTTGCCAGCTGTACATGAATAAGTCACACGGGCTGGGAAAAGTCCATCAGGGCTCATACCTTTGGAATGCTCCACCCTCAAGTGTGAACAAACCTCCAGCAGAAACCCCTGCCTCGCTCACAGTAGAAACCCGGCCTACGCCCCCCAGTGGTGGGTCAAACACGAATAACCCCTGGCCCTTCTGACACCTCGAGCTAAGGGCTTATTGACCTGGAAGTCCTGACACCCACTCAGCAAAGCCTCCAGTTCTGGTCTGAGCTGGAACCAGGGAACCTGGCCGGGTCGTAGGGGAACCTCATCCAGTCCGGGCACCTAGACATGCCCAGCCTGCCAGGGCAATGGAGGGGCCACCTTAGATCTACCCAGAGGGAGGTATTTCGCATGTGGCACCTTCAACATCCTGGCCCCCCTTGCCAGCTGTACATGAATAAGTCACACGGGCTGGGAAAAGTCCATCAGGGCTCATACCTTTGGAATGCTCCACCCTCAAGTGTGAACAAACCTCCAGCAGAAACCCCTGCCTCGCTCATAGAAGAAACCCGGCCTACGCCCCCCCCAGTGGTGGGTCAAACACGAATATCCCCTGGCCCTTCTGACACCTCGAGCTAAGGGCTTATTGACCTGGAAGTCCTGACACCCACTCAGCAAAGCCTCCAGTTCTGGTCTGAGCTTGAACCAGGGAACCTGGCCGGGTCATAAGGGAACCCCATCCAGTCCGGGCGCCTAGACATGCCCAGCTTGCCAGGGCAATGGAGGGGCCACCTTAGATCTACCCAGAGGGAGGTATTTCGCATGTGGCCCCTTCAACATCCTGGCCCCCCTTGCCAGCTGTACATGAATAAGTCACACGGGCTGGGAAAAGTCCATCAGGGCTCATACCTTTGGAATGCTCCACCCTCAAGTGTGAACAAACCTCCAGCAGAAACCCCTGCCTCGCTCACAGTAGAAACCCGGCCTACGCCCCCCCAGTGGTGGGTCAAACACGAATAACCCCTGGCCCTTCTGACACCTCGAGCTAAGGGCTTATTGACCTGGAAGTCCTGACACCCACTCAGTAAAGCCTCCAGTTCTGGTCTGAGCTGGAACCAGGGAACCTGGCCAGGTCGTAGGGGAACCCCATCCAGTCCGGGCGCCTAGACATGCCCAGCTTGCCTGGACAATGGAGGGGCCACCTTAGATCTACCCAGAGGGAGGTATTTCGCATGTGGCACCTTCAACATCCTGGCCCCCCTTGCCAGCTGTACATGAATAAGTCACACGGGCTGGGAAAAGTCCATCAGGGCTCAAACCTTTGGAATGCTCCACCCTCAAGTGTGAACAAACCTCCAGCAGAAACCCCTGCCTAGCTCATAGAAGAAACCCGGCCTACGCCCCCCAGTGGTGGGTCAAACACGAATAACCCCTGGCCCTTCTGACACCTCGAGCTAAGGGCTTATTGACCTGGAAGTCCTGACACCCACTCAGCAAAGCCTCCAGTTCTAGTCTGAGCTTGAACCAGGGAACCTGGCCGGGTCATAAGGGAACCCCATCCAGTCCGGGCGCCTAGACATGCCCAGCTTGCCAGGGCAATGGAGGGGCCACCTTAGATCTACCCAGAGGGAGGTATTTCGCATGTGGCACCTTCAACATCCTGGCCCCCCTTGCCAGCTGTACATGAATAAGTCACACGGGCTGGGAAAAGTCCATCAGGGCTCATACCTTTGGAATGCTCCACCCTCAAGTGTGAACAAACCTCCAGCAGAAACCCCTGCCTCGCTCACAGTAGAAACCCGGCCTACGCCCCCCAGTGGTGGGTCCAACACAAATAACCCCTGGCCCTTCTGACACCTCGAGCTAAGGGCTTATTGACCTGGAGGTTCTGACACCCACTCAGCCAAGCCTCCAGTACCAGTCCGTGTCGGAACCAGGAGAACCTGGCTAGGTTGTAGCGGAACCTCCCCAGTCCGGGTGCCCAGATATGCCCAACCTGCCAGGGCAATGGAGGGGCCACCAGAGGGAGGTATTTCGCGTGTGGCCCCTTCAACTTCCTGGCACCTCTGTCGGTTGTGATAAACCAGAAGCAGGGACTGGGAACAGTCCTTCTTACTTTGACTTTAGCCTCCGGTGGGCAGTTCTGGAGCCTGACCTCGAGTTTCGTGTGGATATTAAGCCACTGTATGCATCAGCAACCAAGTCAAAAATACCACAGTGGTCCTGGGTCAGGCAGGTGCAGAAAAGAGTCACCCCACCATCATTGGCGTTAATCATTCCCTGAGAAATGGCTCTTTTAGGCGGGCATTCTCCACAGGTGGCAGGAACGCACAAACTCGCACAAAGCCTGAGGAGCAAATGGACTTTGGTGCAAACGGCAAGCGACAGTAGCAGCAGCGACATTAGCTCAGTGGGTAGAGAGAATGCTTGGGGACCGTGGGATCCGGGTTAAGAGCAATGATTTTCAATCAGTTGACTGAGAATTGTAACTGGACTCGATGCTTGTGAAAATGGACTTTAGCCTGAAAAAGCAGCAGTGATAACTCTTGGTCAGGTTCTGAAATCATGCCACACAAACACAAACACAGTATAGTCCAATTCACTGCCACTGGAGCTTGGGTTGTCTGTGTCACGAGATCCCTTGATCAAGCCCTCATTCAGGCCACAAACAAGTGAACAATGGGCTAGGGGATCACTGTCAGATGATCGCTCAGTGTGCAGCCACCTGAGCTCTCGCCAGAACCCCCTTGGTTCTAATTCAATCTCAGGCGGTACGCTTGGACCACGAACTGGGGGATATCTTTGAAGCCATTTACCCAGTTTTCAGCCCCCTGAGCTGGGCTGCTCTCTGGCCAGAACCCCCTTGGTTCTCATTCAATCTCAGGCGGTACGCTTGGACCACTAACTGGGGGATATCTTGGAAGCCATTTACCCAGTTTTCAGCCCCCTGAGCTGGGCTGCTCTCTGGCCAGAACCCCCTTGGTTCTCATTCAGTCTCAGGCGGTACGCTTGGACCACGAACTGGGGGATATCTTGGAAGCCATTTACCCAGTTTTCAGCCCCCTGAGCCGGGCTGCTCTCTGGCCAGAACCCCCTTGGTTCTCATTCAATCTCAGGCGGTACGCTTGGACCACGAACTGGGGGATATCTTGGAAGCATTTACCCAGTTTTCAGCCCCCTGAGCCGGGCTGCTCTCTGGCCAGAACCCCCTTGGTTCTCATTCAATCTCAGGCGGTACGCTTGGACCACGAACCGGGGGATATCTTGGAAACATTTACCCAGAGCCGGGCTGCTCTCTGGCCAGAACCCCCTTGGTTCTCATTCAATCTCAGGCGGTACGCTTGGACCACGAACCGGGGGATATCTTGGAAGCATTTACCCAGTTTTCAGCCCCCTGAGCCGGGCTGCTCTCTGGCCAGAACCCCCTTGGTTCTCATTCAATCTCAGGCGGTACGCTTGGACCACGAACCGGGGGATATCTTGGAAGCATTTACCCAGTTTTCAGCCCCCTGAGCCGGGCTGCTCTCTGGCCAGAACCCCCTTGGTTCTCATTCAATCTCAGGCGGTACGCTTGGACCACGAACCGGGGGATATCTTGGAAGCATTTACCCAGTTTTCAGCCCCCTGAGCCGGGCTGCTCTCTGGCCAGAACCCCCTTGGTTCTCATTCAATCTCAGGCGGTACGCTTGGACCACGAACCGGGGGATATCTTGGAAGCATTTACCCAGTTTTCAGCCCCCTGAGCCGGGCTGCTCTCTGGCCAGAACCCCCTTGGTTCTCATTCAATCTCAGGCGGTACGCTTGGACCACGAACCGGGGGATATCTTGGAAGCATTTACCCAGTTTTCAGCCCCCTGAGCCGGGCTGCTCTCTGGCCAGAACCCCCTTGGTTCTCATTCAATCTCAGGCGGTACGCTTGGACCACGAACCGGGGGATATCTTGGAAGCATTTACCCAGTTTTCAGCCCCCTGAGCCGGGCTGCTCTCTGGCCAGAACCCCCTTGGTTCTCATTCAATCTCAGGCGGTACGCTTGGACCACGAACCGGGGGATATCTTGGAAGCATTTACCCAGTTTTCAGCCCCCTGAGCCGGGCTGCTCTCTGGCCAGAACCCCCTTGGTTCTCATTCAATCTCAGGCGGTACGCTTGGACCACGAACCGGGGGATATCTTGGAAGCATTTACCCAGTTTTCAGCCCCCTGAGCCGGGCTGCTCTCTGGCCAGAACCCCCTTGGTTCTCATTCAATCTCAGGCGGTACGCTTGGACCACGAACCGGGGGATATCTTGGAAGCATTTACCCAGTTTTCAGCCCCCTGAGCCGGGCTGCTCTCTGGCCAGAACCCCCTTGGTTCTCATTCAATCTCAGGCGGTACGCTTGGACCACGAACCGGGGGATATCTTGGAAGCATTTACCCAGTTTTCAGCCCCCTGAGCCGGGCTGCTCTCTGGCCAGAACCCCCTTGGTTCTCATTCAATCTCAGGCGGTACGCTTGGACCACGAACCGGGGGATATCTTGGAAGCATTTACCCAGTTTTCAGCCCCCTGAGCCGGGCTGCTCTCTGGCCAGAACCCCCTTGGCATTCAAACTCAGGCAGCACGTGTGGACCATGAGCCAATTCGGGGTTCAGTGCCTTGCTCAAGGACACTAGGGCATGCGACTGCTGTCTGCTGGACTCGAACCCTGGACCTTTGGATTGAGAGGCGACCACTCTGCCACTGAGCTACAGCCCAGGGCAGAGCCACCTGAGCTGGGTTCTTCTCTAGAGCCAGACCCCTGAGGCCAGGGACACTTTCTGTGAGAGCCAGACCCTGAGGCCAGGGAGACTTTCTGCTAGAGCCAGGCCATAGTGCACAATTTGTGGACACATTGTTTTCAATGTCCCCCTGTTCTGCTCTGGAGGTCCCCTGTTTCTGAAAACGTGATTCTCAAAAATGGGATGATGGTGGTTAGCCGATGGGACGTCACACAGCCACCAAAACACAGTATAACCATTGCGTGCTATGGCTATTAGGTTCGAGGAGTAGCCCAATCATTGATGTTTGGTGCCCCGGGTAGGTTGGGCCGCTAACCAGGGGCTCAGAGAGGATGACACTTTGAAAATTTTCACTCTACTGCCAGCTCATACCCCTGGTAAGACGCCCTGCCGACCAGGCTAAAGTTAATTCCATGATGTTGAATGAAGTGCAGTGTAGTTTGGGATGCATCAGCTCTCAGCTGTCTGGAATCCATACCGACAATTACTTAGAACACAATATCTGTTAATAAAATTGTCCAACCTAAAATGTGTTTTTCTCCATTTTTGAAAGTGGAATTACTTTCGCTATTTTCAATTTTTTCTATTGAAAAAGATAAAATTACACACACAGCCAACTATATAAAATAAATAAATAAATGGAAAATATATATATATATATATATATATATATATATATATATATATATATATATATATATATATATATATATATATATATATAGTGGTTCAATAATCACATCAGTTATGTTTTAAACTAACATCATGTCCATACCTACACAGTCATTGGATCTTTTGCTTGCACAACTTTTCGCAATACTGAATATTTCAACTTTCTTTACTCTACCAAGAAAAAACACTTATAACTGATCTATGGACAATAGAAGGAAGCTTGCACAGTCAAAAGCACAACTACGTTGGCGCAGTCAGGAGAGAGCTTGTGTTATGTCCAACAGATCCCGGGTTCAAGCCCAGAAGCGGGTGTATTTTTTTTTTTAAGCAAACTTAGACTAGTAACTGATCTATGGACTATAGAAAGAAGCCGCTCAGTCAAAAGCACAACTACGTTGGCGCAGTCAGGAGAGAGCTTGGGTTGACTCCAATAGACCCCAGGTTCAAGCCCAGAAGCGGGTGTGTTTTTTTTTTTTTTGCAAACTTAGACTAGTAACTGATCTATGGACAATAGAAGGAAGCTTGCACAGTCAAAAGCACAACTACGTTGGCGCAGTCAGGAGAGAGCTTGGGTTGAGTCCAATAGACCCCAGGTTCAAGCCCAGAAGCGGGTGTGTTTTTTTTTTTTTTGCAAACTTAGACTAGTAACTGATCTATGGACAATAGAAGGAAGCTTGCACAGTCAAAAGCACAACTACGTTGGCGCAGTCAGGAGAGAGCTTGTGTTATGTCCAACAGATCCCGGGTTCAAGCCCAGAAGCGGGTGTGGTTTTTTTTTTGCAAACTTAGACTAGTAACTGATCTATGGACAATAGAAGGAAGCTTGCACAGTCAAAAGCACAACTACGTTGGCGCAGTCAGGAGAGAGCTTGGGTTGAGTCCAATAGACCCCAGGTTCAAGCCCAGAAGCGGGTGTGTTTTTTTTTTTTGCAAACTTAGACTAGTAACTGATCTATGGACAATAGAAGGAAGCTTGCACAGTCAAAAGCACAACTACGTTGGCGCAGTCAGGAGAGAGCTTGGGTTGAGTCCAATAGACCCCAGGTTCAAGCCCAGAAGCGGGTGTGTTTTTTTTTTTTGCAAACTTAGACTAGTAACTGATCTATGGACAATAGAAGGAAGCTTGCACAGTCAAAAGCACAACTACGTTGGCGCAGTCAGGAGAGAGCTTGTGTTATGTCCAACAGATCCCGGGTTCAAGCCCAGAAGCGGGTGTATTTTTTTTTTTAAGCAAACTTAGACTAGTAACTGATCTATGGACTATAGAAAAAGCCGCTCAGTCAAAAGCACAACTACGTTGGCGCAGTCAGGAGAGAGCTTGGGTTGACTCCAATAGACCCCAGGTTCAAGCCCAGAAGCGGGTGTGTTTTTTTTTTTTTTGCAAACTTAGACTAGTAACTGATCTATGGACAATAGAAGGAAGCTTGCACAGTCAAAAGCACAACTACGTTGGCGCAGTCAGGAGAGAGCTTGTGTTATGTCCAACAGATCCCGGGTTCAAGCCCAGAAGCGGGTGTGTTTTTTTTTTGTTGCAAACTTAGACTAGTAACTGATCTATGGACAATAGAAGGAAGCTTGCACAGTCAAAAGCACAACTACGTTGGCGCAGTCAGGAGAGAGCTTGGGTTGAGTCCAATAGACCCCAGGTTCAAGCCCAGAAGCGGGTGTGTTTTTTTTTTTTGCAAACTTAGACTAGTAACTGATCTATGGACAATAGAAGGAAGCTTGCACAGTCAAAAGCACAACTACATTGGCGCAGTCAGGAGAGAGCTTGGGTTGAGTCCAATAGACCCCAGGTTCAAGCCCAGAAGCGGGTGTGTTTTTTTTTTTTGCAAACTTAGACTAGTAACTGATCTATGGACAATAGAAGGAAGCTTGCACAGTCAAAAGCACAACTACGTTGGCGCAGTCAGGAGAGAGCTTGTGTTATGTCCAACAGATCCCGGGTTCAAGCCCAGAAGCGGGTGTATTTTTTTTTTTAAGCAAACTTAGACTAGTAACTGATCTATGGACTATAGAAAAAGCCGCTCAGTCAAAAGCACAACTACGTTGGCGCAGTCAGGAGAAAGCTTGGGTTGACTCCAATAGACCCCAGGTTCAAGCCCAGAAGCGGGTGTGTTTTTTTTTTTTTTGCAAACTTAGACTAGTAACTGATCTATGGACAATAGAAGGAAGCTTGCACAGTCAAAAGCACAACTACGTTGGCGCAGTCAGGAGAGAGCTTGGGTTGACTCCAATAGACCCCAGGTTCAAGCCCAGAAGCGGGTGTGTTTTTTTTTTTTGCAAACTTAGACTAGTAACTGATCTATGGACAATAGAAGGAAGCTTGCACAGTCAAAAGCACAACTACGTTGGCGCAGTCAGGAGAGAGCTTGTGTTATGTCCAACAGATCCCGGGTTCAAGCCCAGAAGCGGGTGTGTTTTTTTTTTGTTGCAAACTTAGACTAGTAACTGATCTATGGACAATAGAAGGAAGCTTGCACAGTCAAAAGCACAACTACGTTGGCGCAGTCAGGAGAGAGCTTGGGTTGAGTCCAATAGACCCCAGGTTCAAGCCCAGAAGCGGGTGTGTTTTTTTTTTGTAAACTTAGACTAGTAACTGATCTATGGACTATAGAAGGAAGCTTGCACAGTCAAAAGCACAACTACGTTGGCGCAGTCAGGAGAGAGCTTGGGTTGAGTCCAATAGACCCCAGGTTCAAGCCCAGAAGCGGGTGTGTTTTTTTTTTTTGCAAACTTAGACTAGTAACTGATCTATGGACAATAGAAGGAAGCTTGCACAGTCAAAAGCAAAACTACGTTGGCGCAGTCAGGAGAGAGCTTGTGTTATGTCCAACAGATCTCGGGTTCAAGCCCAGAAGCGGGTGTATTTTTTTTTTTAAGCAAACTTAGACTTGTAACTGATCTATGGACTATAGAAGGAAGCTGCTCAGTCAAAGCACAACTCCGTTGGCGCAGTCAGGAGAGAGCTGGGGTTGAGGTCAACATACCTCGGGTTCAAGCCTAGGAGCAGGTGTATTTTTTTTTAAGCAAATTTAGACTAGTAACTGATCTATGGACTATAGAGGTATATAGATGCGATTTTTGGATGAAGGAAAAAAAGAATTTGTAATTATAATAATAATCTTAGTAATAATAATTATTATAATAATTCGTCCTTACAGTGGGTACAAGTTTAAATTTTTAAATGTATAAAAGAATCACTTTATATCTGTTTATTGCATCAGGGCTTCTTGACTTTCTCGGGAACCTTGATTTCAACCAAATTCAACAAAAACCTTTTTTTTTTCACGACATCATAAAATGCTCTGGTTGAAATTATATCCTTTGTAGTGTCAGGGTTGGTTTTGACCCGGTCATAAAAATAAGATTATAAAGCAACTTTTGGAGCCAAAATAGAAATCACAAATGTACTTTCAGCCAACACAGCAGGGGGAGTTGACGGCGCACCAGGGGGAGGTGTCAGCAGATTCATGTTGGCGCAGTGTCACCATGTGGAATCACCTTTACATTATCATCATGATCAGAACCCACCTCCGGTGAAGGAAGGTATTTCTATGGAAAATTGTGGCTGTTGTCACCTTTTATATCATAAGACAATTTGTGCCTTTATTCTGTTATATGTTGACTGTACTTTGAGGGTGACAGAAGAAAGAAAATCAGATCATTTTAAATAGTTACCACTGGTGGGATCGAACCCACGCTTGCAAGTAAAACATGGATCACCGTGCATCTATGTCCTACCCTCTAACCACTCAGCCACTGACTTTCCTGTGACAGGGACACACAGTCTACTATCTGACATGTCTTGATTCACGGTTATTCCAGTCTAGTATAACTGGGGCGGTTCACCTGTCAAAGGATCACGCAGGTGTCCTAATGCCAGCTCAGGGAGGACGGAAACCTCCCGTGGAGCTGAAGGACAAAAGCTCGCTTGATCTTGATTTTCAGTATGAATACGGACCGTCAAATCGGAGCCTCACGATCCTTCTGACTTTTTGGCTTTTAAGCAGGTGTCAGAAAAGTTAACAAAAGGTCTCAGCTTATGTTTCTGAACAAGAACATCAAATATTACAGGTATAGATTCATTTAATGTGACACCTGCAGTTCACAAGGCGTCTTTCAGAAGCTTGTCAGACCTTCTCTGAGACGCAGCTAAGGTAAGCCTGACGTTTAGCCTGACTGGGACCAGGCTTGTCGCACTGGCTAATTTACCATGCTTACCAAACCACGCTAGCCTTAAGCCTCGTTTGTGGAACCCAACGCTCGCTAAAGTTAGCCAGGCTAACCCAAATAAGCCAGGCTTTGAGCTAAGCCAGCTTCGTGGAATACCCCCAAGCTCTTGCACACAGATATATTTTTTAAAACTCTGATTTATCATTCTAATAGTTTCAAAAGTAATAATTGATTTCCAATGGCTTGATTGGTTCTTATACAAATAACTTCTTAATTCATTTTTTTGTGTTGAGACCTGTTCTGTATTTCAATATGTTCATATTAAAGTCCTATTGCTGACATTTTTTTATTATTATTATTAGTTTTTATTTTTGCATTTTCTTGAAGAAAATATATGGGTCGAAAATGACCCGTAACACCACAGATGTTGTGAAAGTTAATCATTTTTAAATGAAAAAATAAATCAAGCAAATTAATTTCAGAGATGTTTTTCCCTGAGTAATATTCAGGGAACACAACATCCTTTCATTCATTTATATGATTCTCTTGAGATTCATTTTGCTTTTGCTTTTTAAATTGACATCAGGAGGGGGTGGGGGGGCAGAGACCTACAACCTACAACAAAAATATTAAACCCAACATTTTATGGATATGGAAACCTTACAAGGTAACCAAGAGATGAGAAAAAAATTGGATGATAAGATTTTGTTTTTGATGTATTTTAAAGCTGATTTAAGACAACAGAAACAGTAACAGAAAAGCTAACACAGGAGGAAGGTTAAAAAGGTTAAGGTAAGAAAAACATCACAATATTTACTGGCACATCAAAAGGGACACTTACTGGGTTCATGCAAAGGGAAAAAAATACAAAAAAAAAATACAAAAAAATCACAATATATTGTGACAGTGGAGGAGAGACCAGTCTGGACTGCAAGGTTTGCTTTTAACAAAAATCACAGTCTATTTACGTTAGGGAAACGGGTAGGGGAGAAAACACAACCAATCTTCTTCCCGGTCTGGGGTAGCCTCTAGTCTGCGGGGTCCAGACTGGTGTCCTCCTGGAGAGAGAGGCAAAAAAAGGGATGGGTTTTTTAAAGCTCACACTTTTTATTTCTGCCCTTCCTGGTCTCAGCCACCTGCTCCTCTCTCTTCTCTTCTCTCTTCTGTCTCCCTTTCCACTCCTCTCACCCCCCAGCACCCTCTGATCTTTGATTGTCTTCAGCTGGGCTCTCTCCAGCCTTGGGTCACCTGGCAGGGTAGGTACCTATGATATGACCCTGCCCAGCTGGTGTCTGCTCAGTCCTCCTCTCTGGCGCCCTCTGCTGGCCATGAGACACCAGTGGTGGGGGGAGACACCACAATATATTTGAGTAAACTGTGTTGAAGATGGCTTATCAAATTTGATACAGCGGGTATACAAGGTCATGTAACTCTGAAACAGTCAATGGCCATTTACTTGCATTTCATGCATTATGTCTAAAATCAAGCAACATACAGTCTTTTTATTTTCAAATGACATAGTTTGCTACATTTAGAGTTAAAACTTAGCTATGAAACTTGCTGTAAGCACGGACCAGAACTGGAGCTACGTTGCCCATGTGTACTGTCAGAAATGCAGAGTGCATCTTTGCTTAAACAAGGAGAGAAACTGTTTTCAGGCCTTCCACCATGCAAAATAAAAGGTTGTGAACTGCAAAATGAAAAAAATACTAAAATGTTGTTGTTGTTGTTGTTTTTTTCCAGACTTCCACCCAGCCAGTTCCATTGGTGGCTTTCTCACTACTGCATGATGGTAGCACTGTTTGTGTTTGGAAGTATAAATTTGTTAGTCATGTTAGTCATATAACTGCCCCCGTGACCTACTATAACTATATCAATATCTTTTGAGGTTCGTGCCCCTGGTAGGTGTTGACACACTTAAAACAAGTTTCGTGGGAAGATGGCCCACTGGACACTCCGTCGCGCCCTTGATGCAGAGTTAATAGACACATAGGAATGTGCATACTTACCAGCATACTTACAAATGCCCACAGTCTTCCTCCTTGGCCATTGGCTCTGCTCCTGGATGTAGACGGTTCGTTGAGTGTGCAGGAAGACGGAAGAGAATGGCTCGCCAGGAATGCCCTTCTCTAGGGATGCCACCGCAGTTCCCCAATACAAGCATATGTGGCTGACACAACATATCCAGTCCAGCTCCCAGACATGCCCAACCTGCCTGGACAATGGAGGGGCCACCAGTCCATCAGGGCTCAAACCTTTGGAATGCTCCACCCTCACGTGAAAACAAACCTCCAGCAAAAGACCCTGCCACGCTCACAGTCCAAACCTGGCTCACGCCACCCAGTACTGGGTCCAACAAGTGTGATCCCCTGGCCCTTCTGACACCTCGAGCTAAGGGCTTATTGACCTGGAAGTTCTGACACCCACTCAGCAAAGCCTCCGAACTGGTCTGTGCTGTAACCAGGGAACCTGGCCGGGTCGTAGGGGAACCCCATCCAGTCCGGGCGCCTAGACATGCCCAGCTTGCCTGGACAATAGAGGGGCCACCTTAGATCTACCCAGAGGGAGGTATTTCGCATGTGGCCCCTTCAACATCCTGGCCCCCCTTGCCAGCTGTACATGAATAAGTCACACGGGCTGGGAAAAGTCCATCAGGGCTCAAACCTTTGGAATGCTCCACCCTCAAGTGTGAACAAACCTCCAGCAGAAACCCCTGCCTCGCTCACAGAAGAAACCCGGCCTACGCCCCCCAGTGGTGGGTCCAACACGAATAACCCCTGGCCCTTCTGACACCTCGAGCTAAGGGCTTATTGACCTGGAAGTCCTGACACCCACTCAGCAAAGCCTCCAGTTCTGGTCTGAGCTTGAACCAGGGAACCTGGCCGGGTCGTAGGGGAACCCCATCCAGTCCGGGCGCCTAGACATGCCCAGCTTGCCTGGACAATAGAGGGGCCACCTTAGATCTACCCAGAGGGAGGTATTTCGCATGTGGCCCCTTCAACATCCTGGCCCCCCTTGCCAGCTGTACATGAATAAGTCACACGGGCTGGGAAAAGTCCATCAGGGCTCATACCTTTGGAATGCTCCACCCTCAAGTGTGAACAAACCTCCAGCAGAAACCCCTGCCTCACTCACAGTAGAAACCCGGCCTACGCCCCCCAGTGGTGGGTCAAACACGAATAACCCCTGGCCCTTCTGACACCTCGAGCTAAGGGCTTATTGACCTGGAAGTCCTGACACCCACTCAGC
The DNA here is from genome assembly GCF_033239565.1 of Halichoeres trimaculatus. NCBI lineage: Eukaryota > Metazoa > Chordata > Actinopteri > Labriformes > Labridae > Halichoeres > Halichoeres trimaculatus. The sequence goes on along the minus strand of NW_027437223.1, from coordinate 76,210 downwards.
AAAGCCTCCAGTTCTGGTCTGAGCTGGAACCAGGGAACCTGGCCGGGTCGTAGGGGAACCTCATCCAGTCAGGGCACCTAGACATGCCCAGCCTGCCAGGGCAATGGAGGGGCCACCTTAGATCTACCCAGAGGGAGGTATTTCGCATGTGGCACCTTCAACATCCTGGCCCCCCTTGCCAGCTGTACATGAATAAGTCACACGGGCTGGGAAAAGTCCATCAGGGCTCATACCTTTGGAATGCTCCACCCTCAAGTGTGAACAAACCTCCAGCAGAAACCCCTGCCTCGCTCATAGAAGAAACCCGGCCTACGCCCCCCCAGTGGTGGGTCAAACACGAATATCCCCTGGCCCTTCTGACACCTCGAGCTAAGGGCTTATTGACCTGGAAGTCCTGACACCCACTCAGCAAAGCCTCCAGTTCTGGTCTGAGCTTGAACCAGGGAACCTGGCCGGGTCATAAGGGAACCCCATCCAGTCCGGGCGCCTAGACATGCCCAGCTTGCCAGGGCAATGGAGGGGCCACCTTAGATCTACCCAGAGGGAGGTATTTCGCATGTGGCCCCTTCAACATCCTGGCCCCCCTTGCCAGCTGTACATGAATAAGTCACACGGGCTGGGAAAAGTCCATCAGGGCTCATACCTTTGGAATGCTCCACCCTCAAGTGTGAACAAACCTCCAGCAGAAACCCCTGCCTCGCTCACAGTAGAAACCCGGCCTACGCCCCCCCAGTGGTGGGTCAAACACGAATAACCCCTGGCCCTTCTGACACCTCGAGCTAAGGGCTTATTGACCTGGAAGTCCTGACACCCACTCAGTAAAGCCTCCAGTTCTGGTCTGAGCTGGAACCAGGGAACCTGGCCAGGTCGTAGGGGAACCCCATCCAGTCCGGGCGCCTAGACATGCCCAGCTTGCCTGGACAATGGAGGGGCCACCTTAGATCTACCCAGAGGGAGGTATTTCGCATGTGGCACCTTCAACATCCTGGCCCCCCTTGCCAGCTGTACATGAATAAGTCACACGGGCTGGGAAAAGTCCATCAGGGCTCAAACCTTTGGAATGCTCCACCCTCAAGTGTGAACAAACCTCCAGCAGAAACCCCTGCCTCGCTCATAGAAGAAACCCGGCCTACGCCCCCCAGTGGTGGGTCAAACACGAATAACCCCTGGCCCTTCTGACACCTCGAGCTAAGGGCTTATTGACCTGGAAGTCCTGACACCCACTCAGCAAAGCCTCCAGTTCTAGTCTGAGCTTGAACCAGGGAACCTGGCCGGGTCATAAGGGAACCCCATCCAGTCCGGGCGCCTAGACATGCCCAGCTTGCCAGGGCAATGGAGGGGCCACCTTAGATCTACCCAGAGGGAGGTATTTCGCATGTGGCACCTTCAACATCCTGGCCCCCCTTGCCAGCTGTACATGAATAAGTCACACGGGCTGGGAAAAGTCCATCAGGGCTCATACCTTTGGAATGCTCCACCCTCAAGTGTGAACAAACCTCCAGCAGAAACCCCTGCCTCGCTCACAGTAGAAACCCGGCCTACGCCCCCCAGTGGTGGGTCCAACACAAATAACCCCTGGCCCTTCTGACACCTCGAGCTAAGGGCTTATTGACCTGGAGGTTCTGACACCCACTCAGCCAAGCCTCCAGTACCAGTCCGTGTCGGAACCAGGAGAACCTGGCTAGGTTGTAGCGGAACCTCCCCAGTCCGGGTGCCCAGATATGCCCAACCTGCCAGGGCAATGGAGGGGCCACCAGAGGGAGGTATTTCGCGTGTGGCCCCTTCAACTTCCTGGCACCTCTGTCGGTTGTGATAAACCAGAAGCAGGGACTGGGAACAGTCCTTCTTACTTTGACTTTAGCCTCCGGTGGGCAGTTCTGGAGCCTGACCTCGAGTTTCGTGTGGATATTAAGCCACTGTATGCATCAGCAACCAAGTCAAAAATACCACAGTGGTCCTGGGTCAGGCAGGTGCAGAAAAGAGTCACCCCACCATCATTGGCGTTAATCATTCCCTGAGAAATGGCTCTTTTAGGCGGGCATTCTCCACAGGTGGCAGGAACGCACAAACTCGCACAAAGCCTGAGGAGCAAATGGACTTTGGTGCAAACGGCAAGCGACAGTAGCAGCAGCGACATTAGCTCAGTGGGTAGAGAGAATGCTTGGGGACCGTGGGATCCGGGTTAAGAGCAATGATTTTCAATCAGTTGACTGAGAATTGTAACTGGACTCGATGCTTGTGAAAATGGACTTTAGCCTGAAAAAGCAGCAGTGATAACTCTTGGTCAGGTTCTGAAATCATGCCACACAAACACAAACACAGTATAGTCCAATTCACTGCCACTGGAGCTTGGGTTGTCTGTGTCACGAGATCCCTTGATCAAGCCCTCATTCAGGCCACAAACAAGTGAACAATGGGCTAGGGGATCACTGTCAGATGATCGCTCAGTGTGCAGCCACCTGAGCTCTCGCCAGAACCCCCTTGGTTCTAATTCAATCTCAGGCGGTACGCTTGGACCACGAACCGGGGGATATCTTGGAAGCATTTACCCAGTTTTCAGCCCCCTGAGCCGGGCTGCTCTCTGGCCAGAACCCCCTTGGTTCTCATTCAATCTCAGGCGGTACGCTTGGACCACGAACCGGGGGATATCTTGGAAGCATTTACCCAGTTTTCAGCCCCCTGAGCCGGGCTGCTCTCTGGCCAGAACCCCCTTGGTTCTCATTCAATCTCAGGCGGTACGCTTGGACCACGAACCGGGGGATATCTTGGAAGCATTTACCCAGTTTTCAGCCCCCTGAGCCGGGCTGCTCTCTGGCCAGAACCCCCTTGGTTCTCATTCAATCTCAGGCGGTACGCTTGGACCACGAACCGGGGGATATCTTGGAAGCATTTACCCAGTTTTCAGCCCCCTGAGCCGGGCTGCTCTCTGGCCAGAACCCCCTTGGTTCTCATTCAATCTCAGGCGGTACGCTTGGACCACGAACCGGGGGATATCTTGGAAGCATTTACCCAGTTTTCAGCCCCCTGAGCCGGGCTGCTCTCTGGCCAGAACCCCCTTGGTTCTCATTCAATCTCAGGCGGTACGCTTGGACCACGAACCGGGGGATATCTTGGAAGCATTTACCCAGTTTTCAGCCCCCTGAGCCGGGCTGCTCTCTGGCCAGAACCCCCTTGGTTCTCATTCAATCTCAGGCGGTACGCTTGGACCACGAACCGGGGGATATCTTGGAAGCATTTACCCAGTTTTCAGCCCCCTGAGCCGGGCTGCTCTCTGGCCAGAACCCCCTTGGTTCTCATTCAATCTCAGGCGGTACGCTTGGACCACGAACCGGGGGATATCTTGGAAGCATTTACCCAGTTTTCAGCCCCCTGAGCCGGGCTGCTCTCTGGCCAGAACCCCCTTGGTTCTCATTCAATCTCAGGCGGTACGCTTGGACCACGAACCGGGGGATATCTTGGAAGCATTTACCCAGTTTTCAGCCCCCTGAGCCGGGCTGCTCTCTGGCCAGAACCCCCTTGGTTCTCATTCAATCTCAGGCGGTACGCTTGGACCACGAACCGGGGGATATCTTGGAAGCATTTACCCAGTTTTCAGCCCCCTGAGCCGGGCTGCTCTCTGGCCAGAACCCCCTTGGTTCTCATTCAATCTCAGGCGGTACGCTTGGACCACGAACCGGGGGATATCTTGGAAGCATTTACCCAGTTTTCAGCCCCCTGAGCCGGGCTGCTCTCTGGCCAGAACCCCCTTGGTTCTCATTCAATCTCAGGCGGTACGCTTGGACCACGAACCGGGGGATATCTTGGAAGCATTTACCCAGTTTTCAGCCCCCTGAGCCGGGCTGCTCTCTGGCCAGAACCCCCTTGGTTCTCATTCAATCTCAGGCGGTACGCTTGGACCACGAACCGGGGGATATCTTGGAAGCATTTACCCAGTTTTCAGCCCCCTGAGCCGGGCTGCTCTCTGGCCAGAACCCCCTTGGTTCTCATTCAATCTCAGGCGGTACGCTTGGACCACGAACCGGGGGATATCTTGGAAGCATTTACCCAGTTTTCAGCCCCCTGAGCCGGGCTGCTCTCTGGCCAGAACCCCCTTGGTTCTCATTCAATCTCAGGCGGTACGCTTGGACCACGAACCGGGGGATATCTTGGAAGCATTTACCCAGATCCGGGCTGCTCTCTGGCCAGAACCCCCTTGGTTCTCATTCAATCTCAGGCGGTACGCTTGGACCACGAACCGGGGGATATCTTGGAAACATTTACCCAGTTTTCAGCCCCCTGAGCCGGGCTGCTCTCTGGCCAGAACCCCCTTGGTTCTCATTCAATCTCAGGTGGTACGCTTGGACCACGAACCGGGGGATATCTTGGAAACATTTACCCAGTTTTCAGCCCCCTGAGCCGGGCTGCTCTCTGGCCAGAACCCCCTTGGCATTCAAACTCAGGCAGCACGTGTGGACCATGAGCCAATTCGGGGTTCAGTGCCTTGCTCAAGGACACTAGGGCATGCGACTGCTGTCTGCTGGACTCGAACCCTGGACCTTTGGATTGAGAGGCGACCACTCTGCCACTGAGCTACAGCCCAGGGCAGAGCCACCTGAGCTGGGTTCTTCTCTAGAGCCAGACCCCTGAGGCCAGGGACACTTTCTGTGAGAGCCAGACCCTGAGGCCAGGGAGACTTTCTGCTAGAGCCAGGCCATAGTGCACAATTTGTGGACACATTGTTTTCAATGTCCCCCTGTTCTGCTCTGGAGGTCCCCTGTTTCTGAAAACGTGATTCTCAAAAATGGGATGATGGTGGTTAGCCGATGGGACGTCACACAGCCACCAAAACACAGTATAACCATTGCGTGCTATGGCTATTAGGTTCGAGGAGTAGCCCAATCATTGATGTTTGGTGCCCCTGGTAGGTTGGGCCGCTAACCAGGGGCTCAGAGAGGATGACACTTTGAAAATTTTCACTCTACTGCCAGCTCATACCCCTGGTAAGACGCCCTGCCGACCAGGCTAAAGTTAATTCCATGATGTTGAATGAAGTGCAGTGTAGTTTGGGATGCATCAGCTCTCAGCTGTCTGGAATCCATACGGACAATTACTTAGAACACAATATCTGTTAATAAAATTGTCCAACCTAAAATGTGTTTTTCTCCATTTTTGAAAGTGGAATTACTTTCGCTATTTTCAATTTTTTCTATTGAAAAAGATAAAATTACACACACAGCCAACTATATAAAATAAATAAATAAATGGAAAAAAAAAAAAAAAATATATATATATATATATATATATATATATATATATATATATATATATATATATATATATATATATATATATATATATATATATAGTGGTTCAATAATCACATCAGTTATGTTTTAAACTAACATCATGTCCATACCTACACAGTCATTGGATCTTTTGCTTGCACAACTTTTCGCAATACTGAATATTTCAACTTTCTTTACTCTACCAAGAAAAAACACTTATAACTGATCTATGGACAATAGAAGGAAGCTTGCACAGTCAAAAGCACAACTACGTTGGCGCAGTCAGGAGAGAGCTTGTGTTATGTCCAACAGATCCCGGGTTCAAGCCCAGAAGCGGGTGTATTTTTTTTTTTAAGCAAACTTAGACTAGTAACTGATCTATGGACTATAGAAAGAAGCCGCTCAGTCACAACTACGTTGGCGCAGTCAGGAGAGAGCTTGGGTTGACTCCAATAGACCCCAGGTTCAAGCCCAGAAGCAGGTGTGTTTTTTTTTTTTTTGCAAAAAAAAAAAACAGTCAGGAGAGAGCTTGTGTTATGTCCAACAGATCCCGGGTTCAAGCCCAGAAGCGGGTGTATTTTTTTTTTTAAGCAAACTTAGACTTGTAACTGATCTATGGACTATAGAAGGAAGCTGCTCAGTCAAAGCACAACTCCGTTGGCGCAGTCAGGAGAGAGCTGGGGTTGAGGTCAACATACCTCGGGTTCAAGCCTAGGAGCAGGTGTATTTTTTTTTAAGCAAATTTAGACTAGTAACTGATCTATGGACTATAGAGGTATATAGATGCGATTTTTGGATGAAGGAAAAAAAGAATTTGTAATTATAATAATAATCTTAGTAATAATAATTATTATAATAATTCGTCCTTACAGTGGGTACAAGTTTAAATTTTTAAATGTATAAAAGAATCACTTTATATCTGTTTATTGCATCAGGGCTTCTTGACTTTCTCGGGAACCTTGATTTCAACCAAATTCAACAAAAACCTTTTTTTTTTCACGACATCATAAAATGCTCTGGTTGAAATTATATCCTTTGTAGTGTCAGGGTTGGTTTTGACCCGGTCATAAAAATAAGATTATAAAGCAACTTTTGGAGCCAAAATAGAAATCACAAATGTACTTTCAGCCAACACAGCAGGGGGAGTTGACGGCGCACCAGGGGGAGGTGTCAGCAGATTCATGTTGGCGCAGTGTCACCATGTGGAATCACCTTTACATTATCATCATGATCAGAACCCACCTCCGGTGAAGGAAGGTATTTCTATGGAAAATTGTGGCTGTTGTCACCTTTTATATCATAAGACAATTTGTGCCTTTATTCTGTTATATGTTGACTGTACTTTGAGGGTGACAGAAGAAAGAAAATCAGATCATTTTAAATAGTTACCACTGGTGGGATCGAACCCACGCTTGCAAGTAAAACATGGATCACCGTGCATCTATGTCCTACCCTCTAACCACTCAGCCACTGACTTTCCTGTGACAGGGACACACAGTCTACTATCTGACATGTCTTGATTCACGGTTATTCCAGTCTAGTATAACTGGGGCGGTTCACCTGTCAAAGGATCACGCAGGTGTCCTAATGCCAGCTCAGGGAGGACGGAAACCTCCCGTGGAGCTGAAGGACAAAAGCTCGCTTGATCTTGATTTTCAGTATGAATACGGACCGTCAAATCGGAGCCTCACGATCCTTCTGACTTTTTGGCTTTTAAGCAGGTGTCAGAAAAGTTAACAAAAGGTCTCAGCTTATGTTTCTGAACAAGAACATCAAATATTACAGGTATAGATTCATTTAATGTGACACCTGCAGTTCACAAGGCGTCTTTCAGAAGCTTGTCAGACCTTCTCTGAGACGCAGCTAAGGTAAGCCTGACGTTTAGCCTGACTGGGACCAGGCTTGTCGCACTGGCTAATTTACCATGCTTACCAAACCACGCTAGCCTTAAGCCTCGTATATATATATATATATATATATATATATATATATATATATATATATATATATATATATAGTGGTTCAATAATCACATCAGTTATGTTTTAAACTAACATCATGTCCATACCTACACAGTCATTGGATCTTTTGCTTGCACAACTTTTCGCAATACTGAATATTTCAACTTTCTTTACTCTACCAAGAAAAAACACTTATAACTGATCTATGGACAATAGAAGGAAGCTTGCACAGTCAAAAGCACAACTACGTTGGCGCAGTCAGGAGAGAGCTTGTGTTATGTCCAACAGATCCCGGGTTCAAGCCCAGAAGCGGGTGTATTTTTTTTTTTAAGCAAACTTAGACTAGTAACTGATCTATGGACTATAGAAAGAAGCCGCTCAGTCAAAAGCACAACTACGTTGGCGCAGTCAGGAGAGAGCTTGGGTTGACTCCAATAGACCCCAGGTTCAAGCCCAGAAGCGGGTGTGTTTTTTTTTTTTTGCAAACTTAGACTAGTAACTGATCTATGGACAATAGAAGGAAGCTTGCACAGTCAAAAGCACAACTACGTTGGCGCAGTCAGGAGAGAGCTTGGGTTGAGTCCAATAGACCCCAGGTTCAAGCCCAGAAGCGGGTGTGTTTTTTTTTTTTGGAAACTTAGACTAGTAACTGATCTATGGACAATAGAAGGAAGCTTGCACAGTCAAAAGCACAACTACGTTGGCGCAGTCAGGAGAGAGCTTGTGTTATGTCCAACAGATCCCGGGTTCAAGCCCAGAAGTGGGTGTGGTTTTTTTTTTGCAAACTTAGACTAGTAACTGATCTATGGACAATAGAAGGAAGCTTGCACAGTCAAAAGCACAACTACGTTGGCGCAGTCAGGAGAGAGCTTGGGTTGAGTCCAATAGACCCCAGGTTCAAGCCCAGAAGCGGGTGTGTTTTTTTTTTTTGCAAACTTAGACTAGTAACTGATCTATGGACAATAGAAGGAAGCTTGCACAGTCAAAAGCACAACTACGTTGGCGCAGTCAGGAGAGAGCTTGGGTTGAGTCCAATAGACCCCAGGTTCAAGCCCAGAAGCGGGTGTGTTTTTTTTTTTTGCAAACTTAGACTAGTAACTGATCAATGGACAATAGAAGGAAGCTTGCACAGTCAAAAGCACAACTACGTTGGCGCAGTCAGGAGAGAGCTTGTGTTATGTCCAACAGATCCCGGGTTCAAGCCCAGAAGCGGGTGTGTTTTTTTTTTTAAGCAAACTTAGACTAGTAACTGATCTATGGACTATAGAAAAAGCCGCTCAGTCAAAAGCACAACTACGTTGGCGCAGTCAGGAGAAAGCTTGGGTTGAGTCCAATAGACCCCAGGTTCAAGCCCAGAAGCGGGTGTGTTTTTTTTTTTTTTGCAAACTTAGACTAGTAACTGATCTATGGACAATAGAAGGAAGCTTGCACAGTCAAAAGCACAACTACGTTGGCGCAGTCAGAAGGCTTGTGTTATGTCCAACAGATCCCGGGTTCAAGCCCAGAAGCGGGTGTGTTTTTTTTTTGTTGCAAACTTAAACTAGTAACTGATCTATGGACAATAGAAGGAAGCTTGCACAGTCAAAAGCACAACTACGTTGGCGCAGTCAGGAGAGAGCTTGTGTTATGTCCAACAGATCCCGGGTTCAAGCCCAGAAGCGGGTGTGTTTTTTTTTTGTAAACTTAGACTAGTAACTGATCTATGGACTATAGAAGGAAGCTTGCACAGTCAAAAGCACAACTACGTTGGCGCAGTCAGGAGAGAGCTTGTGTTATGTCCAACAGATCCCGGGTTCAAGCCCAGAAGCGGGTGTGTTTTTTTTTTGTAAACTTAGACTAGTAACTGATCTATGGACTATAGAAGGAAGCTTGCACAGTCAAAAGCACAACTACGTTGGCGCAGTCAGGAGAGAGCTTGGGTTGAGTCCAATAGACCCCAGGTTCAAGCCCAGAAGCGGGTGTGTTTTTTTTTTTTGCAAACTTAGACTAGTAACTGATCTATGGACAATAGAAGGAAGCTTGCACAGTCAAAAGCAAAACTACGTTGGCGCAGTCAGGAGAGAGCTTGTGTTATGTCCAACAGATCCCGGGTTCAAGCCCAGAAGCGGGTGTATTTTTTTTTTTAAGCAAACTTAGACTTGTAACTGATCTATGGACTATAGAAGGAAGCTGCTCAGTCAAAGCACAACTCCGTTGGCGCAGTCAGGAGAGAGCTGGGGTTGAGGTCAACATACCTCGGGTTCAAGCCTAGGAGCAGGTGTATTTTTTTTTAAGCAAATTTAGACTAGTAACTGATCTATGGACTATAGAGGCATATAGATGCGATTTTTGGATGAAGGAAAAAAAGAATTTGTAATTATAATAATAATCTTAGTAATAATAATTATTATAATAATTCGTCCTTACAGTGGGTACAAGTTTAAATTTTTAAATGTATAAAAGAATCACTTTATATCTGTTTATTGCATCAGGGCTTCTTGACTTTCTCGGGAACCTTGATTTCAACCAAATTCAACAAAAACCTTTTTTTTTTCACGACATCATAAAATGCTCTGGTTGAAATTATATCCTTTGTAGTGTCAGGGTTGGTTTTGACCCGGTCATAAAAATAAGATTATAAAGCAACTTTTGGAGCCAAAATAGAAATCACAAATGTACTTTCAGCCAACACAGCAGGGGGAGTTGACGGCGCACCAGGGGGAGGTGTCAGCAGATTCATGTTGGCGCAGTGTCACCATGTGGAATCACCTTTACATTATCATCATGATCAGAACCCACCTCCGGTGAAGGAAGGTATTTCTATGGAAAATTGTGGCTGTTGTCACCTTTTATATCATAAGACAATTTGTGCCTTTATTCTGTTATATGTTGACTGTACTTTGAGGGTGACAGAAGAAAGAAAATCAGATCATTTTAAATAGTTACCACTGGTGGGATCGAACCCACGCTTGCAAGTAAAACATGGATCACCGTGCATCTATGTCCTACCCTCTAACCACTCAGCCACTGACTTTCCTGTGACAGGGACACACAGTCTACTATCTGACATGTCTTGATTCACGGTTATTCCAGTCTAGTATAACTGGGGCGGTTCACCTGTCAAAGGATCACGCAGGTGTCCTAATGCCAGCTCAGGGAGGACGGAAACCTCCCGTGGAGCTGAAGGACAAAAGCTCGCTTGATCTTGATTTTCAGTATGAATACGGACCGTCAAATCGGAGCCTCACGATCCTTCTGACTTTTTGGCTTTTAAGCAGGTGTCAGAAAAGTTAACAAAAGGTCTCAGCTTATGTTTCTGAACAAGAACATCAAATATTACAGGTATAGATTCATTTAATGTGACACCTGCAGTTCACAAGGCGTCTTTCAGAAGCTTGTCAGACCTTCTCTGAGACGCAGCTAAGGTAAGCCTGACGTTTAGCCTGACTGGGACCAGGCTTGTCGCACTGGCTAATTTACCATGCTTACCAAACCACGCTAGCCTTAAGCCTCGTATATATATATATATATATATATATATATATATATATATATATATATATATATATATATATATATATATATATATATATATAGTGGTTCAATAATCACATCAGTTATGTTTTAAACTAACATCATGTCCATACCTACACAGTCATTGGATCTTTTGCTTGCACAACTTTTCGCAATACTGAATATTTCAACTTTCTTTACTCTACCAAGAAAAAACACTTATAACTGATCTATGGACAATAGAAGGAAGCTTGCACAGTCAAAAGCACAACTACGTTGGCGCAGTCAGGAGAGAGCTTGTGTTATGTCCAACAGATCCCGGGTTCAAGCCCAGAAGCGGGTGTATTTTTTTTTTTAAGCAAACTTAGACTAGTAACTGATCTATGGACTATAGAAAGAAGCCGCTCAGTCAAAAGCACAACTACGTTGGCGCAGTCAGGAGAGAGCTTGGGTTGACTCCAATAGACCCCAGGTTCAAGCCCAGAAGCGGGTGTGTTTTTTTTTTTTTGCAAACTTAGACTAGTAACTGATCTATGGACAATAGAAGGAAGCTTGCACAGTCAAAAGCACAACTACGTTGGCGCAGTCAGGAGAGAGCTTGGGTTGAGTCCAATAGACCCCAGGTTCAAGCCCAGAAGCGGGTGTGTTTTTTTTTTTTGGAAACTTAGACTAGTAACTGATCTATGGACAATAGAAGGAAGCTTGCACAGTCAAAAGCACAACTACGTTGGCGCAGTCAGGAGAGAGCTTGTGTTATGTCCAACAGATCCCGGGTTCAAGCCCAGAAGTGGGTGTGGTTTTTTTTTTGCAAACTTAGACTAGTAACTGATCTATGGACAATAGAAGGAAGCTTGCACAGTCAAAAGCACAACTACGTTGGCGCAGTCAGGAGAGAGCTTGGGTTGAGTCCAATAGACCCCAGGTTCAAGCCCAGAAGCGGGTGTGTTTTTTTTTTTTTGCAAACTTAGACTAGTAACTGATCTATGGACAATAGAAGGAAGCTTGCACAGTCAAAAGCACAACTACGTTGGCGCAGTCAGGAGAGAGCTTGGGTTGAGTCCAATAGACCCCAGGTTCAAGCCCAGAAGCGGGTGTGTTTTTTTTTTTTGCAAACTTAGACTAGTAACTGATCTATGGACAATAGAAGGAAGCTTGCACAGTCAAAAGCACAACTACGTTGGCGCAGTCAGGAGAGAGCTTGTGTTATGTCCAACAGATCCCGGGTTCAAGCCCAGAAGCGGGTGTATTTTTTTTTTTAAGCAAACTTAGACTAGTAACTGATCTATGGACTATAGAAAAAGCCGCTCAGTCAAAAGCACAACTACGTTGGCGCAGTCAGGAGAAAGCTTGGGTTGAGTCCAATAGACCCCAGGTTCAAGCCCAGAAGCGGGTGTGTTTTTTTTTTTTTTGCAAACTTAGACTAGTAACTGATCTATGGACAATAGAAGGAAGCTTGCACAGTCAAAAGCACAACTATGTTGGCGCAGTCAGGAGAGAGCTTGGGTTGACTCCAATAGACCCCAGGTTCAAGCCCAGAAGCGGGTGTGTTTTTTTTTTTTGCAAACTTAGACTAGTAACTGATCTATGGACAATAGAAGGAAGCTTGCACAGTCAAAAGCACAACTACGTTGGCGCAGTCAGAAGGCTTGTGTTATGTCCAACAGATCCCAGGTTCAAGCCCAGAAGCGGGTGTGTTTTTTTTTTTAAGCAAACTTAGACTAGTAACTGATCTATGGACAATAGAAGGAAGCTTGCACAGTCAAAAGCACAACTACGTTGGCGCAGTCAGGAGAGAGCTTGTGTTATGTCCAACAGATCCCGGGTTCAAGCCCAGAAGCGGGTGTGTTTTTTTTTTGTAAACTTAGACTAGTAACTGATCTATGGACTATAGAAGGAAGCTTGCACAGTCAAAAGCACAACTACGTTGGCGCAGTCAGGAGAGAGCTTGGGTTGAGTCCAATAGACCCCAGGTTCAAGCCCAGAAGCGGGTGTGTTTTTTTTTTTTGCAAACTTAGACTAGTAACTGATCTATGGACAATAGAAGGAAGCTTGCACAGTCAAAAGCAAAACTACGTTGGCGCAGTCAGGAGAGAGCTTGTGTTATGTCCAACAGATCCCGGGTTCAAGCCCAGAAGCGGGTGTATTTTTTTTTTTAAGCAAACTTAGACTTGTAACTGATCTATGGACTATAGAAGGAAGCTGCTCAGTCAAAGCACAACTCCGTTGGCGCAGTCAGGAGAGAGCTGGGGTTGAGGTCAACATACCTCGGGTTCAAGCCTAGGAGCAGGTGTATTTTTTTTTAAGCAAATTTAGACTAGTAACTGATCTATGGACTATAGAGGCATATAGATGCGATTTTTGGATGAAGGAAAAAAAGAATTTGTAATTATAATAATAATCTTAGTAATAATAATTATTATAATAATTCGTCCTTACAGTGGGTACAAGTTTAAATTTTTAAATGTATAAAAGAATCACTTTATATCTGTTTATTGCATCAGGGCTTCTTGACTTTCTCGGGAACCTTGATTTCAACCAAATTCAACAAAAACCTTTTTTTTTTCACGACATCATAAAATGCTCTGGTTGAAATTATATCCTTTGTAGTGTCAGGGTTGGTTTTGACCCGGTCATAAAAATAAGATTATAAAGCAACTTTTGGAGCCAAAATAGAAATCACAAATGTACTTTCAGCCAACACAGCAGGGGGAGTTGACGGCGCACCAGGGGGAGGTGTCAGCAGATTCATGTTGGCGCAGTGTCACCATGTGGAATCACCTTTACATTATCATCATGATCAGAACCCACCTCCGGTGAAGGAAGGTATTTCTATGGAAAATTGTGGCTGTTGTCACCTTTTATATCATAAGACAATTTGTGCCTTTATTCTGTTATATGTTGACTGTACTTTGAGGGTGACAGAAGAAAGAAAATCAGATCATTTTAAATAGTTACCACTGGTGGGATCGAACCCACGCTTGCAAGTAAAACATGGATCACCGTGCATCTATGTCCTACCCTCTAACCACTCAGCCACTGACTTTCCTGTGACAGGGACACACAGTCTACTATCTGACATGTCTTGATTCACGGTTATTCCAGTCTAGTATAACTGGGGCGGTTCACCTGTCAAAGGATCACGCAGGTGTCCTAATGCCAGCTCAGGGAGGACGGAAACCTCCCGTGGAGCTGAAGGACAAAAGCTCGCTTGATCTTGATTTTCAGTATGAATACGGACCGTCAAATCGGAGCCTCACGATCCTTCTGACTTTTTGGCTTTTAAGCAGGTGTCAGAAAAGTTAACAAAAGGTCTCAGCTTATGTTTCTGAACAAGAACATCAAATATTACAGGTATAGATTCATTTAATGTGACACCTGCAGTTCACAAGGCGTCTTTCAGAAGCTTGTCAGACCTTCTCTGAGACGCAGCTAAGGTAAGCCTGACGTTTAGCCTGACTGGGACCAGGCTTGTCGCACTGGCTAATTTACCATGCTTACCAAACCACGCTAGCCTTAAGCCTCGTATATATATATATATATATATATATATATATATATATATATATATATATATATAGTGGTTCAATAATCACATCAGTTATGTTTTAAACTAACATCATGTCCATACCTACACAGTCATTGGATCTTTTGCTTGCACAACTTTTCGCAATACTGAATATTTCAACTTTCTTTACTCTACCAAGAAAAAACACTTATAACTGATCTATGGACAATAGAAGGAAGCTTGCACAGTCAAAAGCACAACTACGTTGGCGCAGTCAGGAGAGAGCTTGTGTTATGTCCAACAGATCCCGGGTTCAAGCCCAGAAGCGGGTGTATTTTTTTTTTTAAGCAAACTTAGACTAGTAACTGATCTATGGACTATAGAAAGAAGCCGCTCAGTCAAAAGCACAACTACGTTGGCGCAGTCAGGAGAGAGCTTGGGTTGACTCCAATAGACCCCAGGTTCAAGCCCAGAAGCGGGTGTGTTTTTTTTTTTTTGCAAACTTAGACTAGTAACTGATCTATGGACAATAGAAGGAAGCTTGCACAGTCAAAAGCACAACTACGTTGGCGCAGTCAGGAGAGAGCTTGGGTTGAGTCCAATAGACCCCAGGTTCAAGCCCAGAAGCGGGTGTGTTTTTTTTTTTTGGAAACTTAGACTAGTAACTGATCTATGGACAATAGAAGGAAGCTTGCACAGTCAAAAGCACAACTACGTTGGCGCAGTCAGGAGAGAGCTTGTGTTATGTCCAACAGATCCCGGGTTCAAGCCCAGAAGTGGGTGTGGTTTTTTTTTTGCAAACTTAGACTAGTAACTGATCTATGGACAATAGAAGGAAGCTTGCACAGTCAAAAGCACAACTACGTTGGCGCAGTCAGGAGAGAGCTTGGGTTGAGTCCAATAGACCCCAGGTTCAAGCCCAGAAGCGGGTGTGTTTTTTTTTTTTGCAAACTTAGACTAGTAACTGATCTATGGACAATAGAAGGAAGCTTGCACAGTCAAAAGCACAACTACGTTGGCGCAGTCAGGAGAGAGCTTGGGTTGAGTCCAATAGACCCCAGGTTCAAGCCCAGAAGCGGGTGTGTTTTTTTTTTTTGCAAACTTAGACTAGTAACTGATCAATGGACAATAGAAGGAAGCTTGCACAGTCAAAAGCACAACTACGTTGGCGCAGTCAGGAGAGAGCTTGTGTTATGTCCAACAGATCCCGGGTTCAAGCCCAGAAGCGGGTGTGTTTTTTTTTTTAAGCAAACTTAGACTAGTAACTGATCTATGGACTATAGAAAAAGCCGCTCAGTCAAAAGCACAACTACGTTGGCGCAGTCAGGAGAAAGCTTGGGTTGAGTCCAATAGACCCCAGGTTCAAGCCCAGAAGCGGGTGTGTTTTTTTTTTTTTTGCAAACTTAGACTAGTAACTGATCTATGGACAATAGAAGGAAGCTTGCACAGTCAAAAGCACAACTATGTTGGCGCAGTCAGGAGAGAGCTTGGGTTGACTCCAATAGACCCCAGGTTCAAGCCCAGAAGCGGGTGTGTTTTTTTTTTTTGCAAACTTAGACTAGTAACTGATCTATGGACAATAGAAGGAAGCTTGCACAGTCAAAAGCACAACTACGTTGGCGCAGTCAGAAGGCTTGTGTTATGTCCAACAGATCCCGGGTTCAAGCCCAGAAGCGGGTGTGTTTTTTTTTTGTTGCAAACTTAGACTAGTAACTGATCTATGGACAATAGAAGGAAGCTTGCACAGTCAAAAGCACAACTACGTTGGCGCAGTCAGGAGAGAGCTTGTGTTATGTCCAACAGATCCCGGGTTCAAGCCCAGAAGCGGGTGTGTTTTTTTTTTGTAAACTTAGACTAGTAACTGATCTATGGACTATAGAAGGAAGCTTGCACAGTCAAAAGCACAACTACGTTGGCGCAGTCAGGAGAGAGCTTGGGTTGAGTCCAATAGACCCCAGGTTCAAGCCCAGAAGCGGGTGTGTTTTTTTTTTTTGCAAACTTAGACTAGTAACTGATCTATGGACAATAGAAGGAAGCTTGCACAGTCAAAAGCAAAACTACGTTGGCGCAGTCAGGAGAGAGCTTGTGTTATGTCCAACAGATCCCGGGTTCAAGCCCAGAAGCGGGTGTATTTTTTTTTTTAAGCAAACTTAGACTTGTAACTGATCTATGGACTATAGAAGGAAGCTGCTCAGTCAAAGCACAACTCCGTTGGCGCAGTCAGGAGAGAGCTGGGGTTGAGGTCAACATACCTCGGGTTCAAGCCTAGGAGCAGGTGTATTTTTTTTTAAGCAAATTTAGACTAGTAACTGATCTATGGACTATAGAGGCATATAGATGCGATTTTTGGATGAAGGAAAAAAAGAATTTGTAATTATAATAATAATCTTAGTAATAATAATTATTATAATAATTCGTCCTTACAGTGGGTACAAGTTTAAATTTTTAAATGTATAAAAGAATCACTTTATATCTGTTTATTGCATCAGGGCTTCTTGACTTTCTCGGGAACCTTGATTTCAACCAAATTCAACAAAAACCTTTTTTTTTTCACGACATCATAAAATGCTCTGGTTGAAATTATATCCTTTGTAGTGTCAGGGTTGGTTTTGACCCGGTCATAAAAATAAGATTATAAAGCAACTTTTGGAGCCAAAATAGAAATCACAAATGTACTTTCAGCCAACACAGCAGGGGGAGTTGACGGCGCACCAGGGGGAGGTGTCAGCAGATTCATGTTGGCGCAGTGTCACCATGTGGAATCACCTTTACATTATCATCATGATCAGAACCCACCTCCGGTGAAGGAAGGTATTTCTATGGAAAATTGTGGCTGTTGTCACCTTTTATATCATAAGACAATTTGTGCCTTTATTCTGTTATATGTTGACTGTACTTTGAGGGTGACAGAAGAAAGAAAATCAGATCATTTTAAATAGTTACCACTGGTGGGATCGAACCCACGCTTGCAAGTAAAACATGGATCACCGTGCATCTATGTCCTACCCTCTAACCACTCAGCCACTGACTTTCCTGTGACAGGGACACACAGTCTACTATCTGACATGTCTTGATTCACGGTTATTCCAGTCTAGTATAACTGGGGCGGTTCACCTGTCAAAGGATCACGCAGGTGTCCTAATGCCAGCTCAGGGAGGACGGAAACCTCCCGTGGAGCTGAAGGACAAAAGCTCGCTTGATCTTGATTTTCAGTATGAATACGGACCGTCAAATCGGAGCCTCACGATCCTTCTGACTTTTTGGCTTTTAAGCAGGTGTCAGAAAAGTTAACAAAAGGTCTCAGCTTATGTTTCTGAACAAGAACATCAAATATTACAGGTATAGATTCATTTAATGTGACACCTGCAGTTCACAAGGCGTCTTTCAGAAGCTTGTCAGACCTTCTCTGAGACGCAGCTAAGGTAAGCCTGACGTTTAGCCTGACTGGGACCAGGCTTGTCGCACTGGCTAATTTACCATGCTTACCAAACCACGCTAGCCTTAAGCCTCGTATATATATATATATATATATATATATATATATATATATATATATATATATATAGTGGTTCAATAATCACATCAGTTATGTTTTAAACTAACATCATGTCCATACCTACACAGTCATTGGATCTTTTGCTTGCACAACTTTTCGCAATACTGAATATTTCAACTTTCTTTACTCTACCAAGAAAAAACACTTATAACTGATCTATGGACAATAGAAGGAAGCTTGCACAGTCAAAAGCACAACTACGTTGGCGCAGTCAGGAGAGAGCTTGTGTTATGTCCAACAGATCCCGGGTTCAAGCCCAGAAGCGGGTGTATTTTTTTTTTTAAGCAAACTTAGACTAGTAACTGATCTATGGACTATAGAAAGAAGCCGCTCAGTCAAAAGCACAACTACGTTGGCGCAGTCAGGAGAGAGCTTGGGTTGACTCCAATAGACCCCAGGTTCAAGCCCAGAAGCGGGTGTGTTTTTTTTTTTTTGCAAACTTAGACTAGTAACTGATCTATGGACAATAGAAGGAAGCTTGCACAGTCAAAAGCACAACTACGTTGGCGCAGTCAGGAGAGAGCTTGGGTTGAGTCCAATAGACCCCAGGTTCAAGCCCAGAAGCGGGTGTGTTTTTTTTTTTTGGAAACTTAGACTAGTAACTGATCTATGGACAATAGAAGGAAGCTTGCACAGTCAAAAGCACAACTACGTTGGCGCAGTCAGGAGAGAGCTTGTGTTATGTCCAACAGATCCCGGGTTCAAGCCCAGAAGTGGGTGTGGTTTTTTTTTTGCAAACTTAGACTAGTAACTGATCTATGGACAATAGAAGGAAGCTTGCACAGTCAAAAGCACAACTACGTTGGCGCAGTCAGGAGAGAGCTTGGGTTGAGTCCAATAGACCCCAGGTTCAAGCCCAGAAGCGGGTGTGTTTTTTTTTTTTGCAAACTTAGACTAGTAACTGATCTATGGACAATAGAAGGAAGCTTGCACAGTCAAAAGCACAACTACGTTGGCGCAGTCAGGAGAGAGCTTGGGTTGAGTCCAATAGACCCCAGGTTCAAGCCCAGAAGCGGGTGTGTTTTTTTTTTTTGCAAACTTAGACTAGTAACTGATCTATGGACAATAGAAGGAAGCTTGCACAGTCAAAAGCACAACTACGTTGGCGCAGTCAGGAGAGAGCTTGTGTTATGTCCAACAGATCCCGGGTTCAAGCCCAGAAGCGGGTGTGTTTTTTTTTTTAAGCAAACTTAGACTAGTAACTGATCTATGGACTATAGAAAAAGCCGCTCAGTCAAAAGCACAACTACGTTGGCGCAGTCAGGAGAAAGCTTGGGTTGAGTCCAATAGACCCCAGGTTCAAGCCCAGAAGCGGGTGTGTTTTTTTTTTTTTTGCAAACTTAGACTAGTAACTGATCTATGGACAATAGAAGGAAGCTTGCACAGTCAAAAGCACAACTATGTTGGCGCAGTCAGGAGAGAGCTTGGGTTGACTCCAATAGACCCCAGGTTCAAGCCCAGAAGCGGGTGTGTTTTTTTTTTTTGCAAACTTAGACTAGTAACTGATCTATGGACAATAGAAGGAAGCTTGCACAGTCAAAAGCACAACTACGTTGGCGCAGTCAGAAGGCTTGTGTTATGTCCAACAGATCCCGGGTTCAAGCCCAGAAGCGGGTGTGTTTTTTTTTGGTTGCAAACTTAGACTAGTAACTGATCTATGGACAATAGAAGGAAGCTTGCACAGTCAAAAGCACAACTACGTTGGCGCAGTCAGGAGAGAGCTTGTGTTATGTCCAACAGATCCCGGGTTCAAGCCCAGAAGCGGGTGTGTTTTTTTTTTGTAAACTTAGACTAGTAACTGATCTATGGACTATAGAAGGAAGCTTGCACAGTCAAAAGCACAACTACGTTGGCGCAGTCAGGAGAGAGCTTGGGTTGAGTCCAATAGACCCCAGGTTCAAGCCCAGAAGCGGGTGTGTTTTTTTTTTTTGCAAACTTAGACTAGTAACTGATCTATGGACAATAGAAGGAAGCTTGCACAGTCAAAAGCAAAACTACGTTGGCGCAGTCAGGAGAGAGCTTGTGTTATGTCCAACAGATCCCGGGTTCAAGCCCAGAAGCGGGTGTATTTTTTTTTTTAAGCAAACTTAGACTTGTAACTGATCTATGGACTATAGAAGGAAGCTGCTCAGTCAAAGCACAACTCCGTTGGCGCAGTCAGGAGAGAGCTGGGGTTGAGGTCAACATACCTCGGGTTCAAGCCTAGGAGCAGGTGTATTTTTTTTTAAGCAAATTTAGACTAGTAACTGATCTATGGACTATAGAGGCATATAGATGCGATTTTTGGATGAAGGAAAAAAAGAATTTGTAATTATAATAATAATCTTAGTAATAATAATTATTATAATAATTCGTCCTTACAGTGGGTACAAGTTTAAATTTTTAAATGTATAAAAGAATCACTTTATATCTGTTTATTGCATCAGGGCTTCTTGACTTTCTCGGGAACCTTGATTTCAACCAAATTCAACAAAAACCTTTTTTTTTTCACGACATCATAAAATGCTCTGGTTGAAATTATATCCTTTGTAGTGTCAGGGTTGGTTTTGACCCGGTCATAAAAATAAGATTATAAAGCAACTTTTGGAGCCAAAATAGAAATCACAAATGTACTTTCAGCCAACACAGCAGGGGGAGTTGACGGCGCACCAGGGGGAGGTGTCAGCAGATTCATGTTGGCGCAGTGTCACCATGTGGAATCACCTTTACATTATCATCATGATCAGAACCCACCTCCGGTGAAGGAAGGTATTTCTATGGAAAATTGTGGCTGTTGTCACCTTTTATATCATAAGACAATTTGTGCCTTTATTCTGTTATATGTTGACTGTACTTTGAGGGTGACAGAAGAAAGAAAATCAGATCATTTTAAATAGTTACCACTGGTGGGATCGAACCCACGCTTGCAAGTAAAACATGGATCACCGTGCATCTATGTCCTACCCTCTAACCACTCAGCCACTGACTTTCCTGTGACAGGGACACACAGTCTACTATCTGACATGTCTTGATTCACGGTTATTCCAGTCTAGTATAACTGGGGCGGTTCACCTGTCAAAGGATCACGCAGGTGTCCTAATGCCAGCTCAGGGAGGACGGAAACCTCCCGTGGAGCTGAAGGACAAAAGCTCGCTTGATCTTGATTTTCAGTATGAATACGGACCGTCAAATCGGAGCCTCACGATCCTTCTGACTTTTTGGCTTTTAAGCAGGTGTCAGAAAAGTTAACAAAAGGTCTCAGCTTATGTTTCTGAACAAGAACATCAAATATTACAGGTATAGATTCATTTAATGTGACACCTGCAGTTCACAAGGCGTCTTTCAGAAGCTTGTCAGACCTTCTCTGAGACGCAGCTAAGGTAAGCCTGACGTTTAGCCTGACTGGGACCAGGCTTGTCGCACTGGCTAATTTACCATGCTTACCAAACCACGCTAGCCTTAAGCCTCGTATATATATATATATATATATATATATATATATATATATATATATATATATAGTGGTTCAATAATCACATCAGTTATGTTTTAAACTAACATCATGTCCATACCTACACAGTCATTGGATCTTTTGCTTGCACAACTTTTCGCAATACTGAATATTTCAACTTTCTTTACTCTACCAAGAAAAAACACTTATAACTGATCTATGGACAATAGAAGGAAGCTTGCACAGTCAAAAGCACAACTACGTTGGCGCAGTCAGGAGAGAGCTTGTGTTATGTCCAACAGATCCCGGGTTCAAGCCCAGAAGCGGGTGTATTTTTTTTTTTAAGCAAACTTAGACTAGTAACTGATCTATGGACTATAGAAAGAAGCCGCTCAGTCAAAAGCACAACTACGTTGGCGCAGTCAGGAGAGAGCTTGGGTTGACTCCAATAGACCCCAGGTTCAAGCCCAGAAGCGGGTGTGTTTTTTTTTTTTTGCAAACTTAGACTAGTAACTGATCTATGGACAATAGAAGGAAGCTTGCACAGTCAAAAGCACAACTACGTTGGCGCAGTCAGGAGAGAGCTTGGGTTGAGTCCAATAGACCCCAGGTTCAAGCCCAGAAGCGGGTGTGTTTTTTTTTTTTGGAAACTTAGACTAGTAACTGATCTATGGACAATAGAAGGAAGCTTGCACAGTCAAAAGCACAACTACGTTGGCGCAGTCAGGAGAGAGCTTGTGTTATGTCCAACAGATCCCGGGTTCAAGCCCAGAAGTGGGTGTGGTTTTTTTTTTGCAAACTTAGACTAGTAACTGATCTATGGACAATAGAAGGAAGCTTGCACAGTCAAAAGCACAACTACGTTGGCGCAGTCAGGAGAGAGCTTGGGTTGAGTCCAATAGACCCCAGGTTCAAGCCCAGAAGCGGGTGTGTTTTTTTTTTTTGCAAACTTAGACTAGTAACTGATCTATGGACAATAGAAGGAAGCTTGCACAGTCAAAAGCACAACTACGTTGGCGCAGTCAGGAGAGAGCTTGTGTTATGTCCAACAGATCCCGGGTTCAAGCCCAGAAGCGGGTGTATTTTTTTTTTTAAGCAAACTTAGACTAGTAACTGATCTATGGACTATAGAAAAAGCCGCTCAGTCAAAAGCACAACTACGTTGGCGCAGTCAGGAGAAAGCTTGGGTTGAGTCCAATAGACCCCAGGTTCAAGCCCAGAAGCGGGTGTGTTTTTTTTTTTTTTGCAAACTTAGACTAGTAACTGATCTATGGACAATAGAAGGAAGCTTGCACAGTCAAAAGCACAACTATGTTGGCGCAGTCAGGAGAGAGCTTGGGTTGACTCCAATAGACCCCAGGTTCAAGCCCAGAAGCGGGTGTGTTTTTTTTTTTTGCAAACTTAGACTAGTAACTGATCTATGGACAATAGAAGGAAGCTTGCACAGTCAAAAGCACAACTACGTTGGCGCAGTCAGAAGGCTTGTGTTATGTCCAACAGATCCCGGGTTCAAGCCCAGAAGCGGGTGTGTTTTTTTTTTGTTGCAAACTTAGACTAGTAACTGATCTATGGACAATAGAAGGAAGCTTGCACAGTCAAAAGCACAACTACGTTGGCGCAGTCAGGAGAGAGCTTGTGTTATGTCCAACAGATCCCGGGTTCAAGCCCAGAAGCGGGTGTGTTTTTTTTTTGTAAACTTAGACTAGTAACTGATCTATGGACTATAGAAGGAAGCTTGCACAGTCAAAAGCACAACTACGTTGGCGCAGTCAGGAGAGAGCTTGGGTTGAGTCCAATAGACCCCAGGTTCAAGCCCAGAAGCGGGTGTGTTTTTTTTTTTTGCAAACTTAGACTAGTAACTGATCTATGGACAATAGAAGGAAGCTTGCACAGTCAAAAGCAAAACTACGTTGGCGCAGTCAGGAGAGAGCTTGTGTTATGTCCAACAGATCCCGGGTTCAAGCCCAGAAGCGGGTGTATTTTTTTTTTTAAGCAAACTTAGACTTGTAACTGATCTATGGACTATAGAAGGAAGCTGCTCAGTCAAAGCACAACTCCGTTGGCGCAGTCAGGAGAGAGCTGGGGTTGAGGTCAACATACCTCGGGTTCAAGCCTAGGAGCAGGTGTATTTTTTTTTAAGCAAATTTAGACTAGTAACTGATCTATGGACTATAGAGGCATATAGATGCGATTTTTGGATGAAGGAAAAAAAGAATTTGTAATTATAATAATAATCTTAGTAATAATAATTATTATAATAATTCGTCCTTACAGTGGGTACAAGTTTAAATTTTTAAATGTATAAAAGAATCACTTTATATCTGTTTATTGCATCAGGGCTTCTTGACTTTCTCGGGAACCTTGATTTCAACCAAATTCAACAAAAACCTTTTTTTTTTCACGACATCATAAAATGCTCTGGTTGAAATTATATCCTTTGTAGTGTCAGGGTTGGTTTTGACCCGGTCATAAAAATAAGATTATAAAGCAACTTTTGGAGCCAAAATAGAAATCACAAATGTACTTTCAGCCAACACAGCAGGGGGAGTTGACGGCGCACCAGGGGGAGGTGTCAGCAGATTCATGTTGGCGCAGTGTCACCATGTGGAATCACCTTTACATTATCATCATGATCAGAACCCACCTCCGGTGAAGGAAGGTATTTCTATGGAAAATTGTGGCTGTTGTCACCTTTTATATCATAAGACAATTTGTGCCTTTATTCTGTTATATGTTGACTGTACTTTGAGGGTGACAGAAGAAAGAAAATCAGATCATTTTAAATAGTTACCACTGGTGGGATCGAACCCACGCTTGCAAGTAAAACATGGATCACCGTGCATCTATGTCCTACCCTCTAACCACTCAGCCACTGACTTTCCTGTGACAGGGACACACAGTCTACTATCTGACATGTCTTGATTCACGGTTATTCCAGTCTAGTATAACTGGGGCGGTTCACCTGTCAAAGGATCACGCAGGTGTCCTAATGCCAGCTCAGGGAGGACGGAAACCTCCCGTGGAGCTGAAGGACAAAAGCTCGCTTGATCTTGATTTTCAGTATGAATACGGACCGTCAAATCGGAGCCTCACGATCCTTCTGACTTTTTGGCTTTTAAGCAGGTGTCAGAAAAGTTAACAAAAGGTCTCAGCTTATGTTTCTGAACAAGAACATCAAATATTACAGGTATAGATTCATTTAATGTGACACCTGCAGTTCACAAGGCGTCTTTCAGAAGCTTGTCAGACCTTCTCTGAGACGCAGCTAAGGTAAGCCTGACGTTTAGCCTGACTGGGACCAGGCTTGTCGCACTGGCTAATTTACCATGCTTACCAAACCACGCTAGCCTTAAGCCTCGTTTGTGGAACCCAACGCTCGCTAAAGTTAGCCAGGCTAACCCAAATAAGCCAGGCTTTGAGCTAAGCCAGCTTCGTGGAATACCCCCAAGCTCTTGCACACAGATATATTTTTTAAAACTCTGATTTATCATTCTAATAGTTTCAAAAGTAATAATTGATTTCCAATGGCTTGATTGGTTCTTATACAAATAACTTCTTAATTCATTTTTTTGTGTTGAGACCTGTTCTGTATTTCAATATGTTCATATTAAAGTCCTATTGCTGACATTTTTTTATTATTATTATTAGTTTTTATTTTTGCATTTTCTTGAAGAAAATATATGGGTCGAAAATGACCCGTAACACCACAGATGTTGTGAAAGTTAATCATTTTTAAATGAAAAAATAAATCAAGCAAATTAATTTCAGAGATGTTTTTCCCTGAGTAATATTCAGGGAACACAACATCCTTTCATTCATTTATATGATTCTCTTGAGATTCATTTTGCTTTTGCTTTTTAAATTGACATCAGGAGGGGGTGGGGGGGCAGAGACCTACAACCTACAACAAAAATATTAAACCCAACATTTTATGGATATGGAAACCTTACAAGGTAACCAAGAGATGAGAAAAAAATTGGATGATAAGATTTTGTTTTTGATGTATTTTAAAGCTGATTTAAGACAACAGAAACAGTAACAGAAAAGCTAACACAGGAGGAAGGTTAAAAAGGTTAAGGTAAGAAAAACATCACAATATTTACTGGCACATCAAAAGGGACACTTACTGGGTTCATGCAAAGGGAAAAAAATACAAAAAAAAAATACAAAAAAATCACAATATATTGTGACAGTGGAGGAGAGACCAGTCTGGACTGCAAGGTTTGCTTTTAACAAAAATCACAGTCTATTTACGTTAGGGAAACGGGTAGGGGAGAAAACACAACCAATCTTCTTCCCGGTCTGGGGTAGCCTCTAGTCTGCGGGGTCCAGACTGGTGTCCTCCTGGAGAGAGAGGCAAAAAAAGGGATGGGTTTTTTAAAGCTCACACTTTTTATTTCTGCCCTTCCTGGTCTCAGCCACCTGCTCCTCTCTCTTCTCTTCTCTCTTCTGTCTCCCTTTCCACTCCTCTCACCCCCCAGCACCCTCTGATCTTTGATTGTCTTCAGCTGGGCTCTCTCCAGCCTTGGGTCACCTGGCAGGGTAGGTACCTATGATATGACCCTGCCCAGCTGGTGTCTGCTCAGTCCTCCTCTCTGGCGCCCTCTGCTGGCCATGAGACACCAGTGGTGGGGGGAGACACCACAATATATTTGAGTAAACTGTGTTGAAGATGGCTTATCAAATTTGATACAGCGGGTATATAAGGTCATGTAACTCTGAAACAGTCAATGGCCATTTACTTGCATTTCATGCATTATGTCTAAAATCAAGCAACATACAGTCTTTTTATTTTCAAATGACATAGTTTGCTACATTTAGAGTTAAAACTTAGCTATGAAACTTGCTGTAAGCACGAACCAGAACTGGAGCTACGTTGCCCATGTGTACTGTCAGAAATGCAGAGTGCATCTTTGCTTAAACAAGGAGAGAAACTGTTTTCAGGCCTTCCACCATGCAAAATAAAAGGTTGTGAACTGCAAAATGAAAAAAATACTAAAATGTTGTTGTTGTTGTTGTTTTTTTCCAGACTTCCACCCAGCCAGTTCCATTGGTGGCTTTCTCACTACTGCATGATGGTAGCACTGTTTGTGTTTGGAAGTATAAATTTGTTAGTCATGTTAGTCATATAACTGCCCCCGTGACCTACTATAACTATATCAATATCTTTTGAGGTTCGTGCCCCTGGTAGGTGTTGACACACTTAAAACAAGTTTCGTGGGAAGATGGCCCACTGGACACTCCGTCGCGCCCTTGATGCAGAGTTAATAGACACATAGGAATGTGCATACTTACCAGCATACTTACAACAGCCCACAGTCTTCCTCCTTGGCCATTGGCTCTGCTCCTGGATGTAGACGGTTCGTTGAGTGTGCAGGAAGACGGAAGAGAATGGCTCGCCAGGAATGCCCTTCTCTAGGGATGCCACCGCAGTTCCCCAATACAAGCATATGTGGCTGACACAACATATCCAGTCCAGCTCCCAGACATGCCCAACCTGCCTGGACAATGGAGGGGCCACCAGTCCATCAGGGCTCAAACCTTTGGAATGCTCCACCCTCACGTGAAAACAAACCTCCAGCAAAAGACCCTGCCACGCTCACAGTCCAAACCTGGCTCACGCCACCCAGTACTGGGTCCAACAAGTGTGATCCCCTGGCCCTTCTGACACCTCGAGCTAAGGGCTTATTGACCTGGAAGTTCTGACACCCACTCAGCAAAGCCTCCGAACTGGTCTGTGCTGTAACCAGGGAACCTGGCCGGGTCGTAGGGGAACCCCATCCAGTCCGGGCGCCTAGACATGCCCAGCTTGCCTGGACAATAGAGGGGCCACCTTAGATCTACTCAGAGGGAGGTATTTCGCATGTGGCACCTTCAACATCCTGGCCCCCCTTGCCAGCTGTACATGAATAAGTCACACGGGCTGGGAAAAGTCCATCAGGGCTCATACCTTTGGAATGCTCCACCCTCAAGTGTGAACAAACCTCCAGCAGAAACCCCTGCCTCGCTCATAGAAGAAACCCGGCCTACGCCCCCCCAGTGGTGGGTCAAACACGAATATCCCCTGGCCCTTCTGACACCTCGAGCTAAGGGCTTATTGACCTGGAAGTCCTGACACCCACTCAGCAAAGCCTCCAGTTCTGGTCTGAGCTTGAACCAGGGAACCTGGCCGGGTCATAAGGGAACCCCATCCAGTCCGGGCGCCTAGACATGCCCAGCTTGCCAGGGCAATGGAGGGGCCACCTTAGATCTACCCAGAGGGAGGTATTTCGCATGTGGCCCCTTCAACATCCTGGCCCCCCTTGCCAGCTGTACATGAATAAGTCACACGGGCTGGGAAAAGTCCATCAGGGCTCATACCTTTGGAATGCTCCACCCTCAAGTGTGAACAAACCTCCAGCAGAAACCCCTGCCTCGCTCACAGTAGAAACCCGGCCTAAGCCCCCCAGTGGTGGGTCAAACACGAATAACCCCTGGCCCTTCTGACACCTCGAGCTAAGGGCTTATTGACCTGGAAGTCCTGACACCCACTCAGTAAAGCCTCCAGTTCTGGTCTGAGCTGGAACCAGGGAACCTGGCCGGGTCGTAGGGGAACCCCATCCAGTCCGGGCGCCTAGACATGCCCAGCTTGCCAGGGCAATGGAGGGGCCACCTTAGATCTACCCAGAGGGAGGTATTTCGCATGTGGCACCTTCAACATCCTGGCCCCCCTTGCCAGCTGTACATGAATAAGTCACACGGGCTGGGAAAAGTCCATCAGGGCTCAAACCTTTGGAATGCTCCACCCTCAAGTGTGAACAAACCTCCAGCAGAAACCCCTGCCTCGCTCATAGAAGAAACCCGGCCTACGTCCCCCAGTGGTGGGTCAAACACGAATAACCCCTGGCCCTTCTGACACCTCGAGCTAAGGGCTTATTGACCTGGAAGTCCTGACACCCACTCAGCAAAGCCTCCAGTTCTAGTCTGAGCTTGAACCAGGGAACCTGGCCGGGTCATAAGGGAACCCCATCCAGTCCGGGCGCCTAGACATGCCCAGCTTGCCAGGGCAATGGAGGGGCCACCTTAGATCTACCCAGAGGGAGGTATTTCGCATGTGGCACCTTCAACATCCTGGCCCCCCTTGCCAGCTGTACATGAATAAGTCACACGGGCTGGGAAAAGTCCATCAGGGCTCATACCTTTGTAATGCTCCACCCTCAAGTGTGAACAAACCTCCAGCAGAAACCCCTGCCTCGCTCACAGTAGAAACCCGGCCTAAGCCCCCCAGTGGTGGGTCCAACACAAATAACCCCTGGCCCTTCTGACACCTCGAGCTAAGGGCTTATTGACCTGGAAGTCCTGACACCCACTCAGTAAAGCCTCCAGTTCTGGTCTGAGCTGGAACCAGGGAACCTGGCCGGGTCGTAGGGGAACCCCATCCAGTCCGGGCGCCTAGACATGCCCAGCTTGCCTGGACAATGGAGGGGCCACCTTAGATCTACCCAGAGGGAGGTATTTCGCATGTGGCACCTTCAACATCCTGGCCCCCCTTGCCAGCTGTACATGAATAAGTCACACGGGCTGGGAAAAGTCCATCAGGGCTCAAACCTTTGGAATGCTCCACCCTCAAGTGTGAACAAACCTCCAGCAGAAACCCCTGCCTCGCTCATAGAAGAAACCCGGCCTACGTCCCCCAGTGGTGGGTCAAACACGAATAACCCCTGGCCCTTCTGACACCTCGAGCTAAGGGCTTATTGACCTGGAAGTCCTGACACCCACTCAGCAAAGCCTCCAGTTCTAGTCTGAGCTTGAACCAGGGAACCTGGCCGGGTCATAAGGGAACCCCATCCAGTCCTGGCGCCTAGACATGCCCAGCTTGCCAGGGCAATGGAGGGGCCACCTTAGATCTACCCAGAGGGAGGTATTTCACATGTGGCACCTTCAACATCCTGGCCCCCCTTGCCAGCTGTACATGAATAAGTCACACGGGCTGGGAAAAGTCCATCAGGGCTCATACCTTTGGAATGCTCCACCCTCAAGTGTGAACAAACCTCCAGCAGAAACCCCTGCCTCGCTCACAGTAGAAACCCGGCCTACGCCCCCCAGTGGTGGGTCCAACACAAATAACCCCTGGCCCTTCTGACACCTCGAGCTAAGGGCTTATTGACCTGGAGGTTCTGACACCCACTCAGCCAAGCCTCCAGTACCAGTCCGTGTCGGAACCAGGAGAACCTGGCTAGGTTGTAGCGGAACCTCCCCAGTCCGGGTGCCCAGATATGCCCAACCTGCCAGGGCAATGGAGGGGCCACCAGAGGGAGGTATTTCGCGTGTGGCCCCTTCAACTTCCTGGCACCTCTGTCGGTTGTGATAAACCAGAAGCAGGGACTGGGAACAGTCCTTCTTACTTTGACTTTAGCCTCCGGTGGGCAGTTCTGGAGCCTGACCTCGAGTTTCGTGTGGATATTAAGCCACTGTATGCATCAGCAACCAAGTCAAAAATACCACAGTGGTCCTGGGTCAGGCAGGTGCAGAAAAGAGTCACCCCACCATCATTGGCGTTAATCATTCCCTGAGAAATGGCTCTTTTAGGCGGGCATTCTCCACAGGTGGCAGGAACGCACAAACTCGCACAAAGCCTGAGGAGCAAATGGACTTTGGTGCAAACGGCAAGCGACAGTAGCAGCAGCGACATTAGCTCAGTGGGTAGAGAGAATGCTTGGGGACCGTGGGATCCGGGTTAAAAGCAATGATTTTCAATCAGTTGACTGAGAATTGTAACTGGACTCGATGCTTGTGAAAATGGACTTTAGCCTGAAAAAGCAGCAGTGATAACTCTTGGTCAGGTTCTGAAATCATGCCACACAAACACAAACACAGTATAGTCCAATTCACTGCCACTGGAGCTTGGGTTGTCTGTGTCACGAGATCCCTTGATCAAGCCCTCATTCAGGCCACAAACAAGTGAACAATGGGCTAGGGGATCACTGTCAGATGATCGCTCAGTGTGCAGCCACCTGAGCTCTCGCCAGAACCCCCTTGGTTCTAATTCAATCTCAGGCGGTACGCTTGGACCACGAACTGGGGGATATCTTGGAAACATTTACCCAGTTTTCAGCCCCCTGAGCCGGGCTGCTCTCTGGCCAGAACCCCCTTGGTTCTCATTCAATCTCAGGCGGTACGCTTGGACCACTAACTGGGGGATATCTTGGAAGCCATTTACCCAGTTTTCAGCCCCCTGAGCCGGGCTGCTCTCTGGCCAGAACCCCCTTGGTTCTCATTCAATCTCAGGCGGTACGCTTGGACCACGAACTGGGGGATATCTTGGAAGCCATTTACCCAGGTTTCAGCCCCCTGAGCCGGGCTGCTCTCTGGCCAGAACCCCCTTGGTTCTCATTCAATCTCAGGCGGTACGCTTGGACCACGAACCGGGGGATATCTTGGAAACATTTACCCAGAGCCGGGCTGCTCTCTGGCCAGAACCCCCTTGGTTCTCATTCAATCTCAGGCGGTACGCTTGGACCACGAACCGGGGGATATCTTGGAAGCATTTACCCAGTTTTCAGCCCCCTGAGCCGGGCTGCTCTCTGGCCAGAACCCCCTTGGTTCTCATTCAATCTCAGGCGGTACGCTTGGACCACGAACCGGGGGATATCTTGGAAGCATTTACCCAGTTTTCAGCCCCCTGAGCCGGGCTGCTCTCTGGCCAGAACCCCCTTGGTTCTCATTCAATCTCAGGCGGTACGCTTGGACCACGAACCGGGGGATATCTTGGAAACATTTACCCAGATCCGGGCTGCTCTCTGGCCAGAACCCCCTTGGTTCTCATTCAATC
The DNA here is from genome assembly GCF_033239565.1 of Halichoeres trimaculatus. Lineage (NCBI taxonomy): Eukaryota > Metazoa > Chordata > Actinopteri > Labriformes > Labridae > Halichoeres > Halichoeres trimaculatus. Next base: position 45,191 of record NW_027437223.1, on the reverse strand, counting down.
TCAGGCGGTACGCTTGGACCACGAACCGGGAGATATCTTGGAAACATTTACCCAGTTTTCAGCCCCCTGAGCCGGGCTGCTCTCTGGCCAGAACCCCCTTTGGTTCTCATTCAATCTCAGGTGGTACGCTTGGACCACGAACCGGGGGATATCTTGGAAACATTTACCCAGTTTTCAGCCCCCTGAGCCGGGCTGCTCTCTGGCCAGAACCCCCTTGGCATTCAAACTCAGGCAGCACGTGTGGACCATGAGCCAATTCGGGGTTCAGTGCCTTGCTCAAGGACACTAGGGCATGCGACTGCTGTCTGCTGGACTCGAACCCTGGACCTTTGGATTGAGAGGCGACCACTCTGCCACTGAGCTACAGCCCAGGGCAGAGCCACCTGAGCTGGGTTCTTCTCTAGAGCCAGACCCCTGAGGCCAGGGACACTTTCTGTGAGAGCCAGACCCTGAGGCCAGGGAGACTTTCTGCTAGAGCCAGGCCATAGTGCACAATTTGTGGACACATTGTTTTCAATGTCCCCCTGTTCTGCTCTGGAGGTCCCCTGTTTCTGAAAACGTGATTCTCAAAAATGGGATGATGGTGGTTAGCCGATGGGACGTCACACAGCCACCAAAACACAGTATAACCATTGCGTGCTATGGCTATTAGGTTCGAGGAGTAGCCCAATCATTGATGTTTGGTGCCCCTGGTAGGTTGGGCCGCTAACCAGGGGCTCAGAGAGGATGACACTTTGAAAATTTTCACTCTACTGCCAGCTCATACCCCTGGTAAGACGCCCTGCCGACCAGGCTAAAGTTAATTCCATGATGTTGAATGAAGTGCAGTGTAGTTTGGGATGCATCAGCTCTCAGCTGTCTGGAATCCATACCGACAATTACTTAGAACACAATATCTGTTAATAAAATTGTCCAACCTAAAATGTGTTTTTCTCCATTTTTGAAAGTGGAATTACTTTCGCTATTTTCAATTTTTTCTATTGAAAAAGATAAAATTACACACACAGCCAACTATATAAAATAAATAAATAAATGGAAAAAAAAAAAAATATATATATATATATATATATATATATATATATATATATATATATATATATATATATATATATATAGTGGTTCAATAATCACATCAGTTATGTTTTAAACTAACATCATGTCCATACCTACACAGTCATTGGATCTTTTGCTTGCACAACTTTTCGCAATACTGAATATTTCAACTTTCTTTACTCTACCAAGAAAAAACACTTATAACTGATCTATGGACAATAGAAGGAAGCTTGCACAGTCAAAAGCACAACTACGTTGGCGCAGTCAGGAGAGAGCTTGTGTTATGTCCAACAGATCCCGGGTTCAAGCCCAGAAGCGGGTGTATTTTTTTTTTTAAGCAAACTTAGACTAGTAACTGATCTATGGACTATAGAAAAAGCCGCTCAGTCAAAAGCACAACTACGTTGGCGCAGTCAGGAGAGAGCTTGGGTTGACTCCAATAGACCCCAGGTTCAAGCCCAGAAGCGGGTGTGTTTTTTTTGCAAACTTAGACTAGTAACTGATCTATGGACAATAGAAGGAAGCTTGCACAGTCAAAAGCACAACTACGTTGGCGCAGTCAGGAGAGAGCTTGGGTTGAGTCCAATAGACCCCAGGTTCAAGCCCAGAAGCGGGTGTGTTTTTTTTTTTTGGAAACTTAGACTAGTAACTGATCTATGGACAATAGAAGGAAGCTTGCACAGTCAAAAGCACAACTACGTTGGCGCAGTCAGGAGAGAGCTTGTGTTATGTCCAACAGATCCCGGGTTCAAGCCCAGAAGCGGGTGTGGTTTTTTTTTTTGCAAACTTAGACTAGTAACTGATCTATGGACAATAGAAGGAAGCTTGCACAGTCAAAAGCACAACTACGTTGGCGCAGTCAGGAGAGAGCTTGGGTTGAGTCCAATAGACCCCAGGTTCAAGCCCAGAAGCGGGTGTGTTTTTTTTTTTTGCAAACTTAGACTAGTAACTGATCTATGGACAATAGAAGGAAGCTTGCACAGTCAAAAGCACAACTACGTTGGCGCAGTCAGGAGAGAGCTTGGGTTGAGTCCAATAGACCCCAGGTTCAAGCCCAGAAGCGGGTGTGTTTTTTTTTTTTGCAAACTTAGACTAGTAACTGATCTATGGACAATAGAAGGAAGCTTGCACAGTCAAAAGCACAACTACGTTGGCGCAGTCAGGAGAGAGCTTGTGTTATGTCCAACAGATCCCGGGTTCAAGCCCAGAAGCGGGTGTATTTTTTTTTTAAGCAAACTTAGACTAGTAACTGATCTATGGACTATAGAAAAAGCCGCTCAGTCAAAAGCACAACTACGTTGGCGCAGTCAGGAGAGAGCTTGGGTTGACTTTAATAGACCCCAGGTTCAAGCCCAGAAGCGGGTGTGTTTTTTTTTTTTTTGCAAACTTAGACTAGTAACTGATCTATGGACAATAGAAGGAAGCTTGCACAGTCAAAAGCACAACTACGTTGGCGCAGTCAGGAGAGAGCTTGTGTTATGTCCAACAGATCCCGGGTTCAAGCCCAGAAGCGGGTGTGTTTTTTTTTTTTGCAAACTTAGACTAGTAACTGATCTATGGACAATAGAAGGAAGCTTGCACAGTCAAAAGCACAACTACGTTGGCGCAGTCAGGAGAGAGCTTGGGTTGAGTCCAATAGACCCCAGGTTCAAGCCCAGAAGCGGGTGTGTTTTTTTTTTTTGCAAACTTAGACTAGTAACTGATCTATGGACAATAGAAGGAAGCTTGCACAGTCAAAAGCACAACTACATTGGCGCAGTCAGGAGAGAGCTTGGGTTGAGTCCAATAGACCCCAGGTTCAAGCCCAGAAGCGGGTGTGTTTTTTTTTTTTTTGCAAACTTAGACTAGTAACTGATCTATGGACAATAGAAGGAAGCTTGCACAGTCAAAAGCACAACTACGTTGGCGCAGTCAGGAGAGAGCTTGTGTTATGTCCAACAGATCCCGGGTTCAAGCCCAGAAGCGGGTGTATTTTTTTTTTTAAGCAAACTTAGACTAGTAACTGATCTATGGACTATAGAAAAAGCCGCTCAGTCAAAAGCACAACTACGTTGGCGCAGTCAGGAGAAAGCTTGGGTTGAGTCCAATAGACCCCAGGTTCAAGCCCAGAAGCGGGTGTGTTTTTTTTTTTTGCAAACTTAGACTAGTAACTGATCTATGGACAATAGAAGGAAGCTTGCACAGTCAAAAGCACAACTATGTTGGCGCAGTCAGGAGAGAGCTTGGGTTGAGTCCAATAGACCCCAGGTTCAAGCCCAGAAGCGGGTGTGTTTTTTTTTTTTGCAAACTTAGACTAGTAACTGATCTATGGACAATAGAAGGAAGCTTGCACAGTCAAAAGCACAACTACGTTGGCGCAGTCAGAAGGCTTGTGTTATGTCCAACAGATCCCGGGTTCAAGCCCAGAAGCGGGTGTGTTTTTTTTTTTAAGCAAACTTAGACTAGTAACTGATCTATGGACAATAGAAGGAAGCTTGCACAGTCAAAAGCACAACTACGTTGGCGCAGTCAGGAGAGAGCTTGTGTTATGTCCAACAGATCCCGGGTTCAAGCCCAGAAGCGGGTGTGTTTTTTTTTTGTAAACTTAGACTAGTAACTGATCTATGGACTATAGAAGGAAGCTTGCACAGTCAAAAGCACAACTACGTTGGCGCAGTCAGGAGAGAGCTTGGGTTGAGTCCAATAGACCCCAGGTTCAAGCCCAGAAGCGGGTGTGTTTTTTTTTTTTGCAAACTTAGACTAGTAACTGATCTATGGACAATAGAAGGAAGCTTGCACAGTCAAAAGCAAAACTACGTTGGCGCAGTCAGGAGAGAGCTTGTGTTATGTCCAACAGATCCCGGGTTCAAGCCCAGAAGCGGGTGTATTTTTTTTTTTAAGCAAACTTAGACTTGTAACTGATCTATGGACTATAGAAGGAAGCTGCTCAGTCAAAGCACAACTCCGTTGGCGCAGTCAGGAGAGAGCTGGGGTTGAGGTCAACATACCTCGGGTTCAAGCCTAGGAGCAGGTGTATTTTTTTTTAAGCAAATTTAGACTAGTAACTGATCTATGGACTATAGAGGTATATAGATGCGATTTTTGGATGAAGGAAAAAAAGAATTTGTAATTATAATAATAATCTTAGTAATAATAATTATTATAATAATTCGTCCTTACAGTGGGTACAAGTTTAAATTTTTAAATGTATAAAAGAATCACTTTATATCTGTTTATTGCATCAGGGCTTCTTGACTTTCTCGGGAACCTTGATTTCAACCAAATTCAACAAAAACCTTTTTTTTTTCACGACATCATAAAATGCTCTGGTTGAAATTATATCCTTTGTAGTGTCAGGGTTGGTTTTGACCCGGTCATAAAAATAAGATTATAAAGCAACTTTTGGAGCCAAAATAGAAATCACAAATGTACTTTCAGCCAACACAGCAGGGGGAGTTGACGGCGCACCAGGGGGAGGTGTCAGCAGATTCATGTTGGCGCAGTGTCACCATGTGGAATCACCTTTACATTATCATCATGATCAGAACCCACCTCCGGTGAAGGAAGGTATTTCTATGGAAAATTGTGGCTGTTGTCACCTTTTATATCATAAGACAATTTGTGCCTTTATTCTGTTATATGTTGACTGTACTTTGAGGGTGACAGAAGAAAGAAAATCAGATCATTTTAAATAGTTACCACTGGTGGGATCGAACCCACGCTTGCAAGTAAAACATGGATCACCGTGCATCTATGTCCTACCCTCTAACCACTCAGCCACTGACTTTCCTGTGACAGGGACACACAGTCTACTATCTGACATGTCTTGATTCACGGTTATTCCAGTCTAGTATAACTGGGGCGGTTCACCTGTCAAAGGATCACGCAGGTGTCCTAATGCCAGCTCAGGGAGGACGGAAACCTCCCGTGGAGCTGAAGGACAAAAGCTCGCTTGATCTTGATTTTCAGTATGAATACGGACCGTCAAATCGGAGCCTCACGATCCTTCTGACTTTTTGGCTTTTAAGCAGGTGTCAGAAAAGTTAACAAAAGGTCTCAGCTTATGTTTCTGAACAAGAACATCAAATATTACAGGTATAGATTCATTTAATGTGACACCTGCAGTTCACAAGGCGTCTTTCAGAAGCTTGTCAGACCTTCTCTGAGACGCAGCTAAGGTAAGCCTGACGTTTAGCCTGACTGGGACCAGGCTTGTCGCACTGGCTAATTTACCATGCTTACCAAACCACGCTAGCCTTAAGCCTCGTTTGTGGAACCCAACGCTCGCTAAAGTTAGCCAGGCTAACCCAAATAAGCCAGGCTTTGAGCTAAGCCAGCTTCGTGGAATACCCCCAAGCTCTTGCACACAGATATATTTTTTAAAACTCTGATTTATCATTCTAATAGTTTCAAAAGTAATAATTGATTTCCAATGGCTTGATTGGTTCTTATACAAATAACTTCTTAATTCATTTTTTTGTGTTGAGACCTGTTCTGTATTTCAATATGTTCATATTAAAGTCCTATTGCTGACATTTTTTTATTATTATTATTAGTTTTTATTTTTGCATTTTCTTGAAGAAAATATATGGGTCGAAAATGACCCGTAACACCACAGATGTTGTGAAAGTTAATCATTTTTAAATGAAAAAATAAATCAAGCAAATTAATTTCAGAGATGTTTTTCCCTGAGTAATATTCAGGGAACACAACATCCTTTCATTCATTTATATGATTCTCTTGAGATTCATTTTGCTTTTGCTTTTTAAATTGACATCAGGAGGGGGTGGGGGGGCAGAGACCTACAACCTACAACAAAAATATTAAACCCAACATTTTATGGATATGGAAACCTTACAAGGTAACCAAGAGATGAGAAAAAAATTGGATGATAAGATTTTGTTTTTGATGTATTTTAAAGCTGATTTAAGACAACAGAAACAGTAACAGAAAAGCTAACACAGGAGGAAGGTTAAAAAGGTTAAGGTAAGAAAAACATCACAATATTTACTGGCACATCAAAAGGGACACTTACTGGGTTCATGCAAAGGGAAAAAAATACAAAAAAAAAATACAAAAAAATCACAATATATTGTGACAGTGGAGGAGAGACCAGTCTGGACTGCAAGGTTTGCTTTTAACAAAAATCACAGTCTATTTACGTTAGGGAAACGGGTAGGGGAGAAAACACAACCAATCTTCTTCCCGGTCTGGGGTAGCCTCTAGTCTGCGGGGTCCAGACTGGTGTCCTCCTGGAGAGAGAGGCAAAAAAAGGGATGGGTTTTTTAAAGCTCACACTTTTTATTTCTGCCCTTCCTGGTCTCAGCCACCTGCTCCTCTCTCTTCTCTTCTCTCTTCTGTCTCCCTTTCCACTCCTCTCACCCCCCAGCACCCTCTGATCTTTGATTGTCTTCAGCTGGGCTCTCTCCAGCCTTGGGTCACCTGGCAGGGTAGGTACCTATGATATGACCCTGCCCAGCTGGTGTCTGCTCAGTCCTCCTCTCTGGCGCCCTCTGCTGGCCATGAGACACCAGTGGTGGGGGGAGACACCACAATATATTTGAGTAAACTGTGTTGAAGATGGCTTATCAAATTTGATACAGCGGGTATATAAGGTCATGTAACTCTGAAACAGTCAATGGCCATTTACTTGCATTTCATGCATTATGTCTAAAATCAAGCAACATACAGTCTTTTTATTTTCAAATGACATAGTTTGCTACATTTAGAGTTAAAACTTAGCTATGAAACTTGCTGTAAGCACGAACCAGAACTGGAGCTACGTTGCCCATGTGTACTGTCAGAAATGCAGAGTGCATCTTTGCTTAAACAAGGAGAGAAACTGTTTTCAGGCCTTCCACCATGCAAAATAAAAGGTTGTGAACTGCAAAATGAAAAAAATACTAAAATGTTGTTGTTGTTGTTGTTTTTTTCCAGACTTCCACCCAGCCAGTTCCATTGGTGGCTTTCTCACTACTGCATGATGGTAGCACTGTTTGTGTTTGGAAGTATAAATTTGTTAGTCATGTTAGTCATATAACTGCCCCCGTGACCTACTATAACTATATCAATATCTTTTGAGGTTCGTGCCCCTGGTAGGTGTTGACACACTTAAAACAAGTTTCGTGGGAAGATGGCCCACTGGACACTCCGTCGCGCCCTTGATGCAGAGTTAATAGACACATAGGAATGTGCATACTTACCAGCATACTTACAACAGCCCACAGTCTTCCTCCTTGGCCATTGGCTCTGCTCCTGGATGTAGACGGTTCGTTGAGTGTGCAGGAAGACGGAAGAGAATGGCTCGCCAGGAATGCCCTTCTCTAGGGATGCCACCGCAGTTCCCCAATACAAGCATATGTGGCTGACACAACATATCCAGTCCAGCTCCCAGACATGCCCAACCTGCCTGGACAATGGAGGGGCCACCAGTCCATCAGGGCTCAAACCTTTGGAATGCTCCACCCTCACGTGAAAACAAACCTCCAGCAAAAGACCCTGCCACGCTCACAGTCCAAACCTGGCTCACGCCACCCAGTACTGGGTCCAACAAGTGTGATCCCCTGGCCCTTCTGACACCTCGAGCTAAGGGCTTATTGACCTGGAAGTTCTGACACCCACTCAGCAAAGCCTCCGAACTGGTCTGTGCTGTAACCAGGGAACCTGGCCGGGTCGTAGGGGAACCCCATCCAGTCCGGGCGCCTAGACATGCCCAGCTTGCCTGGACAATAGAGGGGCCACCTTAGATCTACCCAGAGGGAGGTATTTCGCATGTGGCCCCTTCAACATCCTGGCCCCCCTTGCCAGCTGTACATGAATAAGTCACACGGGCTGGGAAAAGTCCATCAGGGCTCAAACCTTTGGAATGCTCCACCCTCAAGTGTGAACAAACCTCCAGCAGAAACCCCTGCCTCGCTCACAGAAGAAACCCGGCCTACGCCCCCCAGTGGTGGGTCCAACACGAATAACCCCTGGCCCTTCTGACACCTCGAGCTAAGGGCTTATTGACCTGGAAGTCCTGACACCCACTCAGCAAAGCCTCCAGTTCTGGTCTGAGCTTGAACCAGGGAACCTGGCCGGGTCGTAGGGGAACCCCATCCAGTCCGGGCGCCTAGACATGCCCAGCTTGCCTGGACAATAGAGGGGCCACCTTAGATCTACCCAGAGGGAGGTATTTCGCATGTGGCCCCTTCAACATCCTGGCCCCCCTTGCCAGCTGTACATGAATAAGTCACACGGGCTGGGAAAAGTCCATCAGGGCTCAAACCTTTGTAATGCTCCACCCTCAAGTGTGAACAAACCTCCAGCAGAAACCCCTGCCTCGCTCACAGTAGAAACCCGGCCTACGCCCCCCAGTGGTGGGTCCAACACAAATAACCCCTGGCCCTTCTGACACCTCGAGCTAAGGGCTTATTGACCTGGAGATTCTGACACCCACTCAGCCAAGCCTCCAGTACCAGTCCGTGTCGGAACCAGGAGAACCTGGCTAGGTTGTAGCGGAACCTCCCCAGTCCGGGTGCCCAGATATGCCCAACCTGCCAGGGCAATGGAGGGGCCACCAGAGGGAGGTATTTCGCGTGTGGCCCCTTCAACTTCCTGGCACCTCTGTCGGTTGTGATAAACCAGAAGCAGGGACTGGGAACAGTCCTTCTTACTTTGACTTTAGCCTCCGGTGGGCAGTTCTGGAGCCTGACCTCGAGTTTCGTGTGGATATTAAGCCACTGTATGCATCAGCAACCAAGTCAAAAATACCACAGTGGTCCTGGGTCAGGCAGGTGCAGAAAAGAGTCACCCCACCATCATTGGCGTTAATCATTCCCTGAGAAATGGCTCTTTTAGGCGGGCATTCTCCACAGGTGGCAGGAACGCACAAACTCGCACAAAGCCTGAGGAGCAAATGGACTTTGGTGCAAACGGCAAGCGACAGTAGCAGCAGCGACATTAGCTCAGTGGGTAGAGAGAATGCTTGGGGACCGTGGGATCCGGGTTAAAAGCAATGATTTTCAATCAGTTGACTGAGAATTGTAACTGGACTCGATGCTTGTGAAAATGGACTTTAGCCTGAAAAAGCAGCAGTGATAACTCTTGGTCAGGTTCTGAAATCATGCCACACAAACACAAACACAGTATAGTCCAATTCACTGCCACTGGAGCTTGGGTTGTCTGTGTCACGAGATCCCTTGATCAAGCCCTCATTCAGGCCACAAACAAGTGAACAATGGGCTAGGGGATCACTGTCAGATGATCGCTCAGTGTGCAGCCACCTGAGCTCTCGCCAGAACCCCCTTGGTTCTAATTCAATCTCAGGCGGTACGCTTGGACCACGAACTGGGGGATATCTTGGAAACATTTACCCAGTTTTCAGCCCCCTGAGCCGGGCTGCTCTCTGGCCAGAACCCCCTTGGTTCTCATTCAATCTCAGGCGGTACGCTTGGACCACTAACTGGGGGATATCTTGGAAGCCATTTACCCAGTTTTCAGCCCCCTGAGCCGGGCTGCTCTCTGGCCAGAACCCCCTTGGTTCTCATTCAATCTCAGGCGGTACGCTTGGACCACGAACTGGGGGATATCTTGGAAGCCATTTACCCAGGTTTCAGCCCCCTGAGCCGGGCTGCTCTCTGGCCAGAACCCCCTTGGTTCTCATTCAATCTCAGGCGGTACGCTTGGACCACCAACTGGGGGATATCTTGGAAGCATTTACACAGTTTTCAGCCCCCTGAGCCGGGCTGCTCTCTGGCCAGAACCCCCTTGGTTCTCATTCAATCTCAGGCAGTACGCTTGGACCACGAACCGGGGGATATCTTGGAAACATTTACCCAGAGCCGGGCTGCTCTCTGGCCAGAACCCCCTTGGTTCTCATTCAATCTCAGGCAGTACGCTTGGACCACGAACCGGGGGATATCTTGGAAGCATTTACCCAGTTTTCAGCCCCCTGAGCCGGGCTGCTCTCTGGCCAGAACCCCCTTGGTTCTCATTCAATCTCAGGCGGTACGCTTGGACCACGAACTGGGGGATATCTTGGAAGCCATTTACCCAGGTTTCAGCCCCCTGAGCCGGGCTGCTCTCTGGCCAGAACCCCCTTGGTTCTCATTCAATCTCAGGCGGTACGCTTGGACCACCAACTGGGGGATATCTTGGAAGCATTTACACAGTTTTCAGCCCCCTGAGCCGGGCTGCTCTCTGGCCAGAACCCCCTTGGTTCTCATTCAATCTCAGGCGGTACGCTTGGACCACGAACCGGGGGATATCTTGGAAACATTTACCCAGATCCGGGCTGCTCTCTGGCCAGAACCCCCTTGGTTCTCATTCAATCTCAGGCGGTACGCTTGGACCACGAACCGGGAGATATCTTGGAAACATTTACCCAGTTTTCAGCCCCCTGAGCCGGGCTGCTCTCTGGCCAGAACCCCCTTTGGTTCTCATTCAATCTCAGGTGGTACGCTTGGACCACGAACCGGGGGATATCTTGGAAACATTTACCCAGTTTTCAGCCCCCTGAGCCGGGCTGCTCTCTGGCCAGAACCCCCTTGGCATTCAAACTCAGGCAGCACGTGTGGACCATGAGCCAATTCGGGGTTCAGTGCCTTGCTCAAGGACACTAGGGCATGCGACTGCTGTCTGCTGGACTCGAACCCTGGACCTTTGGATTGAGAGGCGACCACTCTGCCACTGAGCTACAGCCCAGGGCAGAGCCACCTGAGCTGGGTTCTTCTCTAGAGCCAGACCCCTGAGGCCAGGGACACTTTTTGTGAGAGCCAGACCCTGAGGCCAGGGAGACTTTCTGCTAGAGCCAGGCCATAGTGCACAATTTGTGGACACATTGTTTTCAATGTCCCCCTGTTCTGCTCTGGAGGTCCCCTGTTTCTGAAAACGTGATTCTCAAAAATGGGATGATGGTGGTTAGCCGATGGGACGTCACACAGCCACCAAAACACAGTATAACCATTGCGTGCTATGGCTATTAGGTTCGAGGAGTAGCCCAATCATTGATGTTTGGTGCCCCTGGTAGGTTGGGCCGCTAACCAGGGGCTCAGAGAGGATGACACTTTGAAAATTTTCACTCTACTGCCAGCTCATACCCCTGGTAAGACGCCCTGCCGACCAGGCTAAAGTTAATTCCATGATGTTGAATGAAGTGCAGTGTAGTTTGGGATGCATCAGCTCTCAGCTGTCTGGAATCCATACCGACAATTACTTAGAACACAATATCTGTTAATAAAATTGTCCAACCTAAAATGTGTTTTTCTCCATTTTTGAAAGTGGAATTACTTTCGCTATTTTCAATTTTTTCTATTGAAAAAGATAAAATTACACACACAGCCAACTATATAAAATAAATAAATAAATGAAAAAAAAAAAATATATATATATATATATATATATATATATATATATATATATATATATATATATATATATATATATATATATATATAGTGGTTCAATAATCACATCAGTTATGTTTTAAACTAACATCATGTCCATACCTACACAGTCATTGGATCTTTTGCTTGCACAACTTTTCGCAATACTGAATATTTCAACTTTCTTTACTCTACCAAGAAAAAACACTTATAACTGATCTATGGACAATAGAAGGAAGCTTGCACAGTCAAAAGCACAACTACGTTGGCGCAGTCAGGAGAGAGCTTGTGTTATGTCCAACAGATCCCGGGTTCAAGCCCAGAAGCGGGTGTATTTTTTTTTTTAAGCAAACTTAGACTAGTAACTGATCTATGGACTATAGAAAAAGCCGCTCAGTCAAAAGCACAACTACGTTGGCGCAGTCAGGAGAGAGCTTGGGTTGACTCCAATAGACCCCAGGTTCAAGCCCAGAAGCGGGTGTGTTTTTTTTTTTTTTGCAAACTTAGACTAGTAACTGATCTATGGACAATAGAAGGAAGCTTGCACAGTCAAAAGCACAACTACGTTGGCGCAGTCAGGAGAGAGCTTGGGTTGAGTCCAATAGACCCCAGGTTCAAGCCCAGAAGCGGGTGTGTTTTTTTTTTTTGGAAACTTAGACTAGTAACTGATCTATGGACAATAGAAGGAAGCTTGCACAGTCAAAAGCACAACTACGTTGGCGCAGTCAGGAGAGAGCTTGTGTTATGTCCAACAGATCCCGGGTTCAAGTCCAGAAGCGGGTGTGGTTTTTTTTTTGCAAACTTAGACTAGTAACTGATCTATGGACAATAGAAGGAAGCTTGCACAGTCAAAAGCACAACTACGTTGGCGCAGTCAGGAGAGAGCTTGGGTTGAGTCCAATAGACCCCAGGTTCAAGCCCAGAAGCGGGTGTGTTTTTTTTTTTTGCAAACTTAGACTAGTAACTGATCTATGGACAATAGAAGGAAGCTTGCACAGTCAAAAGCACAACTACGTTGGCGCAGTCAGGAGAGAGCTTTGGTTGAGTCCAATAGACCCCAGGTTCAAGCCCAGAAGCGGGTGTGTTTTTTTTTTTTGCAAACTTAGACTAGTAACTGATCTATGGACAATAGAAGGAAGCTTGCACAGTCAAAAGCACAACTACGTTGGCGCAGTCAGGAGAGAGCTTGTGTTATGTCCAACAGATCCCGGGTTCAAGCCCAGAAGCGGGTGTATTTTTTTTTTAAGCAAACTTAGACTAGTAACTGATCTATGGACTATAGAAAAAGCCGCTCAGTCAAAAGCACAACTACGTTGGCGCAGTCAGGAGAGAGCTTGGGTTGACTCCAATAGACCCCAGGTTCAAGCCCAGAAGCGGGTGTGTTTTTTTTTTTTTTGCAAACTTAGACTAGTAACTGATCTATGGACAATAGAAGGAAGCTTGCACAGTCAAAAGCACAACTACGTTGGCGCAGTCAGGAGAGAGCTTGTGTTATGTCCAACAGATCCCGGGTTCAAGCCCAGAAGCGGGTGTGTTTTTTTTTTTTGCAAACTTAGACTAGTAACTGATCTATGGACAATAGAAGGAAGCTTGCACAGTCAAAAGCACAACTACGTTGGCGCAGTCAGGAGAGAGCTTGGGTTGAGTCCAATAGACCCCAGGTTCAAGCCCAGAAGCGGGTGTGTTTTTTTTTTGTTGCAAACTTAGACTAGTAACTGATCTATGGACAATAGAAGGAAGCTTGCACAGTCAAAAGCACAACTACATTGGCGCAGTCAGGAGAGAGCTTGGGTTGAGTCCAATAGACCCCAGGTTCAAGCCCAGAAGCGGGTGTGTTTTTTTTTTTTTGTAAACTTAGACTAGTAACTGATCTATGGACAATAGAAGGAAGCTTGCACAGTCAAAAGCACAACTACGTTGGCGCAGTCAGGAGAGAGCTTGTGTTATGTCCAACAGATCCCGGGTTCAAGCCCAGAAGCGGGTGTATTTTTTTTTTTAAGCAAACTTAGACTAGTAACTGATCTATGGACTATAGAAAAAGCCGCTCAGTCGAAAGCACAACTACGTTGGCGCAGTCAGGAGAAAGCTTGGGTTGAGTCCAATAGACCCCAGGTTCAAGCCCAGAAGCGGGTGTGTTTTTTTTTTTTTTGCAAACTTAGACTAGTAACTGATCTATGGACAATAGAAGGAAGCTTGCACAGTCAAAAGCACAACTATGTTGGCGCAGTCAGGAGAGAGCTTGGGTTGAGTCCAATAGACCCCAGGTTCAAGCCCAGAAGCGGGTGTGTTTTTTTTTTTTGCAAACTTAGACTAGTAACTGATCTATGGACAATAGAAGGAAGCTTGCACAGTCAAAAGCACAACTACGTTGGCGCAGTCAGAAGGCTTGTGTTATGTCCAACAGATCCCGGGTTCAAGCCCAGAAGCGGGTGTGTTTTTTTTTTGTTGCAAACTTAGACTAGTAACTGATCTATGGACAATAGAAGGAAGCTTGCACAGTCAAAAGCACAACTACGTTGGCGCAGTCAGGAGAGAGCTTGTGTTATGTCCAACAGATCCCGGGTTCAAGCCCAGAAGCGGGTGTGTTTTTTTTTTGTAAACTTAGACTAGTAACTGATCTATGGACTATAGAAGGAAGCTTGCACAGTCAAAAGCACAACTACGTTGGCGCAGTCAGGAGAGAGCTTGGGTTGAGTCCAATAGACCCCAGGTTCAAGCCCAGAAGCGGGTGTGTTTTTTTTTTTTGCAAACTTAGACTAGTAACTGATCTATGGACAATAGAAGGAAGCTTGCACAGTCAAAAGCAAAACTACGTTGGCGCAGTCAGGAGAGAGCTTGTGTTATGTCCAACAGATCCCGGGTTCAAGCCCAGAAGCGGGTGTATTTTTTTTTTTAAGCAAACTTAGACTTGTAACTGATCTATGGACTATAGAAGGAAGCTGCTCAGTCAAAGCACAACTCCGTTGGCGCAGTCAGGAGAGAGCTGGGGTTGAGGTCAACATACCTCGGGTTCAAGCCTAGGAGCAGGTGTATTTTTTTTTAAGCAAATTTAGACTAGTAACTGATCTATGGACTATAGAGGTATATAGATGCGATTTTTGGATGAAGGAAAAAAAGAATTTGTAATTATAATAATAATCTTAGTAATAATAATTATTATAATAATTCGTCCTTACAGTGGGTACAAGTTTAAATTTTTAAATGTATAAAAGAATCACTTTATATCTGTTTATTGCATCAGGGCTTCTTGACTTTCTCGGGAACCTTGATTTCAACCAAATTCAACAAAAACCTTTTTTTTTTCACGACATCATAAAATGCTCTGGTTGAAATTATATCCTTTGTAGTGTCAGGGTTGGTTTTGACCCGGTCATAAAAATAAGATTATAAAGCAACTTTTGGAGCCAAAATAGAAATCACAAATGTACTTTCAGCCAACACAGCAGGGGGAGTTGACGGCGCACCAGGGGGAGGTGTCAGCAGATTCATGTTGGCGCAGTGTCACCATGTGGAATCACCTTTACATTATCATCATGATCAGAACCCACCTCCGGTGAAGGAAGGTATTTCTATGGAAAATTGTGGCTGTTGTCACCTTTTATATCATAAGACAATTTGTGCCTTTATTCTGTTATATGTTGACTGTACTTTGAGGGTGACAGAAGAAAGAAAATCAGATCATTTTAAATAGTTACCACTGGTGGGATCGAACCCACGCTTGCAAGTAAAACATGGATCACCGTGCATCTATGTCCTACCCTCTAACCACTCAGCCACTGACTTTCCTGTGACAGGGACACACAGTCTACTATCTGACATGTCTTGATTCACGGTTATTCCAGTCTAGTATAACTGGGGCGGTTCACCTGTCAAAGGATCACGCAGGTGTCCTAATGCCAGCTCAGGGAGGACGGAAACCTCCCGTGGAGCTGAAGGACAAAAGCTCGCTTGATCTTGATTTTCAGTATGAATACGGACCGTCAAATCGGAGCCTCACGATCCTTCTGACTTTTTGGCTTTTAAGCAGGTGTCAGAAAAGTTAACAAAAGGTCTCAGCTTATGTTTCTGAACAAGAACATCAAATATTACAGGTATAGATTCATTTAATGTGACACCTGCAGTTCACAAGGCGTCTTTCAGAAGCTTGTCAGACCTTCTCTGAGACGCAGCTAAGGTAAGCCTGACGTTTAGCCTGACTGGGACCAGGCTTGTCGCACTGGCTAATTTACCATGCTTACCAAACCACGCTAGCCTTAAGCCTCGTTTGTGGAACCCAACGCTCGCTAAAGTTAGCCAGGCTAACCCAAATAAGCCAGGCTTTGAGCTAAGCCAGCTTCGTGGAATACCCCCAAGCTCTTGCACACAGATATATTTTTTAAAACTCTGATTTATCATTCTAATAGTTTCAAAAGTAATAATTGATTTCCAATGGCTTGATTGGTTCTTATACAAATAACTTCTTAATTCATTTTTTTGTGTTGAGACCTGTTCTGTATTTCAATATGTTCATATTAAAGTCCTATTGCTGACATTTTTTTATTATTATTATTAGTTTTTATTTTTGCATTTTCTTGAAGAAAATATATGGGTCGAAAATGACCCGTAACACCACAGATGTTGTGAAAGTTAATCATTTTTAAATGAAAAAATAAATCAAGCAAATTAATTTCAGAGATGTTTTTCCCTGAGTAATATTCAGGGAACACAACATCCTTTCATTCATTTATATGATTCTCTTGAGATTCATTTTGCTTTTGCTTTTTAAATTGACATCAGGAGGGGGTGGGGGGGCAGAGACCTACAACCTACAACAAAAATATTAAACCCAACATTTTATGGATATGGAAACCTTACAAGGTAACCAAGAGATGAGAAAAAAATTGGATGATAAGATTTTGTTTTTGATGTATTTTAAAGCTGATTTAAGACAACAGAAACAGTAACAGAAAAGCTAACACAGGAGGAAGGTTAAAAAGGTTAAGGTAAGAAAAACATCACAATATTTACTGGCACATCAAAAGGGACACTTACTGGGTTCATGCAAAGGGAAAAAAATACAAAAAAAAAATACAAAAAAATCACAATATATTGTGACAGTGGAGGAGAGACCAGTCTGGACTGCAAGGTTTGCTTTTAACAAAAATCACAGTCTATTTACGTTAGGGAAACGGGTAGGGGAGAAAACACAACCAATCTTCTTCCCGGTCTGGGGTAGCCTCTAGTCTGCGGGGTCCAGACTGGTGTCCTCCTGGAGAGAGAGGCAAAAAAAGGGATGGGTTTTTTAAAGCTCACACTTTTTATTTCTGCCCTTCCTGGTCTCAGCCACCTGCTCCTCTCTCTTCTCTTCTCTCTTCTGTCTCCCTTTCCACTCCTCTCACCCCCCAGCACCCTCTGATCTTTGATTGTCTTCAGCTGGGCTCTCTCCAGCCTTGGGTCACCTGGCAGGGTAGGTACCTATGATATGACCCTGCCCAGCTGGTGTCTGCTCAGTCCTCCTCTCTGGCGCCCTCTGCTGGCCATGAGACACCAGTGGTGGGGGGAGACACCACAATATATTTGAGTAAACTGTGTTGAAGATGGCTTATCAAATTTGATACAGCGGGTATATAAGGTCATGTAACTCTGAAACAGTCAATGGCCATTTACTTGCATTTCATGCATTATGTCTAAAATCAAGCAACATACAGTCTTTTTATTTTCAAATGACATAGTTTGCTACATTTAGAGTTAAAACTTAGCTATGAAACTTGCTGTAAGCACGAACCAGAACTGGAGCTACGTTGCCCATGTGTACTGTCAGAAATGCAGAGTGCATCTTTGCTTAAACAAGGAGAGAAACTGTTTTCAGGCCTTCCACCATGCAAAATAAAAGGTTGTGAACTGCAAAATGAAAAAAATACTAAAATGTTGTTGTTGTTGTTGTTTTTTTCCAGACTTCCACCCAGCCAGTTCCATTGGTGGCTTTCTCACTACTGCATGATGGTAGCACTGTTTGTGTTTGGAAGTATAAATTTGTTAGTCATGTTAGTCATATAACTGCCCCCGTGACCTACTATAACTATATCAATATCTTTTGAGGTTCGTGCCCCTGGTAGGTGTTGACACACTTAAAACAAGTTTCGTGGGAAGATGGCCCACTGGACACTCCGTCGCGCCCTTGATGCAGAGTTAATAGACACATAGGAATGTGCATACTTACCAGCATACTTACAACAGCCCACAGTCTTCCTCCTTGGCCATTGGCTCTGCTCCTGGATGTAGACGGTTCGTTGAGTGTGCAGGAAGACGGAAGAGAATGGCTCGCCAGGAATGCCCTTCTCTAGGGATGCCACCGCAGTTCCCCAATACAAGCATATGTGGCTGACACAACATATCCAGTCCAGCTCCCAGACATGCCCAACCTGCCTGGACAATGGAGGGGCCACCAGTCCATCAGGGCTCAAACCTTTGGAATGCTCCACCCTCACGTGAAAACAAACCTCCAGCAAAAGACCCTGCCACGCTCACAGTCCAAACCTGGCTCACGCCACCCAGTACTGGGTCCAACAAGTGTGATCCCCTGGCCCTTCTGACACCTCGAGCTAAGGGCTTATTGACCTGGAAGTTCTGACACCCACTCAGCAAAGCCTCCGAACTGGTCTGTGCTGTAACCAGGGAACCTGGCCGGGTCGTAGGGGAACCCCATCCAGTCCGGGCGCCTAGACATGCCCAGCTTGCCTGGACAATAGAGGGGCCACCTTAGATCTACCCAGAGGGAGGTATTTCGCATGTGGCCCCTTCAACATCCTGGCCCCCCTTGCCAGCTGTACATGAATAAGTCACACGGGCTGGGAAAAGTCCATCAGGGCTCAAACCTTTGGAATGCTCCACCCTCAAGTGTGAACAAACCTCCAGCAGAAACCCCTGCCTCGCTCACAGAAGAAACCCGGCCTACGCCCCCCAGTGGTGGGTCCAACACGAATAACCCCTGGCCCTTCTGACACCTCGAGCTAAGGGCTTATTGACCTGGAAGTCCTGACACCCACTCAGCAAAGCCTCCAGTTCTGGTCTGAGCTTGAACCAGGGAACCTGGCCGGGTCGTAGGGGAACCCCATCCAGTCCGGGCGCCTAGACATGCCCAGCTTGCCTGGACAATAGAGGGGCCACCTTAGATCTACCCAGAGGGAGGTATTTCGCATGTGGCCCCTTCAACATCCTGGCCCCCCTTGCCAGCTGTACATGAATAAGTCACACGGGCTGGGAAAAGTCCATCAGGGCTCAAACCTTTGGAATGCTCCACCCTCAAGTGTGAACAAACCTCCAGCAGAAACCCCTGCCTCGCTCATAGAAGAAACCCGGCCTACGCCCCCCAGTGGTGGGTCAAACACGAATAACCCCTGGCCCTTCTGACACCTCGAGCTAAGGGCTTATTGACCTGGAAGTCCTGACACCCACTCAGCAAAGCCTCCAGTTCTGGTCTGAGCTTGAACCAGGGAACCTGGCCGGGTCATAAGGGAACCCCATCCAGTCCGGGCGCCTAGACATGCCCAGCTTGCCAGGGCAATGGAGGGGCCACCTTAGATCTACCCAGAGGGAGGTATTTCGCATGTGGCCCCTTCAACATCCTGGCCCCCCTTGCCAGCTGTACATGAATAAGTCACACGGGCTGGGAAAAGTCCATCAGGGCTCATACCTTTGGAATGCTCCACCCTCAAGTGTGAACAAACCTCCAGCAGAAACCCCTGCCTCGCTCACAGTAGAAACCCGGCCTACGCCCCCCAGTGGTGGGTCAAACACGAATAACCCCTGGCCCTTCTGACACCTCGAGCTAAGGGCTTATTGACCTGGAAGTCCTGACACCCACTCAGCAAAGCCTCCAGTTCTGGTCTGAGCTGGAACCAGGGAACCTGGCCGGGTCGTAGGGGAACCTCATCCAGTCCGGGCACCTAGACATGCCCAGCCTGCCAGGGCAATGGAGGGGCCACCTTAGATCTACTCAGAGGGAGGTATTTCGCATGTGGCACCTTCAACATCCTGGCCCCCCTTGCCAGCTGTACATGAATAAGTCACACGGGCTGGGAAAAGTCCATCAGGGCTCATACCTTTGGAATGCTCCACCCTCAAGTGTGAACAAACCTCCAGCAGAAACCCCTGCCTCGCTCATAGAAGAAACCCGGCCTACGCCCCCCCAGTGGTGGGTCAAACACGAATATCCCCTGGCCCTTCTGACACCTCGAGCTAAGGGCTTATTGACCTGGAAGTCCTGACACCCACTCAGCAAAGCCTCCAGTTCTGGTCTGAGCTTGAACCAGGGAACCTGGCCGGGTCATAAGGGAACCCCATCCAGTCCGGGCGCCTAGACATGCCCAGCTTGCCAGGGCAATGGAGGGGCCACCTTAGATCTACCCAGAGGGAGGTATTTCGCATGTGGCCCCTTCAACATCCTGGCCCCCCTTGCCAGCTGTACATGAATAAGTCACACGGGCTGGGAAAAGTCCATCAGGGCTCATACCTTTGGAATGCTCCACCCTCAAGTGTGAACAAACCTCCAGCAGAAACCCCTGCCTCGCTCACAGTAGAAACCCGGCCTAAGCCCCCCAGTGGTGGGTCAAACACGAATAACCCCTGGCCCTTCTGACACCTCGAGCTAAGGGCTTATTGACCTGGAAGTCCTGACACCCACTCAGTAAAGCCTCCAGTTCTGGTCTGAGCTGGAACCAGGGAACCTGGCCGGGTCGTAGGGGAACCCCATCCAGTCCGGGCGCCTAGACATGCCCAGCTTGCCAGGGCAATGGAGGGGCCACCTTAGATCTACCCAGAGGGAGGTATTTCGCATGTGGCACCTTCAACATCCTGGCCCCCCTTGCCAGCTGTACATGAATAAGTCACACGGGCTGGGAAAAGTCCATCAGGGCTCAAACCTTTGGAATGCTCCACCCTCAAGTGTGAACAAACCTCCAGCAGAAACCCCTGCCTCGCTCATAGAAGAAACCCGGCCTACGTCCCCCAGTGGTGGGTCAAACACGAATAACCCCTGGCCCTTCTGACACCTCGAGCTAAGGGCTTATTGACCTGGAAGTCCTGACACCCACTCAGCAAAGCCTCCAGTTCTAGTCTGAGCTTGAACCAGGGAACCTGGCCGGGTCATAAGGGAACCCCATCCAGTCCGGGCGCCTAGACATGCCCAGCTTGCCAGGGCAATGGAGGGGCCACCTTAGATCTACCCAGAGGGAGGTATTTCGCATGTGGCACCTTCAACATCCTGGCCCCCCTTGCCAGCTGTACATGAATAAGTCACACGGGCTGGGAAAAGTCCATCAGGGCTCATACCTTTGTAATGCTCCACCCTCAAGTGTGAACAAACCTCCAGCAGAAACCCCTGCCTCGCTCACAGTAGAAACCCGGCCTACGCCCCCCAGTGGTGGGTCCAACACAAATAACCCCTGGCCCTTCTGACACCTCGAGCTAAGGGCTTATTGACCTGGAGGTTCTGACACCCACTCAGCCAAGCCTCCAGTACCAGTCCGTGTCGGAACCAGGAGAACCTGGCTAGGTTGTAGCGGAACCTCCCCAGTCCGGGTGCCCAGATATGCCCAACCTGCCAGGGCAATGGAGGGGCCACCAGAGGGAGGTATTTCGCGTGTGGCCCCTTCAACTTCCTGGCACCTCTGTCGGTTGTGATAAACCAGAAGCAGGGACTGGGAACAGTCCTTCTTACTTTGACTCTAGCCTCCGGTGGGCAGTTCTGGAGCCTGACCTCGAGTTTCGTGTGGATATTAAGCCACTGTATGCATCAGCAACCAAGTCAAAAATACCACAGTGGTCCTGGGTCAGGCAGGTGCAGAAAAGAGTCACCCCACCATCATTGGCGTTAATCATTCCCTGAGAAATGGCTCTTTTAGGCGGGCATTCTCCACAGGTGGCAGGAACGCACAAACTCGCACAAAGCCTGAGGAGCAAATGGACTTTGGTGCAAACGGCAAGCGACAGTAGCAGCAGCGACATTAGCTCAGTGGGTAGAGAGAATGCTTGGGGACCGTGGGATCCGGGTTAAAAGCAATGATTTTCAATCAGTTGACTGAGAATTGTAACTGGACTCGATGCTTGTGAAAATGGACTTTAGCCTGAAAAAGCAGCAGTGATAACTCTTGGTCAGGTTCTGAAATCATGCCACACAAACACAAACACAGTATAGTCCAATTCACTGCCACTGGAGCTTGGGTTGTCTGTGTCACGAGATCCCTTGATCAAGCCCTCATTCAGGCCACAAACAAGTGAACAATGGGCTAGGGGATCACTGTCAGATGATCGCTCAGTGTGCAGCCACCTGAGCTCTCGCCAGAACCCCCTTGGTTCTAATTCAATCTCAGGCGGTACGCTTGGACCACGAACTGGGGGATATCTTGGAAACATTTACCCAGTTTTCAGCCCCCTGAGCCGGGCTGCTCTCTGGCCAGAACCCCCTTGGTTCTCATTCAATCTCAGGCGGTACGCTTGGACCACTAACTGGGGGATATCTTGGAAGCCATTTACCCAGTTTTCAGCCCCCTGAGCCGGGCTGCTCTCTGGCCAGAACCCCCTTGGTTCTCATTCAATCTCAGGCGGTACGCTTGGACCACGAACTGGGGGATATCTTGGAAGCCATTTACCCAGGTTTCAGCCCCCTGAGCCGGGCTGCTCTCTGGCCAGAACCCCCTTGGTTCTCATTCAATCTCAGGCGGTACGCTTGGACCACCAACTGGGGGATATCTTGGAAGCATTTACACAGTTTTCAGCCCCCTGAGCCGGGCTGCTCTCTGGCCAGAACCCCCTTGGTTCTCATTCAATCTCAGGCGGTACGCTTGGACCACGAACCGGGGGATATCTTGGAAGCATTTACCCAGTTTTCAGCCCCCTGAGCCGGGCTGCTCTCTGGCCAGAACCCCCTTGGTTCTCATTCAATCTCAGGCGGTACGCTTGGACCACGAACCGGGGGATATCTTGGAAACATTTACCCAGAGCCGGGCTGCTCTCTGGCCAGAACCCCCTTGGTTCTCATTCAATCTCAGGCGGTACGCTTGGACCACGAACCGGGGGATATCTTGGAAGCATTTACCCAGTTTTCAGCCCCCTGAGCCGGGCTGCTCTCTGGCCAGAACCCCCTTGGTTCTCATTCAATCTCAGGCGGTACGCTTGGACCACGAACCGGGGGATATCTTGGAAGCATTTACCCAGTTTTCAGCCCCCTGAGCCGGGCTGCTCTCTGGCCAGAACCCCCTTGGTTCTCATTCAATCTCAGGCGGTACGCTTGGACCACGAACCGGGGGATATCTTGGAAGCATTTACCCAGTTTTCAGCCCCCTGAGCCGGGCTGCTCTCTGGCCAGAACCCCCTTGGTTCTCATTCAATCTCAGGCGGTACGCTTGGACCACGAACCGGGGGATATCTTGGAAGCATTTACCCAGTTTTCAGCCCCCTGAGCCGGGCTGCTCTCTGGCCAGAACCCCCTTGGTTCTCATTCAATCTCAGGCGGTACGCTTGGACCACGAACCGGGGGATATCTTGGAAGCATTTACCCAGTTTTCAGCCCCCTGAGCCAGGCTGCTCTCTGGCCAGAACCCCCTTGGTTCTCATTCAATCTCAGGCGGTACGCTTGGACCACGAACCGGGGGATATCTTGGAAACATTTACCCAGTTTTCAGCCCCCTGAGCCGGGCTGCTCTCTGGCCAGAACCCCCTTGGTTCTCATTCAATCTCAGGCGGTACGCTTGGACCACTAACTGGGGGATATCTTGGAAGCCATTTACCCAGTTTTCAGCCCCCTGAGCCGGGCTGCTCTCTGGCCAGAACCCCCTTGGTTCTCATTCAATCTCAGGTGGTACGCTTGGACCACGAACCGGGGGATATCTTGGAAACATTTACCCAGTTTTCAGCCCCCTGAGCCGGGCTGCTCTCTGGCCAGAACCCCCTTGGCATTCAAACTCAGGCAGCACGTGTGGACCATGAGCCAATTCGGGGTTCAGTGCCTTGCTCAAGGACACTAGGGCATGCGACTGCTGTCTGCTGGACTCGAACCCTGGACCTTTGGATTGAGAGGCGACCACTCTGCCACTGAGCTACAGCCCAGGGCAGAGCCACCTGAGCTGGGTTCTTCTCTAGAGCCAGACCCCTGAGGCCAGGGACACTTTCTGTGAGAGCCAGACCCTGAGGCCAGGGAGACTTTCTGCTAGAGCCAGGCCATAGTGCACAATTTGTGGACACATTGTTTTCAATGTCCCCCTGTTCTGCTCTGGAGGTCCCCTGTTTCTGAAAACGTGATTCTCAAAAATGGGATGATGGTGGTTAGCCGATGGGACGTCACACAGCCACCAAAACACAGTATAACCATTGTGTGCTATGGCTATTAGGTTCGAGGAGTAGCCCAATCATTGATGTTTGGTGCCCCTGGTAGGTTGGGCCGCTAACCAGGGGCTCAGAGAGGATGACACTTTGAAAATTTTCACTCTACTGCCAGCTCATACCCCTGGTAAGACGCCCTGCCGACCAGGCTAAAGTTAATTCCATGATGTTGAATGAAGTGCAGTGTAGTTTGGGATGCATCAGCTCTCAGCTGTCTGGAATCCATACCGACAATTACTTAGAACACAATATCTGTTAATAAAATTGTCCAACCTAAAATGTGTTTTTCTCCATTTTTGAAAGTGGAATTACTTTCGCTATTTTCAATTTTTTCTATTGAAAAAGATAAAATTACACACACAGCCAACTATATAAAATAAATAAATAAATGGAAAAAAAAAAAAAAAAAAATATATATATATATATATATATATATATATATATATATATATATATATATATATATATATAGTGGTTCAATAATCACATCAGTTATGTTTTAAACTAACATCATGTCCATACCTACACAGTCATTGGATCTTTTGCTTGCACAACTTTTCGCAATACTGAATATTTCAACTTTCTTTACTCTACCAAGAAAAAACACTTATAACTGATCTATGGACAATAGAAGGAAGCTTGCACAGTCAAAAGCACAACTACGTTGGCGCAGTCAGGAGAGAGCTTGTGTTATGTCCAACAGATCCCGGGTTCAAGCCCAGAAGCGGGTGTATTTTTTTTTTTAAGCAAACTTAGACTAGTAACTGATCTATGGACTATAGAAAAAGCCGCTCAGTCAAAAGCACAACTACGTTGGCGCAGTCAGGAGAGAGCTTGGGTTGACTCCAATAGACCCCAGGTTCAAGCCCAGAAGCGGGTGTGTTTTTTTTTTTTTTGCAAACTTAGACTAGTAACTGATCTATGGACAATAGAAGGAAGCTTGCACAGTCAAAAGCACAACTACGTTGGCGCAGTCAGGAGAGAGCTTGGGTTGAGTCCAATAGACCCCAGGTTCAAGCCCAGAAGCGGGTGTGTTTTTTTTTTTTGGAAACTTAGACTAGTAACTGATCTATGGACAATAGAAGGAAGCTTGCACAGTCAAAAGCACAACTACGTTGGCGCAGTCAGGAGAGAGCTTGTGTTATGTCCAACAGATCCCGGGTTCAAGCCCAGAAGCGGGTGTGTTTTTTTTTTTGCAAACTTAGACTAGTAACTGATCTATGGACAATAGAAGGAAGCTTGCACAGTCAAAAGCACAACTACGTTGGCGCAGTCAGGAGAGAGCTTGGGTTGAGTCCAATAGACCCCAGGTTCAAGCCCAGAAGCGGGTGTGTTTTTTTTTTTTGCAAACTTAGACTAGTAACTGATCTATGGACAATAGAAGGAAGCTTGCACAGTCAAAAGCACAACTACGTTGGCGCAGTCAGGAGAGAGCTTGGGTTGAGTCCAATAGACCCCAGGTTCAAGCCCAGAAGCGGGTGTGTTTTTTTTTTTTGCAAACTTAGACTAGTAACTGATCTATGGACAATAGAAGGAAGCTTGCACAGTCAAAAGCACAACTACGTTGGCGCAGTCAGGAGAGAGCTTGTGTTATGTCCAACAGATCCCGGGTTCAAGCCCAGAAGCGGGTGTATTTTTTTTTTTAAGCAAACTTAGACTAGTAACTGATCTATGGACTATAGAAAAAGCCGCTCAGTCAAAAGCACAACTACGTTGGCGCAGTCAGGAGAGAGCTTGGGTTGACTCCAATAGACCCCAGGTTCAAGCCCAGAAGCGGGTGTGTTTTTTTTTTTTTTGCAAACTTAGACTAGTAACTGATCTATGGACAATAGAAGGAAGCTTGCACAGTCAAAAGCACAACTACGTTGGCGCAGTCAGGAGAGAGCTTGTGTTAAGTCCAACAGATCCCGGGTTCAAGCCCAGAAGCGGGTGTGTTTTTTTTTTTTGCAAACTTAGACTAGTAACTGATCTATGGACAATAGAAGGAAGCTTGCACAGTCAAAAGCACAACTACGTTGGCGCAGTCAGGAGAGAGCTTGGGTTGAGTCCAATAGACCCCAGGTTCAAGCCCAGAAGCGGGTGTGTTTTTTTTTTTTGCAAACTTAGACTAGTAACTGATCTATGGACAATAGAAGGAAGCTTGCACAGTCAAAAGCACAACTACATTGGCGCAGTCAGGAGAGAGCTTGGGTTGAGTCCAATAGACCCCAGGTTCAAGCCCAGAAGCGGGTGTGTTTTTTTTTTTTTGCAAACTTAGACTAGTAACTGATCTATGGACAATAGAAGGAAGATTGCACAGTCAAAAGCACAACTACGTTGGCGCAGTCAGGAGAGAGCTTGTGTTATGTCCAACAGATCCCGGGTTCAAGCCCAGAAGCGGGTGTATTTTTTTTTTTTAAGCAAACTTAGACTAGTAACTGATCTATGGACTATAGAAAAAGCCGCTCAGTCAAAAGCACAACTACGTTGGCGCAGTCAGGAGAAAGCTTGGGTTGACTCCAATAGACCCCAGGTTCAAGCCCAGAAGCGGGTGTGTTTTTTTTTTTTTTGCAAACTTAGACTAGTAACTGATCTATGGACAATAGAAGGAAGCTTGCACAGTCAAAAGCACAACTACGTTGGCGCAGTCAGGAGAGAGCTTGGGTTGACTCCAATAGACCCCAGGTTCAAGCCCAGAAGCGGGTGTGTTTTTTTTTTTTGCAAACTTAGACTAGTAACTGATCTATGGACAATAGAAGGAAGCTTGCACAGTCAAAAGCACAACTACGTTGGCGCAGTCAGGAGAGAGCTTGGGTTGACTCCAATAGACCCCAGGTTCAAGCCCAGAAGCGGGTGTTTTTTTTTTTTGCAAACTTAGACTAGTAACTGATCTATGGACAATAGAAGGAAGCTTGCACAGTCAAAAGCACAACTACGTTGGCGCAGTCAGGAGAGAGCTTGTGTTATGTCCAACAGATCCCGGGTTCAAGCCCAGAAGCGGGTGTGTTTTTTTTTTGTTGCAAACTTAGACTAGTAACTGATCTATGGACAATAGAAGGAAGCTTGCACAGTCAAAAGCACAACTACGTTGGCGCAGTCAGGAGAGAGCTTGTGTTATGTCCAACAGATCCCGGGTTCAAGCCCAGAAGCGGGTGTGTTTTTTTTTTGTAAACTTAGACTAGTAACTGATCTATGGACTATAGAAGGAAGCTTGCACAGTCAAAAGCACAACTACGTTGGCGCAGTCAGGAGAGAGCTTGGGTTGACTCCAATAGACCCCAGGTTCAAGCCCAGAAGCGGGTGTGTTTTTTTTTTTTGCAAACTTAGACTAGTAACTGATCTATGGACAATAGAAGGAAGCTTGCACAGTCAAAAGCAAAACTACGTTGGCGCAGTCAGGAGAGAGCTTGTGTTATGTCCAACAGATCCCGGGTTCAAGCCCAGAAGCGGGTGTATTTTTTTTTTTAAGCAAACTTAGACTTGTAACTGATCTATGGACTATAGAAGGAAGCTGCTCAGTCAAAGCACAACTCCATTGGCGCAGTCAGGAGAGAGCTGGGGTTGAGGTCAACATACCTCGGGTTCAAGCCTAGGAGCAGGTGTATTTTTTTTTAAGCAAATTTAGACTAGTAACTGATCTATGGACTATAGAGGTATATAGATGCGATTTTTGGATGAAGGAAAAAAAGAATTTGTAATTATAATAATAATCTTAGTAATAATAATTATTATAATAATTCGTCCTTACAGTGGGTACAAGTTTAAATTTTTAAATGTATAAAAGAATCACTTTATATCTGATTATTGCATCAGGGCTTCTTGACTTTCTCGGGAACCTTGATTTCAACCAAATTCAACAAAAACCTTTTTTTTTTCACGACATCATAAAATGCTCTGGTTGAAATTATATCCTTTGTAGTGTCAGGGTTGGTTTTGACCCGGTCATAAAAATAAGATTATAAAGCAACTTTTGGAGCCAAAATAGAAATCACAAATGTACTTTCAGCCAACACAGCAGGGGGAGTTGACGGCGCACCAGGGGGAGGTGTCAGCAGATTCATGTTGGCGCAGTGTCACCATGTGGAATCACCTTTACATTATCATCATGATCAGAACCCACCTCCGGTGAAGGAAGGTATTTCTATGGAAAATTGTGGCTGTTGTCACCTTTTATATCATAAGACAATTTGTGCCTTTATTCTGTTATATGTTGACTGTACTTTGAGGGTGACAGAAGAAAGAAAATCAGATCATTTTAAATAGTTACCACTGGTGGGATCGAACCCACGCTTGCAAGTAAAACATGGATCACCGTGCATCTATGTCCTACCCTCTAACCACTCAGCCACTGACTTTCCTGTGACAGGGACACACAGTCTACTATCTGACATGTCTTGATTCACGGTTATTCCAGTCTAGTATAACTGGGGCGGTTCACCTGTCAAAGGATCACGCAGGTGTCCTAATGCCAGCTCAGGGAGGACGGAAACCTCCCGTGGAGCTGAAGGACAAAAGCTCGCTTGATCTTGATTTTCAGTATGAATACGGACCGTCAAATCGGAGCCTCACGATCCTTCTGACTTTTTGGCTTTTAAGCAGGTGTCAGAAAAGTTAACAAAAGGTCTCAGCTTATGTTTCTGAACAAGAACATCAAATATTACAGGTATAGATTCATTTAATGTGACACCTGCAGTTCACAAGGCGTCTTTCAGAAGCTTGTCAGACCTTCTCTGAGACGCAGCTAAGGTAAGCCTGACGTTTAGCCTGACTGGGACCAGGCTTGTCGCACTGGCTAATTTACCATGCTTACCAAACCACGCTAGCCTTAAGCCTCGTTTGTGGAACCCAACGCTCGCTAAAGTTAGCCAGGCTAACCCAAATAAGCCAGGCTTTGAGCTAAGCCAGCTTCGTGGAATACCCCCAAGCTCTTGCACACAGATATATTTTTTAAAACTCTGATTTATCATTCTAATAGTTTCAAAAGTAATAATTGATTTCCAATGGCTTGATTGGTTCTTATACAAATAACTTCTTAATTCATTTTTTTGTGTTGAGACCTGTTCTGTATTTCAATATGTTCATATTAAAGTCCTATTGCTGACATTTTTTTATTATTATTATTAGTTTTTATTTTTGCATTTTCTTGAAGAAAATATATGGGTCGAAAATGACCCGTAACACCACAGATGTTGTGAAAGTTAATCATTTTTAAATGAAAAAATAAATCAAGCAAATTAATTTCAGAGATGTTTTTCCCTGAGTAATATTCAGGGAACACAACATCCTTTCATTCATTTATATGATTCTCTTGAGATTCATTTTGCTTTTGCTTTTTAAATTGACATCAGGAGGGGGTGGGGGGGCAGAGACCTACAACCTACAACAAAAATATTAAACCCAACATTTTATGGATATGGAAACCTTACAAGGTAACCAAGAGATGAGAAAAAAATTGGATGATAAGATTTTGTTTTTGGTGTATTTTAAAGCTGATTTAAGACAACAGAAACAGTAACAGAAAAGCTAACACAGGAGGAAGGTTAAAAAGGTTAAGGTAAGAAAAACATCACAATATTTACTGGCACATCAAAAGGGACACTTACTGGGTTCATGCAAAGGGAAAAAAATACAAAAAAAAAATACAAAAAAATCACTATATATTGTGACAGTGGAGGAGAGACCAGTCTGGACTGCAAGGTTTGCTTTTAACAAAAATCACAGTCTATTTACGTTAGGGAAACGGGTAGGGGAGAAAACACAACCAATCTTCTTCCCGGTCTGGGGTAGCCTCTAGTCTGCGGGGTCCAGACTGGTGTCCTCCTGGAGAGAGAGGCAAAAAAAGGGATGGGTTTTTTAAAGCTCACACTTTTTATTTCTGCCCTTCCTGGTCTCAGCCACCTGCTCCTCTCTCTTCTCTTCTCTCTTCTGTCTCCCTTTCCACTCCTCTCACCCCCCAGCACCCTCTGATCTTTGATTGTCTTCAGCTGGGCTCTCTCCAGCCTTGGGTCACCTGGCAGGGTAGGTACCTATGATATGACCCTGCCCAGCTGGTGTCTGCTCAGTCCTCCTCTCTGGCGCCCTCTGCTGGCCATGAGACACCAGTGGTGGGGGGAGACACCACAATATATTTGAGTAAACTGTGTTGAAGATGGCTTATCAAATTTGATACAGCGGGTATATAAGGTCATGTAACTCTGAAACAGTCAATGGCCATTTACTTGCATTTCATGCATTATGTCTAAAATCAAGCAACATACAGTCTTTTTATTTTCAAATGACATAGTTTGCTACATTTAGAGTTAAAACTTAGCTATGAAACTTGCTGTAAGCACGGACCAGAACTGGAGCTACGTTGCCCATGTGTACTGTCAGAAATGCAGAGTGCATCTTTGCTTAAACAAGGAGAGAAACTGTTTTCAGGCCTTCCACCATGCAAAATAAAAGGTTGTGAACTGCAAAATGAAAAAAATACTAAAATGTTGTTGTTGTTGTTGTTTTTTTCCAGACTTCCACCCAGCCAGTTCCATTGGTGGCTTTCTCACTACTGCATGATGGTAGCACTGTTTGTGTTTGGAAGTATAAATTTGTTAGTCATGTTAGTCATATAACTGCCCCCGTGACCTACTATAACTATATCAATATCTTTTGAGGTTCGTGCCCCTGGTAGGTGTTGACACACTTAAAACAAGTTTCGTGGGAAGATGGCCCACTGGACACTCCGTCGCGCCCTTGATGCAGAGTTAATAGACACATAGGAATGTGCATACTTACCAGCATACTTACAACAGCCCACAGTCTTCCTCCTTGGCCATTGGCTCTGCTCCTGGATGTAGACGGTTCGTTGAGTGTGCAGGAAGACGGAAGAGAATGGCTCGCCAGGAATGCCCTTCTCTAGGGATGCCACCGCAGTTCCCCAATACAAGCATATGTGGCTGACACAACATATCCAGTCCAGCTCCCAGACATGCCCAACCTGCCTGGACAATGGAGGGGCCACCAGTCCATCAGGGCTCAAACCTTTGGAATGCTCCAGCCTCACGTGAAAACAAACCTCCAGCAAAAGACCCTGCCACGCTCACAGTCCAAACCTGGCTCACGCCACCCAGTACTGGGTCCAACAAGTGTGATCCCCTGGCCCTTCTGACACCTCGAGCTAAGGGCTTATTGACCTGGAAGTTCTGACACCCACTCAGCAAAGCCTCCGAACTGGTCTGTGCTGTAACCAGGGAACCTGGCCGGGTCGTAGGGGAACCCCATCCAGTCCGGGCGCCTAGACATGCCCAGCTTGCCTGGACAATAGAGGGGCCACCTTAGATCTACCCAGAGGGAGGTATTTCGCATGTGGCCCCTTCAACATCCTGGCCCCCCTTGCCAGCTGTACATGAATAAGTCACACGGGCTGGGAAAAGTCCATCAGGGCTCAAACCTTTGGAATGCTCCACCCTCAAGTGTGAACAAACCTCCAGCAGAAACCCCTGCCTCGCTCACAGAAGAAACCCGGCCTACGCCCCCCAGTGGTGGGTCCAACACGAATAACCCCTGGCCCTTCTGACACCTCGAGCTAAGGGCTTATTGACCTGGAAGTCCTGACACCCACTCAGCAAAGCCTCCAGTTCTGGTCTGAGCTTTAACCAGGGAACCTGGCCGGGTCGTAGGGGAACCCCATCCAGTCCGGGCGCCTAGACATGCCCAGCTTGCCTGGACAATAGAGGGGCCACCTCAGATCTACCCAGAGGGAGGTATTTCGCATGTGGCCCCTTCAACATCCTGGCCCCCCTTGCCAGCTGTACATGAATAAGTCACACGGGCTGGGAAAAGTCCATCAGGGCTCAAACCTTTGGAATGCTCCACCCTCAAGTGTGAACAAACCTCCAGCAGAAACCCCTGCCTCGCTCATAGAAGAAACCCGGCCTACGCCCCCCAGTGGTGGGTCAAACACGAATAACCCCTGGCCCTTCTGACACCTCGAGCTAAGGGCTTATTGACCTGGAAGTCCTGACACCCACTCAGCAAAGCCTCCAGTTCTGGTCTGAGCTTGAACCAGGGAACCTGGCCGGGTCATAAGGGAACCCAATCCAGTCCGGGCGCCTAGACATGCCCAGCTTGCCAGGGCAATGGAGGGGCCACCTTAGATCTACCCAGAGGGAGGTATTTCGCATGTGGCCCCTTCAACATCCTGGCCCCCCTTGCCAGCTGTACATGAATAAGTCACACGGGCTGGGAAAAGTCCATCAGGGCTCATACCTTTGGAATGCTCCACCCTCAAGTGTGAACAAACCTCCAGCAGAAACCCCTGCCTCGCTCACAGTAGAAACCCGGCCTAAGCCCCCCAGTGGTGGGTCAAACACGAATAACCCCTGGCCCTTCTGACACCTCGAGCTAAGGGCTTATTGACCTGGAAGTCCTGACACCCACTCAGCAAAGCCTCCAGTTCTGGTCTGAGCTGGAACCAGGGAACCTGGCCGGGTCGTAGGGGAACCCCATCCAGTCCGGGCGCCTAGACATGCCCAGCTTGCCTGGACAATGGAGGGGCCACCTTAGATCTACCCTGAGGGAGGTATTTCGCATGTGGCCCCTTCAACATCCTGGCCCCCCTTGCCAGCTGTACATGAATAAGTCACACGGGCTGGGAAAAGTCCATCAGGGCTCAAACCTTTGGAATGCTCCACCCTCAAGTGTGAACAAACCTCCAGCAGAAACCCCTGCCTCGCTCATAGAAGAAACCCGGCCTACGTCCCCCAGTGGTGGGTCAAACACGAATAACCCCTGGCCCTTCTGACACCTCGAGCTAAGGGCTTATTGACCTGGAAGTCCTGACACCCACTCAGCAAAGCCTCCAGTTCTAGTCTGAGCTTGAACCAGGGAACCTGGCCGGGTCATAAGGGAACCCCATCCAGTCCGGGCACCTAGACATGCCCAGCTTGCCAGGGCAATGGAGGGGCCACCTTAGATCTACCCAGAGGGAGGTATTTCGCATGTGGCACCTTCAACATCCTGGCCCCCCTTGCCAGCTGTACATGAATAAGTCACACGGGCTGGGAAAAGTCCATCAGGGCTCATACCTTTGGAATGCTCCACCCTCAAGTGTGAACAAACCTCCAGCAGAAACCCCTGCCTCGCTCACAGTAGAAACCCGGCCTACGCCCCCCAGTGGTGGGTCCAACACAAATAACCCCTGGCCCTTCTGACACCTCGAGCTAAGGGCTTATTGACCTGGAGGTTCTGACACCCACTCAGCCAAGCCTCCAGTACCAGTCCGTGTCGGAACCAGGAGAACCTGGCTAGGTTGTAGCGGAACCTCCCCAGTCCGGGTGCCCAGATATGCCCAACCTGCCAGGGCAATGGAGGGGCCACCAGAGGGAGGTATTTCGCGTGTGGCCCCTTCAACTTCCTGGCACCTCTGTCGGTTGTGATAAACCAGAAGCAGGGACTGGGAACAGTCCTTCTTACTTTGACTTTAGCCTCCGGTGGGCAGTTCTGGAGCCTGACCTCGAGCTTCGTGTGGATATTAAGCCACTGTATGCATCAGCAACCAAATCAAAAATACCACAGTGGTCCTGGGTCAGGCAGGTGCAGAAAAGAGTCACCCCACCATCATTGGCGTTAATCATTCCCTGAGAAATGGCTCTTTTAGGCGGGCATTCTCCACAGGTGGCAGGAACGCACAAACTCGCACAAAGCCTGAGGAGCAAATGGACTTTGGTGCAAACGGCAAGCGACAGTAGCAGCAGCGACATTAGCTCAGTGGGTAGAGAGAATGCTTGGGGACCGTGGGATCCGGGTTCAAAGCAATGATTTTCAATCAGTTGACTGAGAATTGTAACTGGACTCGATGCTTGTGAAAATGGACTTTAGCCTGAAAAAGCAGCAGTGATAACTCTTGGTCAGGTTCTGAAATCATGCCACACAAACACAAACACAGTATAGTCCAATTCACTGCCACTGGAGCTTGGGTTTTCTGTGTCACGAGATCCCTTGATCAAGCCCTCATTCAGGCCACAAACAAGTGAACAATGGGCTAGGGGATCACTGTCAGATGATCGCTCAGTGTGCAGCCACCTGAGCTCTCGCCAGAACCCCCTTGGTTCTAATTCAATCTCAGGCGGTACGCTTGGACCACGAACCGGGGGATATCTTGGAAACATTTACCCAGTTTTCAGCCCCCTGAGCCGGGCTGCTCTCTGGCCAGAACCCCCTTGGTTCTCATTCAATCTCAGGCGGTACGCTTGGACCACG
Source organism: Halichoeres trimaculatus (assembly GCF_033239565.1). NCBI lineage: Eukaryota > Metazoa > Chordata > Actinopteri > Labriformes > Labridae > Halichoeres > Halichoeres trimaculatus. The sequence continues at coordinate 11,223 of NW_027437223.1, read as the reverse complement.
AACCGGGGGATATCTTGGAAGCATTTACCCAGTTTTCAGCCCCCTGAGCCGGGCTGCTCTCTGGCCAGAACCCCCTTGGTTCTCATTCAATCTCAGGCGGTACGCTTGGACCACGAACCGGGGGATATTTTGGAAACATTTACCCAGTTTTCAGCCCCCTGAGCCGGGCTGCTCTCTGGCCAGAACCCCCTTGGTTCTCATTCAATCTCAGGCGGTACGCTTGGACCACGAACCGGGGGATATCTTGGAAACATTTACCCAGAGCCGGGCTGCTCTCTGGCCAGAACCCCCTTGGTTCTCATTCAATCTCAGGCGGTACGCTTGGACCACGAACCGGGGGATATCTTGGAAGCATTTACCCAGTTTTCAGCCCCCTGAGCCGGGCTGCTCTCTGGCCAGAACCCCCTTGGTTCTCATTCAATCTCAGGCGGTACGCTTGGACCACGAACCGGGGGATATCTTGGAAGCATTTACCCAGTTTTCAGCCCCCTGAGCCGGGCTGCTCTCTGGCCAGAACCCCCTTGGTTCTCATTCAATCTCAGGCGGTACGCTTGGACCACGAACCGGGGGATATCTTGGAAACATTTACCCAGATCCGGGCTGCTCTCTGGCCAGAACCCCCTTGGTTCTCATTCAATCTCAGGCGGTACGCTTGGACCACGAACCGGGGGATATCTTGGAAACATTTACCCAGTTTTCAGCCCCCTGAGCCGGGCTGCTCTCTGGCCAGAACCCCCTTGGTTCTCATTCAATCTCAGGTGGTACGCTTGGACCACGAACCGGGGGATATCTTGGAAACATTTACCCAGTTTTCAGCCCCCTGAGCTGCTCTCTGGCCAGAACCCCCTTGGCATTCAAACTCAGGCAGCACGTGTGGACCATGAGCCAATTCGGGGTTCAGTGCCTTGCTCAAGGACACTAGGGCATGCGACTGCTGTCTGCTGGACTCGAACCCTGGACCTTTGGATTGAGAGGCGACCACTCTGCCACTGAGCTACAGCCCAGGGCAGAGCCACCTGAGCTGGGTTCTTCTCTAGAGCCAGACCCCTGAGGCCAGGGACACTTTCTGTGAGAGCCAGACCCTGAGGCCAGGGAGACTTTCTGCTAGAGCCAGGCCATAGTGCACAATTTGTGGACACATTGTTTTCAATGTCCCCCTGTTCTGCTCTGGAGGTCCCCTGTTTCTGAAAACGTGATTCTCAAAAATGGGATGATGGTGGTTAGCCGATGGGACGTCACACAGCCACCAAAACACAGTATAACCATTGCGTGCTATGGCTATTAGGTTCGAGGAGTAGCCCAATCATTGATGTTTGGTGCCCCTGGTAGGTTGGGCCGCTAACCAGGGGCTCAGAGAGGATGACACTTTGAAAATTTTCACTCTACTGCCAGCTCATACCCCTGGTAAGACGCCCTGCCGACCAGGCTAAAGTTAATTCCATGATGTTGAATGAAGTGCAGTGTAGTTTGGGATGCATCAGCTCTCAGCTGTCTGGAATCCATACCGACAATTACTTAGAACACAATATCTGTTAATAAAATTGTCCAACCTAAAATGTGTTTTTCTCCATTTTTGAAAGTGGAATTACTTTCGCTATTTTCAATTTTTTCTATTGAAAAAGATAAAATTACACACACAGCCAACTATATAAAATAAATAAATAAATGGAAAAAAAAAAAAAAAAAAATATATATATATATATATATATATATATATATATATATATATATATATATATATATATATATATATATATATATATAGTGGTTCAATAATCACATCAGTTATGTTTTAAACTAACATCATGTCCATACCTACACAGTCATTGGATCTTTTGCTTGCACAACTTTTCGCAATACTGAATATTTCAACTTTCTTTACTCTACCAAGAAAAAACACTTATAACTGATCTATGGACAATAGAAGGAAGCTTGCACAGTCAAAAGCACAACTACGTTGGCGCAGTCAGGAGAGAGCTTGTGTTATGTCCAACAGATCCCGGGTTCAAGCCCAGAAGCGGGTGTATTTTTTTTTTTAAGCAAACTTAGACTAGTAACTGATCTATGGACTATAGAAAGAAGCCGCTCAGTCAAAAGCACAACTACGTTGGCGCAGTCAGGAGAGAGCTTGGGTTGACTCCAATAGACCCCAGGTTCAAGCCCAGAAGCGGGTGTGTTTTTTTTTTTTTTGCAAACTTAGACTAGTAACTGATCTATGGACAATAGAAGGAAGCTTGCACAGTCAAAAGCACAACTACGTTGGCGCAGTCAGGAGAGAGCTTGGGTTGAGTCCAATAGACCCCAGGTTCAAGCCCAGAAGCGGGTGTGTTTTTTTTTTTTGGAAACTTAGACTAGTAACTGATCTATGGACAATAGAAGGAAGCTTGCACAGTCAAAAGCACAACTACGTTGGCGCAGTCAGGAGAGAGCTTGTGTTATGTCCAACAGATCCCGGGTTCAAGCCCAGAAGCGGGTGTGGTTTTTTTTTTGCAAACTTAGACTAGTAACTGATCTATGGACAATAGAAGGAAGCTTGCACAGTCAAAAGCACAACTACGTTGGCGCAGTCAGGAGAGAGCTTGGGTTGAGTCCAATAGACCCCAGGTTCAAGCCCAGAAGCGGGTGTGTTTTTTTTTTTTGCAAACTTAGACTAGTAACTGATCTATGGACAATAGAAGGAAGCTTGCACAGTCAAAAGCACAACTACGTTGGCGCAGTCAGGAGAGAGCTTGGGTTGAGTCCAATAGACCCCAGGTTCAAGCCCAGAAGCGGGTGTGTTTTTTTTTTTTGCAAACTTAGACTAGTAACTGATCTATGGACAATAGAAGGAAGCTTGCACAGTCAAAAGCACAACTACGTTGGCGCAGTCAGGAGAGAGCTTGGGTTGAGTCCAATAGACCCCAGGTTCAAGCCCAGAAGCGGGTGTATTTTTTTTTTTAAGCAAACTTAGACTAGTAACTGATCTATGGACTATAGAAAAAGCCGCTCAGTCAAAAGCACAACTACGTTGGCGCAGTCAGGAGAGAGCTTGGGTTGACTCCAATAGACCCCAGGTTCAAGCCCAGAAGCGGGTGTGTTTTTTTTTTTAAGCAAACTTAGACTAGTAACTGATCTATGGACTATAGAAGGAAGCTTGCACAGTCAAAAGCACAACTACGTTGGCGCAGTCAGGAGAGAGCTTGGGTTGAGTCCAATAGACCCCAGGTTCAAGCCCAGAAGCGGGTGTGTTTTTTTTTTTTGCAAACTTAGACTAGTAACTGATCTATGGACAATAGAAGGAAGCTTGCACAGTCAAAAGCACAACTACGTTGGCGCAGTCAGGAGAGAGCTTGTGTTATGTCCAACAGATCCCGGGTTCAAGCCCAGAAGCGGGTGTATTTTTTTTTTTAAGCAAACTTAGACTAGTAACTGATCTATGGACTATAGAAAAAGCCGCTCAGTCAAAAGCACAACTACGTTGGCGCAGTCAGGAGAAAGCTTGGGTTGACTCCAATAGACCCCAGGTTCAAGCCCAGAAGCGGGTGTGTTTTTTTTTTTTTTGCAAACTTAGACTAGTAACTGATCTATGGACAATAGAAGGAAGCTTGCACAGTCAAAAGCACAACTACGTTGGCGCAGTCAGGAGAGAGCTTGGGTTGAGTCCAATAGACCCCAGGTTCAAGCCCAGAAGCGGGTGTGTTTTTTTTTTTTGCAAACTTAGACTAGTAACTGATCTATGGACAATAGAAGGAAGCTTGCACAGTCAAAAGCACAACTACGTTGGCGCAGTCAGAAGAGAGCTTGGGTTGAGTCCAATAGACCCCAGGTTCAAGCCCAGAAGCGGGTGTGTTGTTTTTTTTTTGCAAACTTAGACTAGTAACTGATCTATGGACAATAGAAGGAAGCTTGCACAGTCAAAAGCACAACTACGTTGGCGCAGTCAGGAGAGAGCTTGTGTTATGTCCAACAGATCCCGGGTTCAAGCCCAGAAGCGGGTGTATTTTTTTTTTGAAGCAAACTTAGACTAGTAACTGATCTATGGACTATAGAAAAAGCCGCTCAGTCAAAAGCACAACTACGTTGGCGCAGTCAGGAGAAAGCTTGGGTTGACTCCAATAGACCCCAGGTTCAAGCCCAGAAGCGGGTGTGTTTTTTTTTTTTTGCAAACTTAGACTAGTAACTGATCTATGGACAATAGAAGGAAGCTTGCACAGTCAAAAGCACAACTACGTTGGCGCAGTCAGGAGAGAGCTTGGGTTGAGTCCAATAGACCCCAGGTTCAAGCCCAGAAGCGGGTGTGTTTTTTTTTTTGCAAACTTAGACTAGTAACTGATCTATGGACAATAGAAGGAAGCTTGCACAGTCAAAAGCACAACTACGTTGGCGCAGTCAGGAGAGAGCTTGTGTTATGTCCAACAGATCCCGGGTTCAAGCCCAGAAGCGGGTGTGTTTTTTTTTTTTGCAAACTTAGACTAGTAACTGATCTATGGACAATAGAAGGAAGCTTGCACAGTCAAAAGCACAACTACGTTGGCGCAGTCAGGAGAGAGCTTGGGTTGAGTCCAATAGACCCCAGGTTCAAGCCCAGAAGCGGGTGTGTTTTTTTTTTTTGCAAACTTAGACTAGTAACTGATCTATGGACAATAGAAGGAAGCTTGCACAGTCAAAAGCACAACTACGTTGGCGCAGTCAGGAGAGAGCTTGGGTTGAGTCCAATAGACCCCAGGTTCAAGCCCAGAAGCGGGTGTGTTTTTTTTTTTTGCAAACTTAGACTAGTAACTGATCTATGGACAATAGAAGGAAGCTTGCACAGTCAAAAGCACAACTACGTTGGCGCAGTCAGGAGAGAGCTTGTGTTATGTCCAACAGATCCCGGGTTCAAGCCCAGAAGCGGGTGTATTTTTTTTTTTAAGCAAACTTAGACTAGTAACTGATCTATGGACTATAGAAAAAGCCGCTCAGTCAAAAGCACAACTACGTTGGCGCAGTCAGGAGAAAGCTTGGGTTGACTCCAATAGACCCCAGGTTCAAGCCCAGAAGCGGGTGTGTTTTTTTTTTTTTTGCAAACTTAGACTAGTAACTGATCTATGGACAATAGAAGGAAGCTTGCACAGTCAAAAGCACAACTACGTTGGCGCAGTCAGGAGAGAGCTTGGGTTGAGTCCAATAGACCCCAGGTTCAAGCCCAGAAGCGGGTGTGTTTTTTTTTTTTGCAAACTTAGACTAGTAACTGATCTATGGACAATAGAAGGAAGCTTGCACAGTCAAAAGCACAACTACGTTGGCGCAGTCAGGAGAGAGCTTGTGTTATGTCCAACAGATCCCGGGTTCAAGCCCAGAAGCGGGTGTATTTTTTTTTTTAAGCAAACTTAGACTAGTAACTGATCTATGGACTATAGAAAAAGCCGCTCAGTCAAAAGCACAACTACGTTGGCGCAGTCAGGAGAAAGCTTGGGTTGACTCCAATAGACCCCAGGTTCAAGCCCAGAAGCGGGTGTGTTTTTTTTTTTTTTGCAAACTTAGACTAGTAACTGATCTATGGACAATAGAAGGAAGCTTGCACAGTCAAAAGCACAACTACGTTGGCGCAGTCAGGAGAGAGCTTGGGTTGAGTCCAATAGACCCCAGGTTCAAGCCCAGAAGCGGGTGTATTTTTTTTTTTAAGCAAACTTAGACTAGTAACTGATCTATGGACTATAGAAAAAGCCGCTCAGTCAAAAGCACAACTACGTTGGCGCAGTCAGGAGAGAGCTTGGGTTGACTCCAATAGACCCCAGGTTCAAGCCCAGAAGCGGGTGTGTTTTTTTTTTTTTTGCAAACTTAGACTAGTAACTGATCTATGGACAATAGAAGGAAGCTTGCACAGTCAAAAGCACAACTACGTTGGCGCAGTCAGGAGAGAGCTTGTGTTATGTCCAACAGATCCCGGGTTCAAGCCCAGAAGTGGGTGTGTTTTTTTTTTTTTGCAAACTTAGACTAGTAACTGATCTATGGACAATAGAAGGAAGCTTGCACAGTCAAAAGCACAACTACGTTGGCGCAGTCAGGAGAGAGCTTGGGTTGAGTCCAATAGACCCCAGGTTCAAGCCCAGAAGCGGGTGTGTTTTTTTTTTTTTGCAAACTTAGACTAGTAACTGATCTATGGACAATAGAAGGAAGCTTGCACAGTCAAAAGCACAACTACGTTGGCGCAGTCAGGAGAGAGCTTGTGTTATGTCCAACAGATCCCGGGTTCAAGCCCAGAAGCGGGTGTATTTTTTTTTTTAAGCAAACTTAGACTTGTAACTGATCTATGGACTATAGAAGGAAGCCGCTCAGTCAAAGCACAACTCCGTTGGCGCAGTCAGGAGAGAGCTGGGGTTGAGGTCAACATACCTCGGGTTCAAGCCTAGGAGCAGGTGTATTTTTTTTTAAGCAAATTTAGACTAGTAACTGATCTATGGACTATAGAGGTATATAGATGCGATTTTTGGATGAAGGAAAAAAAGAATTTGTAATTATAATAATAATCTTAGTAATAATAATTATTATAATAATTCGTCCTTACAGTGGGTACAAGTTTAAATTTTTAAATGTATAAAAGAATCACTTTATATCTGTTTATTGCATCAGGGCTTCTTGACTTTCTCGGGAACCTTGATTTCAACCAAATTCAACAAAAACCTTTTTTTTTTCACGACATCATAAAATGCTCTGGTTGAAATTATATCCTTTGTAGTGTCAGGGTTGGTTTTGACCCGGTCATAAAAATAAGATTATAAAGCAACTTTTGGAGCCAAAATAGAAATCACAAATGTACTTTCAGCCAACACAGCAGGGGGAGTTGACGGCGCACCAGGGGGAGGTGTCAGCAGATTCATGTTGGCGCAGTGTCACCATGTGGAATCACCTTTACATTATCATCATGATCAGAACCCACCTCCGGTGAAGGAAGGTATTTCTATGGAAAATTGTGGCTGTTGTCACCTTTTATATCATAAGACAATTTGTGCCTTTATTCTGTTATATGTTGACTGTACTTTGAGGGTGACAGAAGAAAGAAAATCAGATCATTTTAAATAGTTACCACTGGTGGGATCGAACCCACGCTTGCAAGTAAAACATGGATCACCGTGCATCTATGTCCTACCCTCTAACCACTCAGCCACTGACTTTCCTGTGACAGGGACACACAGTCTACTATCTGACATGTCTTGATTCACGGTTATTCCAGTCTAGTATAACTGGGGCGGTTCACCTGTCAAAGGATCACGCAGGTGTCCTAATGCCAGCTCAGGGAGGACGGAAACCTCCCGTGGAGCTGAAGGACAAAAGCTCGCTTGATCTTGATTTTCAGTATGAATACGGACCGTCAAATCGGAGCCTCACGATCCTTCTGACTTTTTGGCTTTTAAGCAGGTGTCAGAAAAGTTAACAAAAGGTCTCAGCTTATGTTTCTGAACAAGAACATCAAATATTACAGGTATAGATTCATTTAATGTGACACCTGCAGTTCACAAGGCGTCTTTCAGAAGCTTGTCAGACCTTCTCTGAGACGCAGCTAAGGTAAGCCTGACGTTTAGCCTGACTGGGACCAGGCTTGTCGCACTGGCTAATTTACCATGCTTACCAAACCACGCTAGCCTTAAGCCTCGTTTGTGGAACCCAACGCTCGCTAAAGTTAGCCAGGCTAACCCAAATAAGCCAGGCTTTGAGCTAAGCCAGCTTCGTGGAATACCCCCAAGCTCTTGCACACAGATATATTTTTTAAAACTCTGATTTATCATTCTAATAGTTTCAAAAGTAATAATTGATTTCCAATGGCTTGATTGGTTCTTATACAAATAACTTCTTAATTCATTTTTTTGTGTTGAGACCTGTTCTGTATTTCAATATGTTCATATTAAAGTCCTATTGCTGACATTTTTTTATTATTATTATTAGTTTTTATTTTTGCATTTTCTTGAAGAAAATATATGGGTCGAAAATGACCCGTAACACCACAGATGTTGTGAAAGTTAATCATTTTTAAATGAAAAAATAAATCAAGCAAATTAATTTCAGAGATGTTTTTCCCTGAGTAATATTCAGGGAACACAACATCCTTTCATTCATTTATATGATTCTCTTGAGATTCATTTTGCTTTTGCTTTTTAAATTGACATCAGGAGGGGGTGGGGGGGCAGAGACCTTCAACCTACAACAAAAATATTAAACCCAACATTTTATGGATATGGAAACCTTACAAGGTAACCAAGAGATGAGAAAAAAATTGGATGATAAGATTTTGTTTTTGGTGTATTTTAAAGCTGATTTAAGACAACAGAAACAGTAACAGAAAAGCTAACACAGGAGGAAGGTTAAAAAGGTTAAGGTAAGAAAAACATCACAATATTTACTGGCACATCAAAAGGGACACTTACTGGGTTCATGCAAAGGGAAAAAAATACAAAAAAAAAAATACAAAAAAATCACAATATATTGTGACAGTGGAGGAGAGACCAGTCTGGACTGCAAGGTTTGCTTTTAACAAAAATCACAGTCTATTTACGTTAGGGAAACGGGTAGGGGAGAAAACACAACCAATCTTCTTCCCGGTCTGGGGTAGCCTCTAGTCTGCGGGGTCCAGACTGGTGTCCTCCTGGAGAGAGAGGCAAAAAAAGGGATGGGTTTTTTAAAGCTCACACTTTTTATTTCTGCCCTTCCTGGTCTCAGCCACCTGCTCCTCTCTCTTCTCTTCTCTCTTCTGTCTCCCTTTCCACTCCTCTCACCCCCCAGCACCCTCTGATCTTTGATTGTCTTCAGCTGGGCTCTCTCCAGCCTTGGGTCACCTGGCAGGGTAGGTACCTATGATATGACCCTGCCCAGCTGGTGTCTGCTCAGTCCTCCTCTCTGGCGCCCTCTGCTGGCCATGAGACACCAGTGGTGGGGGGAGACACCACAATATATTTGAGTAAACTGTGTTGAAGATGGCTTATCAAATTTGATACAGCGGGTATATAAGGTCATGTAACTCTGAAACAGTCAATGGCCATTTACTTGCATTTCATGCATTATGTCTAAAATCAAGCAACATACAGTCTTTTTATTTTCAAATGACATAGTTTGCTACATTTAGAGTTAAAACTTAGCTATGAAACTTGCTGTAAGCACGGACCAGAACTGGAGCTACGTTGCCCATGTGTACTGTCAGAAATGCAGAGTGCATCTTTGCTTAAACAAGGAGAGAAACTGTTTTCAGGCCTTCCACCATGCAAAATAAAAGGTTGTGAACTGCAAAATGAAAAAAATACTAAAATGTTGTTGTTGTTGTTGTTTTTTTCCAGACTTCCACCCAGCCAGTTCCATTGGTGGCTTTCTCACTACTGCATGATGGTAGCACTGTTTGTGTTTGGAAGTATAAATTTGTTAGTCATGTTAGTCATATAACTGCCCCCGTGACCTACTATAACTATATCAATATCTTTTGAGGTTCGTGCCCCTGGTAGGTGTTGACACACTTAAAACAAGTTTCGTGGGAAGATGGCCCACTGGACACTCCGTCGCGCCCTTGATGCAGAGTTAATAGACACATAGGAATGTGCATACTTACCAGCATACTTACAACAGCCCACAGTCTTCCTCCTTGGCCATTGGCTCTGCTCCTGGATGTAGACGGTTCGTTGAGTGTGCAGGAAGACGGAAGAGAATGGCTCGCCAGGAATGCCCTTCTCTAGGGATGCCACCGCAGTTCCCCAATACAAGCATATGTGGCTGACACAACATATCCAGTCCAGCTCCCAGACATGCCCAACCTGCCTGGACAATGGAGGGGCCACCAGTCCATCAGGGCTCAAACCTTTGGAATGCTCCAGCCTCACGTGAAAACAAACCTCCAGCAAAAGACCCTGCCACGCTCACAGTCCAAACCTGGCTCACGCCACCCAGTACTGGGTCCAACAAGTGTGATCCCCTGGCCCTTCTGACACCTCGAGCTAAGGGCTTATTGACCTGGAAGTTCTGACACCCACTCAGCAAAGCCTCCGAACTGGTCTGTGCTGTAACCAGGGAACCTGGCCGGGTCGTAGGGGAACCCCATCCAGTCCGGGCGCCTAGACATGCCCAGCTTGCCTGGACAATAGAGGGGCCACCTTAGATCTACCCAGAGGGAGGTATTTCGCATGTGGCCCCTTCAACATCCTGGCCCCCCTTGCCAGCTGTACATGAATAAGTCACACGGGCTGGGAAAAGTCCATCAGGGCTCAAACCTTTGGAATGCTCCACCCTCAAGTGTGAACAAACCTCCAGCAGAAACCCCTGCCTCGCTCACAGAAGAAACCCGGCCTACGCCCCCCAGTGGTGGGTCCAACACGAATAACCCCTGGCCCTTCTGACACCTCGAGCTAAGGGCTTATTGACCTGGAAGTCCTGACACCCACTCAGCAAAGCCTCCAGTTCTGGTCTGAGCTTTAACCAGGGAACCTGGCCGGGTCATAAGGGAACCCAATCCAGTCCGGGCGCCTAGACATGCCCAGCTTGCCAGGGCAATGGAGGGGCCACCTTAGATCTACCCAGAGGGAGGTATTTCGCATGTGGCCCCTTCAACATCCTGGCCCCCCTTGCCAGCTGTACATGAATAAGTCACACGGGCTGGGAAAAGTCCATCAGGGCTCATACCTTTGGAATGCTCCACCCTCAAGTGTGAACAAACCTCCAGCAGAAACCCCTGCCTCGCTCATAGAAGAAACCCGGCCTAAGCCCCCCAGTGGTGGGTCAAACACGAATAACCCCTGGCCCTTCTGACACCTCGAGCTAAGGGCTTATTGACCTGGAAGTCCTGACACCCACTCAGTAAAGCCTCCAGTTCTGGTCTGAGCTGGAACCAGGGAACCTGGCCGGGTCGTAGGGGAACCCCATCCAGTCCGGGCGCCTAGACATGCCCAGCTTGCCTGGACAATGGAGGGGCCACCTTAGATCTACCCAGAGGGAGGTATTTCGCATGTGGCACCTTCAACATCCTGGCCCCCCTTGCCAGCTGTACATGAATAAGTCACACGGGCTGGGAAAAGTCCATCAGGGCTCAAACCTTTGGAATGCTCCACCCTCAAGTGTGAACAAACCTCCAGCAGAAACCCCTGCCTCGCTCATAGAAGAAACCCGGCCTACGCCCCCCAGTGGTGGGTCAAACACGAATAACCCCTGGCCCTTCTGACACCTCGAGCTAAGGGCTTATTGACCTGGAAGTCCTGACACCCACTCAGCAAAGCCTCCAGTTCTGGTCTGAGC